>NC_092873.1:144200441-144560939 GCF_028372415.1 Notamacropus eugenii | reverse complement strand
AATGATGGAGGAGAGAGCGGAGTGGTGATGGGGGCAATTGGAATGCTCGGTGTTTTGGGGTGGGGGGAGGGGACAAGGGGGGAGAAAATTTGGAGCCCAAAAATTCTGTGAAAATGAATGTTAAAAGTGAAATAAATAAATAAATTAATAATAATAAAAAAAAAGATATTGGAGTGGTTTGCCATTTCATTCTCCAGTTCATATTACAGATGAAGAAACTGAGGGAAATGGTCTTAAATGACTTGCCCAAGGTCACACAGCTAATAAGTGACTTGAGGACAAATTTGAACTCGGTAAGATAAGCCTTCCTGTCTCCATGTCCTGTACTCTATCCACTATGCATGGAAAGCCCAAGGGAAAATACTGCAAAGGGAAAGTAAGACATCTGTAGAAACCTGGGAAAACTTTATCAAAATATGGAAGTATTATAATAACCACTGACTAATTAAAACCATGTTTCTAAGTACCTTAATAATATGTTAACATATTCAAAAATAAGTACCATAAAGGTTTTTGCTTTCATCATAATCCTACTTGTCCAAAAGCTATCTATAACCATATTTAAAAATATGATTTAAATCATTATTGGTTAGAGAAATAAAAATGAAAACAACTTAGAGGTACCACCTCAAACCTATAAGATGAATTAACATCAGAGAAAAGGAAAATTACAAATATCGTAGGGGATATGGAAAAATTGGGACACTAATGCACTATTTTTGGACCTGTGAACTAGTCGAAATATTCTGGAGAACAATTTGGAGCTATTGCCAAAGGTCTACAAAACTGTGCATAACTGATCCAGCAACAGCGCTACTAAGTCTATATTCCAAAAAAGGTCAAAGAAGAAAGAAAAGGACTTATATATAAAAAACACATTTATAGTGGCTCTTTTTGGGGGCAAAGAACTGGAAATTGAAGGGTTGCCCTTCAATTAGGGAATGGTTGAACAAATTGTGGTGTATGATAATAATGAAAAAGGATGATGATAATGGCTTCAGAAAAAACCTGGGAAGACATTTCTGAACTCATGTAAAGTAAGGTGAACAGAACCAGGAGAACATTAACAAAATTTTAAGGGTGTGGAATTTTAAACTGTGAAGACTTAGCTACTCCAAAGGACTCATGATGAAAAACATGCCATCCACCTTGAGAGAGAATTAAACTCTGAGTGAAAATTGAAGCATGATTTTATCACTTTGTTTTTCTTGCTTTTTAGGGGCAACTTGGAAATATGTTTTGCGTGATTTCACGTGTATAATTGATATCATATTGTTTGCTTTCTTAAAAGGTGTGGGGGGGGCAAGAATAAGGGAGAGAATTTGCCGCTCAATTTCTTTAAAAATGTTAAAAATAATAAATATATTAAATGGAAAAATAAATGCTTGCATTGGAACATGTAGCTGAGAATATGAGACTTCTTAGGGTTTGCAAAAGATAGAATAAATGTTATACCCATTGTAAATCTTTTCTATCTTAATACTGTTTGCTTTTTAGTATGACCAACTTATTATTCTGAAATAACAATACAAAAAGTGAAATATTAGTAAATTATTTGAATACTTATGTATAAGATGCCAGAAATGCATGTATTAAAAATACATGTGCATGAATGACTGAATTTTAAATCCACGTATCTGGGAATATGTAGACTCAATTTTAGTTACACCTTTTATTCCTCCATCCTTTTTATAGAACCCCCTTAGACACTTTTTTCTCAAGGCATTATTAGTGTTGTCAGGCAGACTTGAATGTGTAATAAGGTGGGAGTTGGGAGATAGTATTTGGTCAATTTGTTCTTAATTATTTGTGGCCATTGAGACTTTCAATGCAGACAATTAAATCTAGTCAATATCAACCAGTTTTGTGGGCTTGACCAATGACAGTATAGCAAGTAACAAAATTAATAGAAAATTTCTCTTCCATACAATGACCTTTTAACTATTTGGAGATAATGATCATGCTATATTTCTCTAGGCCAAGTATTCCTACTTCTTTCATTGGTTCCTTATATGACACAGTTTTGAATCCTATTGCAATGTTGGCCATTTTCCTCTAGACATGCTAAAGATTGTCCTAGCTATTATTAAAACATGGTAGAATATAGTTTTGAATTGAATTGAATATAGCATTCCAGGGGATGGTTTGGCTCTCTTTTAAAGTTAACACTTTCAGTTATTGGTTTCCTCAAAGTAGGGCCAATCTCTAATAAATATAACATTATACAGTATTTAAGGGAAAGGTTACAGTTTTCTCTTGCCTCCAATTTATCTCCTAAAACTTCAGTTCTCCAGCTGAGGCTGACCATATGCAAAATACACTACTTGAGTTCCCCTAACTCTCTCCTTGGAGCAGCAAGGTGGCACAGTGGGGCCTGGAATTAGGAGGACCTGAGTTCAAATATGACCTCAGATACTGGGGGTATGATCTTGGCAAGTCACTTAAGCCCATTTAAATGTAATGGGGAAATGTTTAACAAAAGAAACAAGAATATAATTCAATAGAGATTGTGTTAATTTGTGGTTTTCCAAATAATTATGTAGATTTAGCACAATTGCTTTGGAGAATGAAATAATGAGTCATAGCTTTTCCACTTAATAACTATGTAACTTTGAAAGAAGTTGACTTCCCTAAGTTTGAATTTTCTCATCTACAATAATATGGAGAAAGTAAAGTGTACTGGAGAGAGGGCCTATTGTTTAGCCAGAAAACTTAGATTCAACTTATCCTTCTAATCTATTTCTAATCTCCATACTCCTGGGCAAGTCACATCCTTACAGTGTATTCTGGAAACTCTCCATAAAAATTTTTTATAAAGGAGTTGCTGGACTGTGTCAATGGAGAGAGTTGTTCCCCTTGTGATTCCTATATGGTGAAGTCAAACATCCAGAAAAAAATAATGCTTATAATATATACTTCATGTATGGGAGCATGAGTGTGGTGAATAGAGAGAGAACCGGTTGAAAAATCAGGAACACCAGGGTGAACTGATTTTTTGATCCTGGAGTATAGATTTTAGAATAGTTGCTGATTGGCATTGGTAGAGAGTCTTATCAGGCCTACATACATGTACAGACCACATCACTTTTGTTGTTTCTCCTTCATGGTTGAAGATGGCCAGTGATATCATAGGGTGATGTCTTGACTCACAAGTGAATTGGATCTAAGTGAGGCAAAGTCACACAAAGTTGTCAGCCTCACTCCCTTGTCCATTGGCAAGACAAAATTCAGGATGACTGACAATGACCTGGGGGCGCAGTGTACGACCTTGGCATCTTCGATGTCTGACTAAGCTCTAAGTACTCCACAGCGCTTGCTTCAGCTCCCTTCATGGCCATTGGAACAAACTCTTATCATCCACCCATTCTGCTGGGGAAAGTCTTCACATGCTTGGATTATACATCCTCCTAACTCATTAACAGGTTTGTGCCCAATAAATCACCCTCAATCTGGTTTAACCAATCTGCCAAGATGGTTTTTACTGGAGTGTGTTATTTCTGTGCATGCTACAGCTTCTTGGAGCCACAGGTGAGAGCTGAGTGCCAGGTAGACACCAAAGATAGATGAACAGCCCTGGAAAGATCTCAGTAAGCCCTCATGAAAAAGGTGCTAGTCCTTCTTGAGCACCTATACACCCATACACACATCCATATGTACATAGGTATCCACATATAGATTTGTGTATATGTACATATAATATTATACATAGAACTTAACTGGAGCCCAGTAAGATAGGCTTGCCCTTTTCTCTTATAATCTCTGAGAACCATTTCCCTCCTAATCATTTTCTGAAAGTACCTTATTTCTAAGTTTTCTTTTGCTGAACAAAGACAATTTAAGGGGTAAAAATGGCCTATTTTCCCTTTTGTTTCTTTTAAAACTAGAACCATAATGTTTCAGGAGTAAAGAATTAAAGGATCTTATTGGGAAGTAACCCTCTGAAGTAAATGATAGTAAAAAGGTATATCTCTAAAATATGGTTTAGTTCATTTGATTCATTGGGGTTTTGTACTTAAAGAAAAAGTTGCACACTGAGAAACATTGCTTATCTCTATTTATTCTTTCAAACTGTTTGGAGTTGTGTAACTTTTGCTGGTCTCCTAGAAACTAATCTTGTCTGCCTGTTTAGTGTCTGTTCTCCTTTATTGTTTTCAAGAACTAATTCTCATATTCTCTGTTTTCCATGCGGCTTCCATCTTAGGCTGGCACCAAAGAAGAGAAAAAAAATCCACAGGCTGGATGCTTTCCCAAAATGTAACTTACTATCTCTGGAGTTTCATCCCTTTTACAATGGACATTATGTGAAGACACTTCATTTATCTGAATCACTTTAATAATAGAGCAGAAAAAAGGCTAATGTACAAATGACTTGAAGGAATTCTTTGCTTTGCTTTTGGGTACAAGAGAGAAAGATAGAAGCTATGTGTCTTTCTCAGTCTGCTTGAAAGGAACTTTTATAATTTAAAGAGTGCCTGTTCATTTGACTTCAATTTAGGCCTCCAGAAGCATATACAGCAAATGGGAAAAGCAGTTGTAAATTCCTTATTCTCTACCTTAGTCCCTAATTCCATGACTTGATTTTTTTTTTAAGTGAATTCAGTATCTACTAGAGTGAAAAAGTTGAAGCTACAGGGCATGAGTTCCTTCGTGTATACCCTTCTTTCTACTTCATGACTCTCTAGTTTCACATAATAATACATAGACTTATCACAGGATGTCATTTTTTTAAGAACTGGAAAGGACTTACCAAGTTATTTCAGTAACTCCTTCATTCTATAGACTAAAGTTCCAAAGCCCATACAGGATAATGAGTTGCTCAAGGTAAAAGACGAAATAAATGGAAGAGCTGGTGTTTGAACCTATGTGCTATGACTACAAATTCAGGACTTATTCCTCCTTATTCTTCTAACCAGAAAGGAAAGAATCATATGGTCATATAGTCACCTTGTTGGCCATCTAGTATAAATTCTTTATATTACAAATAAAACTGAAGCCAAGAGATATTGATCAACTTTCCCCAGGTCACACAGTAGGAAGTGTCCATGTCTGCTTTTGAACCAAGGTCCTCTGATTACAAATTTAGTGCACTTCCCATCATACCACAGGATGCTCCTTCTCTTCCAAGCCAACTTTAACTCATTCCAAACATTTTTTTCTCACTGGGCTAGCCTTTTCTCATTTACCTTGGCATCTTTCTATCATTTTAGAACTCTTTTTTCAGTGGATTCAAACAAGCACAAATCTCCTCTGTCTAGAAAGCAAAGATTCAGTTGATCATGTGATCCCATCTATCATCATATACTCTAGTATCTATACCAATTTAATGAAAACTCACATTCATATCATGCTTTAAATATTTTATTTAATTTTTTAAATATTTCCCAATTGTATTTAAATTTTTTAAAATTTATTTATTTAACTTTTAACATTCATTTTCACAAAATTTTGGGTTCCAAATTTTCTCCCCATTTGTCCCATCCCCCTACCCCAAAACATCAAGCATTCTAATTACACCTATCACCATTCTGCCCTCTCTTCTATCATCCCTCCCTTCCTTTGTCCCCATCTTCTCTTTTGTCCTGTAGGGCCGGATAACTTTCTACACCCCATTACCTGTATTTCTTATTTCCTAGTAGCAAGAACAGTACTTGACAGTTGTTCCTAATACTTTGAGTTCCAACTTCTCTTCATCCCTCCCTCCCCACCCATTCCTTTTGGGAAGGCAAACAATTCAATATAGGCCATATCTGTGTAGTTTTGCAAATGACTTCCATAATAGTTGTATTGTGTAAGACTAACTATATTTCCCTCCATCCTATCCTGCCCCACATTGCTTCTATTCTCTCTTTTGATCCTGTCCCTCCCCAAGAGTATTGACTTCAAATTGCTCCCTCCTCCCATTGCCCTCCCTTCCATCATCCCCACCACCCTGCTTATCCCCTTCTCCCTCACCTTCCTGAATTGTAACATAGGTTTTCATACCAAAATGAGTGTGCATTTTATTCCTTCCTTTAGTCAAATGTGATGAAAGTAAACTTCATGTTTTTCTCTCACCTCACCTTTTTCCCTCCACTAAAAAGTCTTTTGCTTGCCTCTTTTATGAGAGATAATTTGCCCCATTCCATTTCTCCCTTTCTCCTCCCAATATATTTCTGTCTCACCACTTAATTCCATTTTTTTAAGATATGATCCCATCCTATTCAATTCACTCTGTGCTGTGCTGTGTGTGTGTGTGTGTGTGTGTGTATGTGTGTAATCCCACCTACTACCCAGATAGTGAAAAGTTTCAAGAGTCACAAATATTGTCTTTCCATGTGGGAATGTAAACAGTTCAACTTTAGTAAGTCCCTTGTGACTTCTCTTTGCTGTTTACCTTTTCATGCTTCTCTTCATTCTTGTGTTTGAAAGTCAAATTTTCTTTTCACCTCTGGTCTTTTCATCAAGAATGCTTGAAAGTCCTTGATTTCATTGAAAGACCATTTTTTTCCCCTGAAGTATTATACTCAGTTTTGCTGGGTAGGTGATTCTTGGTTTTAGTCCTAGTTCTTTTGACTTCTGGAATATCCTATTCCACGCCCTTCGATCCCTTAATGTAGAAGCTGCTAGATCTTGTGTTATCCTGATTGTATTTCCACAATACTTGAATTGTTTCTTTCTAGCTGCTTGCAATATTTTCTCCTTGACCAGGAAACTCTGGAATTTGGCCACAATGTTCCTAGGAGTTTCTCTTTTTGGATCTCTTTCAGGCAGTGATGAGTGGGTTCCTTGAATACTTATTTTGCTCTCTGGTTCTAGAATCTCAGGGCAGTTTTCCTTGATAATTTCATGAAAGATGACGTCTAGGCTCTTTTTTTGATCATGGCTTTCAGGTAGTCCGATAATTTTAAATTTTCTCTCCTGGATCTATTTTCCAGGTCAGTTGTTTTTCCAATGAGATATTTCACATTCTCTTCCATTTTTTCATTCTTTTGGTTTTGTTTTGTGATTTCTTGGTTTCTCATCAAGTCATTAGCTTCCATCTGCTCCATTCTAATTTTGAAAGAACTATTTTCTTCAGTGAGCTTTTGAACCTCCTTTTCCATTTGGCTAATTCTGCTTTTGAAAGCATTCTTCCCCTCATTGGCTTTTTGAACCTGTTTTGCCAATTGAGTTAGCCTATTTTTCAAGGTGTTATTTTCTTCAGCATTTTTTGGGTCTCCTTTAGCAAAGTGCTGACCTGCTTTTCATGCTTTTCTGTTGGGATTGGAAGCTCAATTCCGTGTGGACAGTCTCGGGCGGGTAAAGGTGGGAGCTTCTAAATCTTAGAGCTCTCACGAGACCCTCCCAGGAAACGGCAGGGAATAGAGGTGAACCGAGCTATCTCGAGTAATTCCGCCTCTTCCCGTGAGAAACGTGATGGGAGAGAGATCTCCCCGCCTTCGAGATGGTCCCGGATTGGAGCACACTAGTTACCTAACAGCACGGTATTGAGATGCAAACTGTGCGGCTGAAGGTTAAGTAGGATCAGGGAAGCCTGAAAGCTCTCTTAGCATGTGAGGAGCCAAAGAGGACAGTAGGCTCCGCTTCTCTTCTTTCCTCTCTCCCCTCCCCCTCTCTCCCCGCTTGTACTTCTACTTCCAATCCCTTAAGATCTTAACCTCCTTAGGAAATCTCCCCCTCTTCCTCCTAAGGAAGACTCCCCTGCACTTGTAACTAGACCCTGAAATAAAGCTCAACCCTTGTTCGACTCTGGAACGTCCTTTCTCTCATATGAGCATCCGGTTTTGGCCAACCGAAGACCTCGGAGGTGAGGTAAGAAGACTCGGGTAGCCCACACAGGCCTCTAGGCCTGGCACTTTTCTTGCATGTCTCTCATTTCTCTTCCCAGTTTTTCCTCCACCTCTCTAACTTGATTTTCAAAATCCTTTTTGAGCTCTTCCATGGCCTGAGTCCATTGAATATTTATTTTGGATGTTTGGGATACAGAAGCCTTGACTTTTATGTCTTTCCCTGATGGTAAATATTGTTCTTCCTCATCAGAAAGGATAGGAGGAGATATCTGTTCACCAAGAAAGTAACCTTCTGTGGTCTTATTTTTTTTCCCTTTTCTGGGCATTTTCCCAGCCAGTTACTTGACTTCTGAGTGTCCTCTCCACACTCACCTCCACTCCAGTTCTGCCCAGCTAGGCCTTGGGGTCTGAGATTCAAATGCTGCTTCCTAGCCTCAGGGCTTTGGGTGGGGGTGGGGCTGCTATTCAGTGTGAGATTAAGTTCAGGTGCTCAGGTGGGGGCAGGGCCACCACTTGGGGATCAGTTCCCTCAGGGGGTTTACATGGAGACCTTCAACAATGGATCTAAGCTCCTGCCTGGTTTGGGAGCCCTTGTCTTCTGCACCCTCTGCTGCTGCCTCCCGAGGGGGCCTGAGTTATGGGGATACCCCACTCCCCTCTTGGCCAGCCAAAAAGACCCTCTCACTGACCTTTGGCGCCTGTGGGTGGAGGGACCTGTCTGGTTTCTGGGAATTCCATCTCTGAAGCCTGCTCGGATCTGCTCCTCTCAGTGCTGCGTGGCCAAGGCAGGGCTGGGCTCTACTCCAGGTCCTGTCTGCAATGGACCTTTCGGGTCAGTTTTTCTCTGGAACAGATATTTCCTCTGCTCTCTTGCTCTGTGGCTTCTGCTGCTCCAGAATTTGTTGGGAGTTCTTCTTTACTGATTTTTTATGGGCTGTGGGTTAGGAGCTAGCATATGTGTATCTTTCTACTCCACCATCTTGGCTCCTACCCTCTAAATTTTTTAACAATGATTTTAAACAATAATTTCAAATTCTTTCCCTCCTTTTCTTCAACCTCTTGAGAATGAATTTCTTTTGACTTTTATTAAATTATTTGTTTTCAGTTTTCTACAATCACTTCTATAAGTCTTAAAATTTCTCCCCCTATCTCCCCCCTCTCCTCTTCTTTTAATCTGGGCAGTTTATATTTTTGTAATAATTCATCAATATCACTTAGGTTATCAATTTTTCTAGCACATAATTGGACAAAATAACCTAATAATTGCCTTAATTTCATCTTCAGGGGTCCATGCAACCTTTTTTTTTTGATATTGATAATTTTATTCTTTTTTAAAATCAAATTAATCAATGTTTTATTCATTTCATTGTGTTTTTATAAAACCATCCCCCAGTTCTAATTATTAGTTTAATAATTTTTTTATTTCAACTTTATTAATATTTTCTTTGATTTTCAGGATTTCCATTTAGGTATTTAATTTGAGAACTTAAAATTTGCCTAATTGCTCTCATCTTTCTTTCTTTCTTGTGTTAATGTACATATTCAGAGATATGAATTTTCCAATAATTATTACTTTGGCTGTATCCCACAAATTTTGGAATGTTGTCATTCTCTTTAATGAAATTATTGTCTATTTCTATGATTTACTCTTTGGCCCACTCATTCTTTAGAATTAGACAGTTTACTTTCCATATAACTTTTATTGTACACTTTCACAGCTCTTTATTGAATGTAGTTTTATGGCATTATGGTTTGAAAATGATGAATTTAATATTTCTTTTTTCAATACTTCATTCTGAGGTTTTTATGCCCTATTACATGATCAGTTTTTGTGAAGGTGCCATGCACAACTTGAGAGAAAGGCAAAAATTATAATAATATATTGTGTATAAGAAACACATTTGAAGCAGAGAGATCCACAAAGAGTAAAGGTAAAATGCTGGAGCAAACTATATTATGCTTGAGCTGAAATAAATGAAACACAGGTAGCAATTCTGATCTCAGACAAGGCAAAAGCAAAAATAGATCTAGTTAAAAGAGATAAGGAAGGAAACTCCATCCTTCTACAAGGTACCACAGACAATGAAGTAATATATCAGTACCACACATATATGCATCAAGTGGTACAGCATCCAAATTCTTAGAGAAGTTAAGTGAGTTACAGGAAAAAATAAACAGTAAAACTCTACTAGTAGGGAACTTCAACTTTTCCCTCTCAGAACTAGGTAAATCTAATCACAAAATAAACAAGAAAGAAGTTTACAGAGGTGAATAGAATTGTAGAATTTAGATATGGTAGACCTCTGGAGAAAATTGAATGGTGACAGAAAAGAATATACCTTTTTCTCAGTGATATATGGTGCCTACACAAAAATTGACCACATACCAGGCCACACAAATCTCACAATCCAATGCAGAAAGGCAGAAATATTAAATGCATCCTTTTCTGATCATGATAAAATAAAAATTACTTGTGCAAAGGGCTATGGAAAGATAGACCAAAGATTAATTGGAAACTAGATAATCTAATCCTGAAGAATGAGTGGGTCAAACAGCAAATCATAGCAACAATCAATAACTTCATTCAAGAGAATGCTTATGGTATGCAGCCCAAGTGGTTCTTAGGGGAAATTTTATATCTCTAGGTGCTTACATGAATAAAATAAGGAAAGATGAGATCAATGAATTAGGCATGCAACTAAAAAAGCTAAGAAAAGATCAAATTAAAAATACCCAATTAATTAACAAATTAGAAATTGTGAAAATCAAAGGAGAGATCAGTGAAACTGAAATTTAGAAAACTATTGAACTAATAAATAAAACTAAGAGACAGTTTAATGAAAAAAACAATAAAATAGATAAATCTTTGGTTAATTTGCTTTAAAAAATAAATAAATAAATTAGCGGTATCAAAAATAAAAAGGGTGAATTTGCTACCATTGAAGAGGAAGTTAAAATCATAATTAAAAAGTATTTTACCCTACT
Source organism: Notamacropus eugenii (assembly GCF_028372415.1). Classification (NCBI taxonomy): domain Eukaryota; kingdom Metazoa; phylum Chordata; class Mammalia; order Diprotodontia; family Macropodidae; genus Notamacropus; species Notamacropus eugenii. The sequence continues at coordinate 144,550,185 of NC_092873.1, read as the reverse complement.
ATATACCAATAAATCTGACCATCTTAATTGTATTATTGATGATGGTTTATAGTTATTTGATAATTTAGATATAAAGGGTGAAACTATAAGCAAATTAAGAGAGCAAGAAATAGTTTACCTCTCAGATCTCTGGAGAATGGAAGAATCCATGACCAAACAAGAGATAGAGAATATTATGAAATTCAAAATAGTAATTTTAATTTTATTGAATTAAAAAGGTTTTGCACAAATGAAGCCAATGCAACCAAGATTAGAAGGGAAGCAGAAAGCTGGGAAACAGTTTTTACAACCAGTGTCTCTGATAAAGGCCTCATTTCTAAAATATATAGAAAACTGAGTCAAATTTATAAGAATACATGATATTTCCCAATTGATAAATGGTCAAAAGATATGAACAGGCAGTTTTCAGAGGAAGAAATTAAAGCTATCTATAGTCATATGAAAAAGGGCTCTAAATCACTTTTGATTAGAGAGATCCAAATCACAACAACTCTGAGGTAACACATCACACCTATCCGATTAGCAAACTTGACAGAACAGGAAGATGATAAATGTTGGAGAGGATGTGGGAGTGTAGGAACACTAATTCATTGTTGGTGGAGCTGTGAGCTCATCCAGCCATTCTGGAGAGCAGTTTGAAACTATGCCCAAAGGGCTACAAAAATGTGCATACCCTTTGACCCAGCAATATCGCTTCTAAGATTGTATCTCCAAGAGATCATAAAAATGGGAAAGGGTCCCAGATGTACAAAAATATTTACAGCAGCACTCTTTGTGGTGGCCAAAAACTGGAAATCAGGAAGATGCCCATCATTTGGGGGATGGATGAATAAATTACGGTATATGAATGTAATGGAATACTATTGTGCTATAAGAAGTGATGAACAAGAAGACTTCAGAGAGTCTTGGCAAGACTTATATGATCTAATAATGAGCAAAAGGAGCACAACCAGGAGGACTTTGTGCACAGCAACTACCACAGTGTGCGAGAGTTTTTCTGGTAGACTTGGAACTTTGTAGCAATGCAAGGACTTAAAAAAAAATTCTCTGTGGTCTTCTAAGGCAAAATGTCTTCCACATCCAGAAAAAGAACTATGGAATTCAATCACAAAATGTATCAGATTATTTTTTGTGTATTGTGTCTTGGTTTGTTATATGATTTCTCTCATTCATTTTAGTTCTTCTATATAGCGTGACTATAGTGAAAATGTATTTAATAGGAATGCATGTGTATATCCTACATAGAATTGTATGCTGCCTTGGGGAGGAAGGGAGTAGGGAGAGGTAGGGGGAAAAATTCTAAGTTATATGGTAATGATTGTAGAACACTAAAAATAAATAAAATTTATATGTATATATAAAAGAAATACTTCATCGCTAAAGATTGCTAACCAACATTTGAACTTTCAATGAGTCATCATCTTTTTGGTAGTGGAAGGTCTTGCCTCTATGTTGATAGTTGCTGACTGATCAGGGTGGTGGTAACTGAAGGGTAGGATGGCTGTGGCAATTCGTCAAAATAAGACAACAATGAAGTTTGCTTCATCGATTAACTCTTCACTTGAACACTTAGAGACATTGTAGGTTTATTAAGTGACATCAATTTAATATATTGTTGTGTTTCTGGGAAGAGGGAGAGAGAGACGGGAAATGGCTAGTTGGTGAAGCAGTCAGAGAACACATAACATTTATTGATTAAGTTCACCATCTTCTGTGGATGTGGTCCATGATATCCCCAAACAATTATAATAGTAGCATCAAAGATTGCTGATCACAGATCACCACACAGCAGGTATAATTTTAATGAAAACAGTTGAAATCTGCAAGAATTACCAAAGTGTGACAGAGAGACACGATGTAAACACACGCTATTGGAAAAATGGCACTGATCAACTTTCTCGACACAGCACTGCCACAAATCTTTAATTTGTAAAAAAAACCCAAATAATGCAATATCTACAAAGGGCAATAAAGCAAAATGTAATAAAATGAGGTATGTTTGTATACTCCAAAGTCTTGCTCATTTCATAAAAATATTAGAATAAGTTATTGTTCCTTCTCTTTTGTTCCAGGACTGAGAAATAACATTCATATAAGATAGGTAAATGTAAGTGACAGATAGGTGACAATGTTGGATTCAGTGTTGCCAGTTTTATTTAAATAGTTAGGAGCTGTAAAATGGAATTCAAATGTCTTTCTTTGAAACAGAACCCTGCTTGTTATGAAGCAGCAAGTTTAGGTCTCATAGTATGTATAAAGGGGGCTGAAAGCAGTAGAACAATTGCAATGACTCAAGAGAATCAAGTTTTGGCAGACAAATGGTCCTGACTCATAAGTTCCTGAATATTTTCTGTTTTACATTATTTCCTTGACGTGTTTCCCATACATGTCCCCATTATTTAAAAGACAGAGCTATTTGATAACTTTGGGCAAGTTTCTTCGTCTTGATATAAACAAGTACACTCCATTTAATAGAGGGGAAACTGAAGCCCAGACAGGGTCAATTAATTGGAGACTTTGGAAGATCAATTTCAGTTCTCTGAGCTGCAGTTTCCCTAGCTATAAAAGAAAGTGGGAGCACCCTAGCACCTCTAAAGTCTCTTTAAGGTCTCAAGTTCTCTAGTTGTATGATTTAATAATAAGATCATAATTTGAACCTGGAAGGAAAATTAGAGGTCATTATTTTCCAGAGAGAACAGTTTCAGAGATGTTAAGTAACTTGCCCATCATCACACAGATAGTATGCTGCAGAAATAGGAATTGAACCCAAGTTTTTCTGACTCTGAGTCCATCACACTATGCCACCCTGTTTCTAGTGCCATTTCCAAACCATATTGCCTCTACTCTGGCCATCATCCACATTGTTCTTACTGTACTCACACCTCTCCCACAACAACTTTGTCCTCTGTTCCTGGAACCAACCTGGGTTTGAATAGGTAAGCCTTTACTTATCTCACTCTGAACTAAGCCTCCATGTTTCTTCTCGGTCATTTCCAAAGCATTTTCTTTTAGGTGCTGCCTTCTCAAGATATGATATAAGCTCCCTGAGGACATTGCTGCCTTGATTTCTTGTATCTGTGGCTTACCATAGTACATAGCACAGGGTTAAGTGACTTGTCCAGGATCACATAGCTAGTAAACGTCTGAAGCCAGATTTGAGCTCAGAAAGATGAGTCTTCCTGACTCCAAGCCTAGTGCTTTAAGCTACTGCACCATCTAGCTGTCCCCTTACGCATAGTCAAAGATTTTCTTTGACAAGAAAGTAACAATAGACTGCAATTATATAGGACATTAAAGATTACAAATCCCATTCCTGACAACAACCGCATCTGAATAGTATTATTTCCACATTACAGAAGAAGAAACAAGCTCAGAGAGCTGAAGAATTTCACCCATAATCATGTGATTAAAAACTAGAAGAGTCCTTTGCTGAGTGTCAGCTTGTTCTACTCCTTTATATTGTCTTTGTTGGCAGAACACTACTGAACATCATGCTATGGTCAAAGAAATAGAGTCATATTTAGAGAGTAGTGTATCTTTTGGGAGGTTGTGGACATAATAGGGCACCAATGTGGTGTGTATTATCACACAGAACTGAAGATTTAGGCAAACTTTTTTTAAAGATGAGGAAATCAAGGTCCATAGGGCCATAGTAGTCAGAAATGCTCTGTCTGGTGTTAGCCTCAAAGATATTTTGGGGTGTCTCTAAAACCTTAATTCACTGTTAAGCTTAAAACTGCATTAAAACCTTGGGGGACACTCCATGTTAACCCAAACAAACTCATTTCCTTTAAATTCTCAGTATGGTTCTTTTATTTTTAAATTTAATTAAGCCTCTATGAAAGACTAAATGAATGAAATAACAAATACTTTATGCTCCTATAAAAATATGTTTATATTTTTTAGATTATGCCATCTAATGAGTTTTTAAACTTTGGCAGAATGACCTAGGAATGTGTGATTGGCATTGTTCTTTTGAATATTTTGATAAGTGACTTAGGTGAATGTAAAAGTGACGTGCTTAGCAAATTTGTGGCTACATGAAGTTGGGACTAGTAACTAAAATTATGGAAAAAAGAATTCCAAAGAAATGGACATGACAATGGTCCAAATCTAATGTGATTAGTATTACTTATTCCTCTAATCAATAGTGATGTAGAGCATTTCTACATGACCATAGATAGCTTTAATTTCTTCATCCAAAAACTGCCCATGTATTTATTCTAATACTTCAGAGAGCTGTAATTTCATCCAAGTAGATGGGGAAGAGGATAACCATTTATACAGTACTACTATGTGTCAGGCACTATGCTAAGCATGTTTTACAAATATTATCTCATTTGATCCTCACAACAACTCTGCAAAGTAAGTGTTATTTTTATAATACCTATTTTGCAGTTGAGGAAACTGGGGCAGACAGAGGCTAATTGACTTGCCCAGAGTCACAAAGGTAGTGAATGCCTGAGGCCAGATTTGAACTCAGGGTTCCTGACTCCAGGACCATCTATCCATAGGACCACAAGCTCCCTCTGTGCATTTCACACTTTAGTAGATATTTTAAGTATTTGACATGACCTCCCCACTCAAAAAATCATCATACTATGATCAATTTCATGATGATCTCAGGGAGCTAGGTTATTCCTAGGAAGACTGTCATTATGATGACTATATCAGAGCCTTCAACTTGGCAGAAAATTCAAGAAAATATTTTCCAATATTTAGCCATAGAGATCACCTCCCCTCCAAAATTAAGCATCTGAGTAACGCTTTATGGAAGGTAGATTAAATTGAAAAGAGATTGATGTAAAGTACTACCAGTACAGGATGAAGGAGGAATGCCTAGTCTATGGTTCCTGTGAAAATTAGCTGATTTTTTTATTGAGCTCCAAGTTCAAAGTGAATCAACAGTATGATTTACCAGCTAAATAAAATAATAATGATAATAACAACAAATTCTCATGCTGCATTAATAAAAATAGATTACCTAGGACAAGGAAAGGAATAGTACCACCCTACTCCGCATTGATCTGACTGCATCATAAATGTTACCAGCATTCAGTTCTTCTCACTTATGAAGGCCATGGACAAGCTGAAGCATGACCAAAGCTGGGTGACTAGGATGTTCAGGAGACCTATGCTAAAATGAAGTTTAAGCATCTGGAGACATTTTGCCCAGAGAGAAGAGGACCTAAAAAGGAAATAATAGTATTTTCCAGTATTTGAAGGACAGTTATGTGAAAGAGGGATCCAGTTCATTCTGCCTAGTCTCAGAAGGCAGAACTGGGAAGAATAAGTGGAAGTTACAGTGAGTCAGAATTATGCTCCATATGCAGAAAAATACAATAAACAACAAGGAAGGAAACAAGCATTTATTAATTATATTATATGCTAAGTACTATGTTAAGGGTTTTACAAATGTTATCTCATTTAATCCTCACAACAATCCTGGGATAGAAATGCTAATATTATCTTCATTTTACAGTTGAGGGAACTGACGCAGACAGAAGTTAAGTGACTTGTCCACGGTTACACAAGTAGGAAGTGTCTGAGGCCAGATTTGAACTCAGGAAGATGAGTCTTCCTGACTGTAGGTCTGGTACTTTATCCTTTGCACCACTAAGCCAGTGTTTTAAAAGCAACATTGCATAACAATTAGAAATATGTACACATGGAATTGGCTACCCAATGTGCCCATCACTGTAGGGATTCAGGCAGATGCTGAATCATCACTTGTAACCAGATTGGTCCTCATGACCTCTGAGGTCCTTTTCAGTTCTGGGTTTCTCTTATTTATTATTCTCATGAAGGTAATAAGATCTAGTATTTCATTGTACATAGTCTTGCTTCCTTTTGCTTATTTTAAATTTTTATCAGTCCAAATTTTCAAATTAGGTCATTTTTAGTTGAATGTTTTAGAATCTGGTGAACATCTGCGTCTTCCCTGAAACTATCAGTTTAGCCTTAGATTTTACTGAATTCATAAACACTTCCAAGAGACAGTGGGTGCATTTCTTTTGAATTATTCCATTTGAAAATTCGTGCTTACAGTGATTATTCTTCATCAGGAGAAAGGTTGATGAATCATGTTTCCTCTTAACAGTGAGGTGAATGTGGTGGGAATTATAACTTTGCTAATATCGCATACATTGTCAGGCACAGTCATTTTGTCACGTAGCTTTGTTGAAATATTTTTCTGGTTAGGGAGGCTTCATTTTTGCAAGGGGAGGGAGATATCAATGTCATGTTAAAAATACACAAAATATATTAACAAAATGTTGAAAAATGTTTGTAACTTCCCTGTCTCAGTCCTGTCTTGTTTGAGTAACCAGTCTTTCAACAGGAAAATCAATCATTCTAAAAATTAAAGTTTTATGATGTAGACATAGCTTGTTTAACAAATGGATGAATGCCTTAAAAGTTACTTGTCAAAATATAATAACTAATATTATTTTTAAATTTTATTTTAGACTCAAAGGTGAGAACACAGGTACAGAATAGAGAAAAGAAGCAAAAACATATCATCAACTTAAATACTGGAACTATAATACAAAGTAAGAAAAAAAGCATGTCATGTTCATAGCAGAACATAAGAGAGGATTAAAAACGTGAAACAATAAATTTTCACTTCAAGAAAGTCTGTATGATAAATATTACACCTTGTGTTGAGAATTGTTCTTTACTTCCTTGTGAGTTTTCTTTTGTTCTCTGCTGTGCATTTTTTACTTTGTTTTTCCCCTCCCTCTAGGCCCCTAGAAGGCTACAATTAAGTAGATTTGTTTGGATATATTTCTTTATAACTATAGATATATAATACACATATACATATGCACACACATATGTAGACATATATTTTCCCAAACTTACTTTACTTCTAATCTTTGTTTTTATGTTTGTTAGTAATACTTTAAAATCATTTTCAGATGCACAAAATATTTTCCTTATGAAACCCTTAGAAGACATGGAATATATATAAATTATCTCCATTTTACAGATAAGAAAACTGCCACACAACCAAAAAATGTTTGATGCAAACCCAGATCTCCTAATTCTAAGACCAACGCTCTTTTCACTTTATTACACTATATTTCCAGATCTAAACAGCTAACTATTAATTTCCTTTACTATTGACTTATTTTTTAAATGGAAGTTTTTCTTGTTGGAAGAAAATTTACCCAGAGATCTACTAAAATCATATTATATGTAAGAGGTCATTCAAAATTACACCACATTTAAAGGAAAATAATTGTCCTTTGAAGTCTTTACAATTTGGTCTTCAGCCTCATTTTAAAGACTAACTTCAGATTATATCCCCTCACATACCATGTGTGGTAGCCAAACTGTGTTTTTTTTTTTTTTTTGTACATGATACTATTGCTTTATATAACCTACCAAACCTCTCATTTTCACATCTCTCCCACATCTAATTCCTCCTAAATCCATTCTTCATTCTCATCCACCTTCCAGTTTCTCCAGCACCCAATACCACACCAGCCTCACTCTTACCCTAGATCCACTCTCTTCCCTAACTAATCTTCACCCTGTAGTTCAGCAAAATGCCATTCTTTACTGTTCCATCCCTTGGTCCTTTGTCCAACAAGCTCTTAAGCTTTGCTAAAGACATATTCTTTTTGAGTTTCACCATTTGTCTTCTCTGCTCCTGCTCACCCATGCTGCTGAACAAAGCTAGAAATCCCTAACAGTGTTGACTGGATCCATTACATATTCATGTTTTTAAATCTCAATTTACAGAAGCAAGCAAATTCATTTTTTCTTTTGATAGATATTCTTTTGCATTCCTCAAAGTAGCAGTTCTAGACCTTTTCCTCAATCTTCAGGGCTCCAATACCATTCCCTTCCTACCTATCTTCTCACCAGAGGACCTCATTTCATAGCTTACTGAGACACAGAGAGCAATCAGTGAGCTCTTTCTTTTCCTTTCAATTTTTGAAATCCCTTAATATCATCCCCTAGTCTTTCCTTTACTCTAGTTTCTGATGAAAAGGTGGCCTTTTCCTAATCAAGATGCATCCCTCTTCTCATTCTATCCTTTTCTGTCTTCTTTGGAGGAACCCCTACAATCATTCCAGTCTTCTCTATTTCAATTTGCCTTCTCTATGCCTTTGAACAGCCCTTCCTTCTTCCTGGAAGAAATTTCCCCCTTCACTTCTACTTGTTAAGTATCCCAAGTTTCCTTCAGTCCTCAGTTCAAGCATCACAGGAAACTTCACCCTCCCCAGTTTTTAGTACCTCTCTCTACCCTACCCCATCAAATGACCATATCTATGTACATATACACATATGTATAACACTCTATAGTAACTCACGCATATTCATGTTTTCTCTCTGTTAGAGCCTAATCTCCTTGAGGGCAAGGACTGTTTTATTTTTGTTTTTTTGCTTAGACTTTGAAGATCTGAGGTCATGTGATCAATGAAGAATTCTTTTTAATTGGATGGTTTTATAAGTACAGAATGAAATTAACTCTCTGAAAATGCACTTTTATAAATGTAAACAATGTTTTGCAATATTTAATAGACTGTGAATAATGTTGTAATAATTTTTGTACCCCTTAAGGTATTTTCATCTCATATATGGACCTTCTCAGAAAACATACTCAATATTCAAAGTATAACTGAACCACCACCTCCACTTAAACTTTATCATATGAGCCTCCACCGACAAATTTACTTTTTCTAATAGGTCAGACAACACAATTAATTAAAAGTAAGTTAGTTAACAAAATAGCCTAGTAAGAAAAGTAGAAAGAAAATATTTCAGTGAATAATCTTGTGTACTCTTTGTTCAATATATACAATATCAGTGGGAATAGGGAACATACATAATATCATATATGGAAGGTCACATTGGGCAGAAACATCAATGATCAGAGTACAAGTATAGAGGAATACATGTGTAGAAAGCCTGTTTGTCCAATACATGTGCAGGAAAGAGTAAAACATTCTTTGGATGTTGCCTAGGTCTTCTGGTAAGTTAACTATGCTGCTAGCTATTCTAGCTGGGTTTTACTCTTTCCTGAAACTTCTAATCATTGTGTATAGAATCACTGATGCTCCTACTTAGGCAAAACAGTGAGCATTTTTGCAAGTTTCATAGTGTCCTTCTCTCTGATAATAGTTGCTGGTCTTCATTTCTTCAGGACACCACTGGCCTACTTTTCTCTCATTTAGTGGAGTGTAGTAGTTAGAAAGCCTTTCTCTGATAAAAGCAGGTAGATAAATTTATAATCATAACTATGAATGACTATACCCGGTCAAGGGTCTTAGAAAGGTAGTCACGTAGAGTGCCACAAAGTAAGATTAAATGCATTCTTTTTACTCACTACTTTTATAAGAATCTAAAGCATTATTCCAAACCTCTGTCTGCTTTAGGATTAGAAAGTTTCTTTTTACTTGCATTATTTCTGGATTTCCAATCTACATTCTCCTTCAAATCGTTTTAAGAAGTGTGGCAAAAGAAATTGTAAAGGCTTGAGGGTCTGAGGAAAAGTCATTTTCCTCGGTTTCCCAAGACTCTTTGGATCTTGTTATTCAAACTAAAGACTTAAAAGTTAAAAAAAGTCTATGTTACACTCAATTTGGCATGAAATCTATCTTACACTACAGGAAAGTAGGGAAGAAGAGGATAAGTGGGGTGGGGGGGGATGATCGAAGGGAGGGCAAATGGGAAGAGGAAGTAATTAGAAGTAAGCATTTTGAGGAGAAACAAGGTCAAAAGAGAGAATAGAATAAATGGGGGGGGCAGGATAGGATGGAAGGAAATGTAGTTAGCTTTTCACAACATGACATTTATGGAAGTCTTTTGCATAACTACATATGTATAACCTATATTGAATTGCTTGCCTTCTCAGTAGGGAATGGGCGAGGAGGGAGGAAGGGAGAGAAGTTGGAACTCAAAGTTTTAAAAATGAATGTTTAAAAATTGTTTTTACATGCAACTGGGAGATAAGAAGTACAGGTTATGGGGTATAGAAATCTATCTTGCGCTACAAGAAAATAGAGGAGATGGAGAGAAGGGAAAGAGGGGATGTGATAGAAGGGAGGGCAGATTGAGGGAAGGGGCAATCAGAATGCACAGTGTCTTGGGGTGGAGATAGGGGAGAGATGAGGAGAAAATTTGAAACTCCAAATCTTGTGGAAATGAATGTTGAAAACTAAAAACAAATAAATGTTAAAAAAGGCATAAGTAGGAGTCTATCACCATATTTCTCAAATAATTTATTCCAAATTCTTGACTTTTGAATGCAAATGTGGCCAGCAATAGACTCCCCAAGCCTTCCTACCTAGACCAATATATAAAACAATATGGTTTTATCATTAGGATCATGACAAAATAAAGAAAAAGAAGTTAAAGTGTGCTCATAACATGCTATTTGAAAACAAGTCTATATTTTAAGGGAAGTAACAATAGCATATAACAATAAGATATAATTGAAATCTTGGGATAGGAGTGCTTCAACTTTGAAGAAAAATGTGGGTTTAGATCATTAAATTTGTTCCACTTTTCAATTCAAATAGGAATTTCAGTGGAAGATTGAATTATACAATAAGTGAAGCACAAAAATTCATTTCATTACAAAAATAGGCATGCAAATTACATTATTGCAGAGAATCAGAGAACTTTGGGAAGAAGGTTGTACACCTGTAGCTAAATATAAAGAGTATCTAAAGCTCCTTCAAGAAAGATAGAGTATATTTGCTTGGGGAGAGGGAAGGCTCACAAAAACCTTCATATATTTAATTTTATATTAGCTGCGCTTTGAATTCTAGGAGGCAGAAGAAAGTAAGTATTGCCCTCCATGCATAGGTGACTGCTAATTAAAACAATAAAAGGTGGGCAAATGGAATTCCATGAACAGAGAATAGTTAACTAGCCAGAAGAAGAATCATGTGAAATAAGGCTGGAAAAGTTGACCCATCCTAAGTTAAAACTGTGGAGTTGTTTTTGTTGTTGTTCTTGTGTTTGTTTTATCTTAGAAGGAACAGAGTGTCACTGAAGTTTTTCTGAGTAGAGACAGGGACATAGGAAGGTCTTAATTTTAGGAATATCACTTTGACAGTTGTGTGGAGGATGAATTAATTAGTTGACTGTTGCAATAATTCAGGTGAGAAGTGATGAGTGCTCGAATTAGGACAAAGGGTGAGTATTTGAAAAAAGAGTGATGGATATGATATAAGAGATACAAACATATAATTGACAAAATTTGATAAAAAGAGATGGCAGGGAAGATTCTTAGGGTTCCAATCTGGAAGACTGGAAGGATGGTCATACCCTAGACAAGCTAGGTTTTGAGAGAAACATAATGAGATATTTTAACGTGTAAAATTAGAGATGCCTACAGGATAAATGAGTGGAAAAGTACAGTAAGTAGTTAGTAATATGGAGCAATTAGGTGGATAGTGGATAGAGTACTGGGATTTATCTTCCTGAGTTCAAATTTAGCCTCAGGCACTTCCTAGCTGCGTGACAAATCACTTAACCTTGTTTGCCCCAGTTATCATCTGTAAAATGAATTGGAGAAGGAGATGGAAAATCACACCAATATCTTTGCCTAGAAGTCCTCAAATGAAGTCATCAGGACTGAAAACAACTAAATAATAACTAAGTTAATAATAGAGAAGTGGGCTTCGAACCTATGGATTCTGATGAGATGACGAAGGGAAAGAGTGCAGTGACAGAAGAAATGATAGGTTAGGATATAGCCTAGAAGACCCAGAACAGAGTCTGTACAAAGATTAGCTTATATGTAAAGGACAATCTTAACTATTAATCACATCCTGGACATCTGTAGCCAAGCTATCTTTAGTCAGTACATCATCATCTCTACTTCCTCCCCACAGGAAAATTGGACTGTGCCCCTAGAACTCTGTCCTGGATTTTGATAAGTCAGTTTGCTTGATTCTAGGCCTTGATAAGCACTTTCTAAATATCCCTAGGGATCATGCCACTTCCTTTACCAGTATTCCTTTATGTATGGTGTTTCCCCTTAGAATGTAAGTTTTTTGAATGAAGAGATTATGTAGTATACTTCTATTTATATCTCCAGTGCTTAGCAGGACACATGAGAGAATCAAGGGGGAAGATTGATTGCTATATGGAAAAAACTTCTAGATAAATTTTTTAAAGTGATGTCTTCCAAGAAAGGGTTGTCTTGTACCTGTTGAACCAAAGAAGAAATGAAGCTAAGTCTTGGATGCTATCAAACTTGTCTGAGTTTCTAGACAGTTTGAAAGTATTCAACTAAAAGCTGTTGAAATTCAGAATTTCTACAGTCCACTCCTATCCAGAGGCTTTTTTTCTTTGCCAAATTAAAGAGAGAAATTTGACCCTGAGTGTGTTGCTGGAGGCCATGGCTAATCTAATTTATTCTCAGTGGAACTTCACAAGTGAGCCTTAGTGGAGCCTTTTATGCAGACCGGCTGTCTCATTACATTCTACAGAAAATCTTGCCACCTTGAAAGTGCATGATTCAACTCCATTGGAACAGGAGCATCATGTGTGTGAAATAAAAGAATGGTGACATTAGCTGAACAACCTTCAAAATAAATATTGAATATTTTTACAGAAATACTACCCAGTTATGGAAACAAATATCACTGTCTAAAGAGCTTTCATTGAGATAGTCCACAAACTTCCAGTCCAGTTCTGGCATGGGAGGGTCTGACATTTCTTAACATTCAGACTGAAAATAAAAAAGGGAAAAGTGAAGTGTTCAAAGCATAAGGAGTTTAATTTTAGAAGTAGAGCATGCTTTTAAAGCTCTCCAGAGGCTGGCCTCTTCTTTTCTTTCTAAGGTCCTTGAACATTATTCCCCTTGACACACTCTATAGTTTAGCTGTTCTTCACAAATGACATTCCACTCCTCCTCTTCATGCCTTTGCACTGGCTCTCGTTCATGCCTGGAATTCTCTCTCTCTTTATCTCCACCTTTTGGAATTCCTGACATTCTTTAAGATGTACCTCAAATGCCACCTTCTGCAAGAAGTCTTCTTGATCCTCCCAGCTGTAGTGCTCTTTCTTCTAAGGTTTCCTAGCACCTTCTCTATTTTTATCATCTATTTTAGCACAGTCTCTATCCCCTTCTCTCTCCTTCCCTCTTCCCCTCTTTAATGTGACACACATTTCAAAAGATGTAATCTAAACTATGTAGAAACACACAATCCCCTTCAGACACACACATGTGCCTTTCATCACACTTACATGCATGTAATATTTGCCATGACTACATGGCAAATATTTTTAAGGTTATTATTTCACAAACCCTTTACCACCTAGGTGCTATGACTGAAAGTCAAATAACTAGCTAAAGGAATATCGTTACTTGTTTTTTGATTGAGTGGATCAGCTGCCTAGGATTCCTCAAGTATATAACTCTTGAAGTGAGGGTAGGTAGATAACCATTTATGCTTTTCTATTAAAATACATACATTTTGACTAGACTAATCAGTATAAATGTTTAGCTTAATCATTATTTGTTATGTAGAAGAAAGTAATACACAATGTAGAACAAAACTTAAAGAAATACAAACAATTGGGAACAATGTGGAACTTTATTGATGAAAGTTCAACTATTTTTAATGACTTTAATCTAACTAAACTTTTTCCATCAGAACTCAATAGGAAATAATTTTCAATTTATCCTTAGTCTTTTCTTGGGTCAGAAGCATTTGAAAACTATGAACTGTTGACAGCTATCAGGTATCTACTTCACTGCTTCAGAAAATTGTTGTTTTGTTTGTCCTGAAGTCCTTTACATATGGTTCTATCCCAGATATCAACAAACTGCTCATAATTTATTAGAAAGGAGACATTAAGTGACTCTTTGTATGACCATTTCTTTCCAAATATTCTTTTGATCTATTCAATCCTTCCTTGACGAATGCAAACTTGATACTCCATACGGCTTAATTTAAGCTGGAAGAGCCAAGTTTTCCGCAACCCTTACCCACAAGTCAGGAGTCTGCAAGTAAAACTTGTGATGGTCTCTTTCCAATCAGAAAAACAATTTTCCTGGCAACCATGGTCAAATAACCACTATTCTCCTTCATGATGAATAATCAATTGCCAATCTCTATTGAATGAATGTCTTTATAAATGCCATTTTATAACTGTGAGTTGTTTTTGTTGAGTCATTTTTCAGTCATGTCAGACTTTTCATGATTTGACCTTCCACAACAGCCCTGCTTTTAAATTTTAAATGGACTATTATTTTTATACCTTGTGAAATATTTAAAACACATCTGAATAAGACACACATGGGTTTATAAATGGAAATAAAGACAATGTTGTCTCATACATGTAAAATACATGAAACAACACTAATCTACAAATTGACAATAGACTTTGAAAATAGGTAACTTAGCAATATAATTTCCTAGACAGCCTGCCTAAGCACATCACTCTATAAACACATTTTCACACACAGGCATTTAAATGTCAAGTATGCACTCAGAAGTATTTTTTTTAACATTTAATTACCTTTTCATCTTTTGGTACAAAACAGCACATATCTGTAAGGGGCCAGCCCAACCTCTACTGAGTTGTCAACTCATCCCACACACAGGTGGTAGTGCAGGACCCAACATTATTCCTTTTTCATGTAGACAGAACAATGGTTATAGCAGTAATTTCTCCATTTACAGATTCAGAGTCTCATTAATAGATGTGGTTATGCTAGCAACTGAGGATCTTTCTCTAGCTCCATTTTTTTTTCTTTGGGTTATAGTCCTCTAACTAGAAGTTTGGACAATTCATGTAACTTCAGTTCACTTTATGTCATGAAACTACCAATTCATGACTAGGCCAGACCTAGGTTAGCTGCTTTAAACATTGGCAGATCTTCCAAAAAATCTGAAGACCGTGCTAGCTTTTGAAAAGCTTTTTGTATCCTAGCTACTTGCTTAAAGCATGCTGTCCTCTGGGTCCTCTCCAGAATGTGATGGCTACTTTCACTGGCAGTAGAGATCCCTTGGCACTATTGTATTAACTCATCCAATCCACAGACAACTGGGTCGACTTTTTGGCTTCTTTTACTTAATGGGTAACATGTAATTCCCATGATGTGTTTCACCATTTCCTTTGCCTTCTGGCACACATATCCAAAGGTGCTCAACCCTGAAAGTAGCATTTGGGTCATCTTGTTTACCTCCCTCCCAAGTCAGGATTATTCCCTACATAGCTCATATCTTCCAGGATTTCAACTACTTTTGATATTCATGACTCAAGTGAAAGAATTAATACCACTTCTTTGGGCAGGGAGCAGAGGCCAAAGATTGGCAGATCAAACTCTTGGGGGTTCTGTCCTTGCTTACTTTCCCTTGGCTGTTAAAATTCAAGCAATTATTAAAAAAAGGTACTTTTTTGCACAGTCTGTTCTTAAATGTTTACAGTTGTGTTACTATTTGGTTGAATTATTACCTTTCCAATTAGTTCTGGTTTTTAATTTCTCTGCATTTTTTCTTCTTTTAATTTCTTCCTTTCTCATCTTGTCTAGTATTCATGCCTTTCTATAATGTTGCTTTCAGGTGATTATTTTATTAAAAATAGTCTTGGCTTACATAATTTTTTTCCTTTCTAGGGTTAGTAGCATCAATTATTTAGATCCACCATTAAACATGGAGAAGAAATAAATGAGCAAATGAATGAAAAATAATATTCATTAAATATATACTAGTTCAAAACACTAAGGATACAAGAAAAGTAAGCCAGATTTTACTTTCAAGGAACTTTCATCTTAATAGGGAAAACCACATAAGAAAGAAGTATTAACTGCAAATCAGATAGAAAAACCCAATGATCCTTAATATGCATCAAAGCAAATGGTGATTCATCTTCTTTAATGTCATTTCCATTGACACAACCATAATGATTTCTATTATTGAGTTATTTAATAGTTCCAATGTTTATGTTAGAGATTTGAGGGGCGAAAGGTTTCCTTCTAACCAAACATTTCCCACAACCACAAATTTGAAAATTCCACCCAAAGAGGTTCTTTTCTTTGGATCCAATCAATTGGCATGAATTATTGAGCACCTACTTTTTGCCAGGCACTGGGATTAAGTTTGAATCTTTCCCCATATGCATTTCACTCATAATTTCTTAATATGGATGAATTTTCCAGAGCCCTTCAACTTTTGTTTATGTCTAAATTCTTTAAGTCTCCTTGAAAAGGGAAAAGTGGGATAAACATCTATTTAGTGTCCAGTATGTGCCAGGCATGAAGTAGTTTAGAAATCTTATGTCATTTGATCTTAATAACAATCCTGGGAAGAAAGTATTATTATTATCCTCATTTTTGTAGCTAAGGAAAATGAGTCACAAGGTTAAATGACTTGCCCAGGGGCACATAGTAAATATCTGTGGAAAGATTTGAACTCAATTCTTCTTGAGTCCAGGCTAAGCACTGCACCTGCTATGCTACCTTTGTGCCTTAAAAGCATTCATGTGAATATTTTATATAAAAGAGGATCTAGAAGGAATTATATGTTTTACATACAGTTATTTGCCTTGCTCAGTGCCAAAAAAATGTAAGTTCTTTTTTAAAAATGTGGTTGTACTAGTACCTGGCACATAGTAGGTATTGAAATAAAATGTGTGTTCCATTTAGTTTTTGAAGTTTTCTTTCAATTCCAAAGGTAAGAACTAAGCTTTAAATAAAGAATATGTTTAGGAATGGGTATAGTTGAAGCTAATTAAATCTTATATAGTATTTTATGTTTTGACTAGAATATTTTTAAAAATGTTTTTATTTTTCTAAATATTTCCCAATTAAATGCAAAAAATTAATATTCATTTCAAAAATTGTTCCGAAGGCAGAGCCAAGATGGTGGACTAGAAAGATACACTTACGCAGGGTCTCTCCCCATAGCCCATAAAATACCTGTAGAGAGGGACTCTCAACAAATTTTGGAGCAGTAGAAGTGGAGAACAACAGAGTGGAAGAGATTTCCAGCCCACGGTGACCTGAAAGGCCCACAGAAATGTAGGCTGTGCCAGACGAGGAGCCCAGCACAGAGCCCAGCCCAGCCTTGGCGGAGCGGCACAGCGTGATGAGACTCTGGGAGGAGGACACCTCAGGAGTGGAATCTCCAGTCCCAGCAGAGCGTCCTCAGATCCCTCAACCCAGCTCCAAAGGTCAGTGACAGGCTTTTATCAGCTGGCCAGGAAGGGAGAAGGGCTTTCCAAGACAGTGGCCACAGAGGCAGCACAGCAGCCCACAGAAGCTCCATTGTTGGAGCGTAAAAAAGCCTGGGGCCATTGAAGAGCTGAGTCTTACCTCAGCCCTGGGTGGAGGCTCTGGCCAAGCTGGTCTTTGTCTCACACTGAATTGCGGCCCTGCCCATTCAGGTTATCTGAAAACCAGCCCCCAGTGCTGACATAGCAGAACTGGAGGCCAGGTGTCTGAGGAGAGGTAAATGCTAAGATTCTGGGCATAAAAATCCCTCTCTGCATCCAGACAAGTACATGCTTGATCGTGCTACCACAGAGGAACTGAGATCTCACAGATTCCCAGAGTATACCCCCTCTTGACAAAGGACCCAAAAGTCAAGTAACTGGTTGGGAAAATGACCAAAAAAGGGGGAAAAAAAAACAAGACCATAGAAGGTTACTTTCTGGTTGAACAGATATCTCCTCCCATCCCTTCAGATGAGGAAGAACAATGCTTACCATCAGGCAAAGACATAAAAGTCAAGGCTTCTGTATCCCAAACATCCAAAATAAATATTCAATGGGCTCAGGCCATGGAAGAGCTCAAAAAGGATTTTGAAAATCAAGTTAGAGAGGTGGAGGAAAAACTGGGAAGAGAAATGAGAGAGATACAAGAAAATCATGAAAAGCAGGTCAACACCTTGCTAAAGGAGACCCAAAAAATGCTGAAGAAAATAACACCTTGAAAAATAGGCTAACTCAATTGGCAAAAGAGGTTCAAAAAGCCAATGAGGAGAAGAATGCTTTCAAAAGCAGAATTAGCCAAATGGAAAAGGAGGTTCAAAAGCTCACTGAAGAAAATAGTTCTTTCAAAATTAGAATGGAACAGATGGAGGCTAATGACTTGATAAGAAACCAAGAAATCACAAAACAAAACCAAAAGAATGAAAAAAAGGAAGATAATGTGAAATATCTCATTGGAAAAACAACTGACCTGGAAAATAGATCCAGGAGAGACAATTTAAAAATTATGGGACTACCTGAAAGCCATGATCAAAAGAAGAGCCTAGACATCACCTTTCATGAAATTATCAAGGAAAACTGCTCTGATATTTTAGAACCAGAGGGCAAAATAAGTATTCAAGGAATCCACTGATCACCGCCTAAAAGAGATCCAAAAAGAGAAACTCCTAGGAACATTGTGGCCAAATTCCAGAGTTTCCTGGTCAAGGAGAAAATATTGCAAGCAGCTAGAAAGAAACAATTCAAGTATTGTGGAAATACAATCAGGATAACACAAGATCTAGCAGTTTCTACATTAAGGGATTGAAGGGCGTGGAATAGGATATTCCAGAAGTCAAAGGAACTAGGACTAAAACCAAGAATCACCTACCCAGCAAAACTGAGTATAATACTTCAGGGAAAAAAATGGTCTTCAATGAAATAGAGGACTTTCAAGCATTCTTGATGAAAAGACCAGAGCTGCAAAGAAAATTTGACTTTCAAACACAAGAATGAAGAGAAGCATGAAAAGGTAAACAGTAAAGAGAAGTCACAAGGGACTTACTAAAGTTGAACTGTTTACATTCCTACATGGAAAGACAATATTTGTAATTCTTGAAATTTTTCAGCATCTGGGTAGTTGGTGGGATTACACACACACACACACACACACACACACACACACACACACACATAAAGAGAGAGAGAGAGCACAGAGTGAATTGAATAGGATGGGATCATATCTTAAAACATTGAAATTAAGGGGTGAGAGAGAAATATATTGGGAGGAGAAAGGGAGAAATGGAATGGGGCAAATTTTCTCTCATAAAAGAGGTAAGCAAAAGACTTTTCCATGGAGGGAAAAAGAGGGGAGGTGAGAAAAAAATGTGAAGCTTAGTCTCATCACATTCGACTAAAGGAAGGAATAAAATGCACACTCATTTTGGTATGAAAATCTATGTTACAATTCAGGAAGGTGAGGGAGAAGGGGATAAGCAGGGTGGGGGGGATGATGGAAGGGAGGGCAATGGGAGGAGGGAGCAATTTGAAGTCAACACTCTTGGGGAGGGACAGGATCAAAAGAGAGAATAGAAGCAATGGGGAACAGGATAGGATGGAGGGAAATATAGTTAGTCTTACACAACACGACTATTATGGAAGTCATTTGCAAAACTACACAGATATTGCCTATATTGAATTGCTTGCTTTCCCAAAGGGAATGGGTGGGGAGGGAGGGATGAAGACAAGATGGAACTCAAAATTTTAGGAACAACTGTCAAGTACTGTTCTTGCAACTAGGAAATAAGAAATATAGGTAATGGAGTATAGAAAGTTATCTTGCCCTACAAGACAAAAGAGAAAATGGGGACAAGGGAAGGGAGGGATGATAGAAGAGAGGGCAGATTGATGATAGGGCAATTAGAATGCTTGGTGTTTTGGGGTGGGGGGAGGGGAGAAATGGGGAGAGAATTTGGAACCCAAAATTTTGTGAAAATGAATGTTAAAAGTTAAATAAATAAATTTTAAAAATTGTTCCAAACTGTCTCCTTCTCCTCTCACTCCTTCCCCCTTGATAATTTGATATCATTATCAAATTATACATGTGAAGTCATGCAAAATATGTTTCCATATTAGCAATATTGCGAAAGAAAACATAACAAATAAGAAAAATTTTAAAAAGTCAAAAAAAATACTTAAATTTGTATTCAGAATTCATCAATTCTCTCTCTGGAGGTGGTTAGAATTTTTCATCATGGGTCCTTTGGAATTGTCTTCAGTCACTGTCTTGATCAGAATAGCTAAAACTTTCACAACTGATCATTCCTACAATGTTATACTCATAAAATAAATTGTAAACCAAAACTTGTTCAACTATTCCCCAATTAATGGGCATCTCCTAAATTTTCAATTCTTTGTCACTGCAAAGAGAGTTACTATAAATATTTTGTACCCTAGGTCCTTTGCCTTTTTTTTCTTTTGAACTCTTTGAGATGCAGACCTAGTAGCGATATTGTGGGATCAAAGGGTTTAGCTGATTTTATAGTCAATTCTTGCCTATAATCTTAACATACTTACATCTATGGCTACAATTACTTCAGTACTTCATGACTACCCATGTGTCAGGCAGTCAACAAGCATTTATTAAGCACCTCCTCTGTGCTGAGGATACAAAAAGTCAAGACTCTAAAGGAGCTCACAGTCTAATGCTTGAGATATCATGTAAACAACCTTGGACAAATTATATACAGAGTAATTTGGAAACAATTAAAAAGAGAAAGCACTAGATTAAGAGAATTAGGAAAGATGTCTTGTAGAAGATAAAATTGTAACAGCACCATGAAGGAAGCCAGGGAATCTAGGAGATGGAGGTGAGGAAGGAGAGTATTTCAAGCATGGAAGACAGTCAGCAGAAGTTCAAGCATGGAAGACAGTCAGCAGAAGTTCTCAGACAGGAGATGGAGTGTCTTGTTTGAGAAATTTCAAGGAAATGAGCGTCACTGGCAGAATATGTAAGGAATAGGTATAATAAGCCTAGATATGTATTGGGATGGAGTGGGGCATGTTATGAAGAGCTTTAAATACCAAATACAGGATTTTATATTTTATCTTAGAAGAGATAGGAGAGCTACTGGAGTTTATTGAACTGGTGGAGGGGGAAATGCCATAGTCAGAATTGCACTTTAGGACTACCCAGAGGA
Organism: Notamacropus eugenii; assembly: GCF_028372415.1. Taxonomy (NCBI): domain Eukaryota; kingdom Metazoa; phylum Chordata; class Mammalia; order Diprotodontia; family Macropodidae; genus Notamacropus; species Notamacropus eugenii. The sequence continues at coordinate 144,529,318 of NC_092873.1, read as the reverse complement.
AGAGAGGTGAGGTATGAAATCCATAGATAACTATCACACCTCCATGCATTAAAATACAATTTTATGAGTTGCCATGGTCAAAAAATAATAATAATCTTTGGTGATGGACTTCTTTGACACTAATGAGGCCGATGCTTGTAAATGAATCCATCACCTGGTTTGTATTTTAGAAACATTTCTAATTTGTCTTGACCGAGTCTAAAACTCTACTAGAAGAAATTGTACATTCACAGGTTATTGGGGCACTTGAAAAGAATTTTATTGGGCATCTTTGTGTATGTTCATGTGTAAATGTGTGTATTTGAATGATCTAGTAGCAACAAAAAGTTTTTATGAACATAATTTTATTGATATTTCTCTAATTTCAAAGTTCACTGTATGTTATTTTCTCTCACTTCAAATTTTGTAATTCAACAAAATAGTTTTAATGTGAAATTCTTGAAATGAAATTCCTAATGTAAGAGCTATTTTATCTTCATTTTTATATCCTCATGGCCTTCCATGCTGCCTAGAATGCAAACAGTATATGCATGTTAATTGATTGATATAGATTATCTTTGTTTCCGAAGAAAACTTTGGGTGAGAGTTCTAGGTGTGGAGTCAAGAAGCCCTGAATTAAATCTAGTCTTAAACACAGTTCTTTGACCCTGAACAAGTCAAATAACCTATTTGTCTCCATACCCGCTACTGTAAAATGGGGACAATAGTACCTCCCTTGTAGGGTTGTTGTGAATACCAAATGAGATAATATTTGTAAAGTTATTAGCCTGGTACATAGGAGGTATCATATAAATACTTACTCCCTTCCCTTCTCTATGTCCATTCATTTATTTATTTCAGTAAATCCATGATCTCATTGCTGTGGTCACTCCTAGTGAGTGCTAATGGAAGCTCCTTATATTCTGCATAAATTTTTTCCACTTCTGTCCATAAACAGAATATAATATTTATATAGCTTTTCAAGGTGGCAAAATACATACATCCTATCATCTTATCCTCTCTATAATCCTATGAACTAGATTCTATTATAATCCCCACTTTATAGATGAGGAAACAATAGCTGAATGGAGTTAATTTCTAGTTTAAGATCCCAGAGTTGGTGAGGTTTGAAGTTCATTTTTTTGAAGCCAGTTCCTTCTGACTCTGAGTCAATGACATTATGCTATCTCTCAAAAAGCTTCCTCAAAGGATCTACCCAATTCTCTGGAGGCCTTTCTGTGGTTCTTTTGTGGGTTATAATACCAATGAAGATTGTGAGCTCTCAACCTATTATCATCCCTCCCTCTGTATACATGACCAGTCAAGTATGCCCTCAATGATGTCTTTTGACCCATTTCTTTCATGGAAGTCATTGTTGGGTACTTTAAATAATCATGGATCTTACTGATGAGGCCCTGTGATATTCTACAACTTCATACCATCAGTGAAATGTCATCTACAAATACCATCTTTTTCCTAGTGGAATTCTGCACAGAAACCACTTCACGATACTGGCAAACACTTTCAGAGCATGGTTTGCTTGATATTCATAGTCAGCAGATAAATGAATAGCTACCTAAATCAGTTATAGAATCTTGCATGGTTTTAACTTGTGTGTGTGAAAATGAAGAAAATTACTATCACCCAGAGGGCAATGGAGAATTATATATTCGATGTAAGAAGCTTCCAGTGTACAATCAAAGAGGAACTTTTAGGGGAAAAGTAGGAGTAAAAGATGTAAGCAGGAAGATGGATGTTAAGGGATGACAGTTGGAAAGTTTGGGTGTTGCACTGGTGTATCTGTAACATTGGGAGAAAACAAGAAAGGCCTCAAGAATATCAAATGATCACACTTACAGTATATGTACGTACATGCATGCATGTAATGCATGTGTGTATATGTACACACGTATGTATGCATGTGTACATATACATACTTATGCATATGTGTATGTATGCATATAACATATACACATGCATACACACATTTATATATTTGGACATGGCCAGTGTGAGACTGTTTTTTGTTTGCTTGACTACATATATTGTTACTATGGTTTTATAATAGCCAGGTTTCCAGACTCCTGACTAATATTAATAATAACTAACATTTATATTCTACGTATAGTACAAATGCCTGGCACTGCGCTGAGTGCTTTACAATTATTATTTTATTTGATTCTAACAAGAACCCTGAAAGATAGGTGCTATTATTATCCCTATTTATAGATGAGGAAACTGAGGGAAAAAGAGGTGAAATGGATTTCTGGATTTGAACTCAGACTTTCTCTTCTACAGAACCAGCACCCCATCCACCGCACCATCTAGCTGCCTCACTCTCTTTCACTTAGGTTGTTGAAATTTAACCACCCTGAAAGGAGAAGAACATGCAGAACAATTCATACCTTAACAAATGCACTATCATTTGGAAAAGACTTAAGAATTCCAATTAATGGAGTAGCTAACCATAATTGTAGAGGACAAGTGATGAAACAAGCCGCTCACTTCCTGCCAAAGAAGTGATAGACTGAGGTTGCCCAGTGAAGCATTGTTTTGAACATGGCCGATGTAGGACATTGCTTTACTTGATTATATATATTGGTGGAAGGTGGGAAGGGAAGAAAAGAAGTTTTTTTAATTTGAAAAAATATAATTTTATTTGAAAAAATAAAGTAGTCTACATGGCTTTGTTCTCTTTCATTTACTAATGTTAAATCATGGGTTATTTTGCTACTCTTTCCTAAGGTCACAATTACATTAAAATCATGGATTGTCATTATATACGCTAATTTAGGTATAAAATTCTTCATAGAATTTATCTTTTTCATCCTTTGAAAGAGAAATGGAAAATACATATACATATATATATACATATACACACACACAAAAATGTCCTACTTATTTGGAACTAGTCCTATTTAAAAGATGCTATTGATATTCTTTGTATTTGCATCACTGCCATTTCTGGAGAAGAAGAAAAAAATACAAAATTCTTCCACTTTTACACTGACTTTGTGACAAATAAAAACAAGTATAACTGCCAATAGACTGACAAAATATGTTAATATATACAATATTTTTTCTCTATGTAGTCTCCTTCCTCCCTACCTGTAATGAGAAGGAAGATACATTTCCTCATCTTTTCTCTAGAATCTTTGTTGGTTTTTCCGTTACTTAGACTTTTGTTTTTTTTTTTTTTAGTGAATCATTTATGTAATGGTACCTGTTATATCTATCTATCTATCTATAGACAGACAGACAGACAGATAGATAGATAGATACATGGATAGATAGATAGATAGATAGATAGATAGATAGATAGATAGATAGATAGACAGATAGATAGATGGATAGACAGATCGATAGACAGACAGACAAATAGTTCTTTTTGATTCATCAGCCTTACTTGTTATGCTAGTTCTTAGTAACAAAATTTTAAATCAGAGTTTTATGAGACTTTAAGTTACTAATTGTTTCAATATTTCACTATAGAAATAGACATTATTGACATAATAACTACAGATAATGTGGACATTTCTACAGTGAAACCTCTGGTGCTTGTGAGGCCTTCCTTGAAAGGTTATGAGGTCACAGTCAATACAGAAGGCACTCTGACTTTGATTTGAAGACAGGATCTCCATTATTTGAGTTACAGTTGACTTCCCTCTGGCAAAGAAAATGGTGCTCAACAACCTAGGCAAGAGAACTGTAATTGAATGCTCTACAACCTGATCCAGCATTGCTGAGGTGCAGAGTGAGATTGAGGGGATCTTCAAGTTGATCAAATCTCTACAACTGGTAGTGATGGATGCCAATACCATCACAAACTTTGCTCAGCTGACTAAGACCTCCCTGGCCCCCATCATCGTATATGTCAAAGTCCCTCACCTAAGGTGCTTCATCATCTGATCAGCTCCTGCAGAATGTCACAGGTGAAACATGTGAATGTTCAGATGATAGCATATGACAAGCTGGTACAATTCCCACCAGAATCTTTTGATGTGATACTGGATGAAAACCAGCTGGAAGATGCCTGTGAGCACCTGGTTGAGTACTTGGAACTATACTGGAGAGCTACTCATTACCCAGCCCCAGGGCCAGGCCTTCTGAACCCACCCTGTGCCATCTCTGATCTTCAGAAACAGCAGCAGCTGGGGGAGTGAAAAGGGAGTGCTCATGCCTGGAGCAGGAGAGCCTGATGCCTTCAGATAAGGCCGGTGAGAACTCATACAAAGCTTGGACTGGATCTCCTCAGCACAGTTCTCACCATTTAGAAGATGAGTACACCAATGTCCATCAAGAGTTGTACCAGCCACATCGTCAGCACACATCAGGGCTACCCAGTGCCAAAGGATGGGACACTCAAGATTGGCTCCTGTCCCAGAACTTGGAGCATAATTACAATGAAAGGAACTGGAAACTAACTGGTCTTGGCCTAAGGACAGCTACTGAAGTTCTTCCTCATGCCTTGCCCCAGTCTGTCCAAGGGAGTGGATGGGGAAATGGGAATAGCAGGGCACAATTTTATTAGTAGGTTAGAGTTAAACTAGCGTTAGCCTGGTGCTAGGCTTAGTCTCCTAGGCCCCCTTTCCCAACTCTGGACCTTAATATTCCAAAAACTGTAGGTGGCTCTTTTACCTTCTGGGCTAAGGACTCCCATCCACTCCACTTACCAAGTGCTAACTATATACAGTTCTGTACACTAGCACCTGTCTTCTCTCCTGCACAAGAAGCTATCCTATACAGATTTCTGTAGAAATGGCCTTTCATTTCTTCCAGACTCAGGAAAGGGATATCCTCCCAAAGGTGACTGGGAGATGAGGAAGGACCACGACAAGGAACAGCTCCAAGGCCTTGTAGAGAGTGGGGAGGCTTTTGCTACATCAGCCAAGGGATTCAGACTTTGGGGTCCTTATAGAGACCCTGTAGCCCTGAAACCACACATGAGAAACGAGAAAATCATCCCATTTCCACACCTGAATTTCACTTCTATTCATCCATTCAGTTGTCAAGTTGTGAGGGGTGGGATATTACAAGAGCAATCATCAAACTACGTTGGAAAGAGAGAATAAACTACAGACGCAGGCATTTGGGAAAGGAAGCAAAATATAAGTGTGACTGACTACAATCTAACTGGTCATAACCCCAAATTATTCAGAATTGTTTACGCTTTCCTTTGAGGAACAAGAATTAAAGCTTAATAAAACAACACCAAGTCAAGGATGATTATTATTTTTTAATCAACTTCCTGAATACCTAGTGGAATCAGTATACATCAGAGTTTCTTAACTTTTTTTGTGTCATATACCCTTTTGGCAAGGGACAGGTAGGTGGCATAGTGGATAGAGCATGGAGTCAGGAAGACTCATCTTCCTGAGTTCAAATCTGGCTTGAGGCACTTAATAGCTGTATGATCGTGGGCAAGTCACTTAACCCTGTTTGCCATAGTACCCTATTCTGTAAAACAAGCTAGAGAAGGAATAGAAAATCACTCCAGCATCCATGCCAAGAAAACCCCAAATGGGGTTATGAAGAGTCAAAAAGACTGAACAATGACAACAACACTTTTGACAATATAGGGAAAACTGTGGACTCCTTCTGAGAATAATGTTTTTAAATTTAATAAGTAAAATCTTTAAGATTCTAAAGAAAACCAAAGGTTAGTGAAAATAAGATTATATTGTTTTCCATTCAAGTTCAGCACCCATCAAAATCTATCCAGGAACTACTCAGAGGTCCATAGACCTGTAATGGTAATTTAAAGGGGGAAATCTTTCATATTCATTAATAGACCCATGGACCTGCCTGGGTCACAGGGAGGCCTGAGTCACATGGAGCCTGTGGTGGGAGGAGTTTGCTGAATGGGAAGAACAGGAAGAGTCTGAGCTAGAGCACAGTTGAGACAAAATTTGGAGAGAGTAGTCAGAACTGAAGGATGCAATTAAGCCTGCAGTTGACTGTAAGTGTGAGAAGGGGATTTTTGTTTGAGGAAAGCCTATTTGTGATTTGTTTAATGGAGCTGGTTTGTGGGATGCCTAGTAGGGCAAAGACTAGAGGATGGTATTGTTCTCTGCATTGTTATTGTGTGTAGATTTTTGTTACTGTGATGGATTTGGCTTTCTGGTGTTTGAATAAATGTTTTGCTTCTGTCATCCATCCAGAGGATCTGTGATATTTCACTATTCAAAACTGTGCTCAGATTTTCATGGTCATGATGGGCACTGTGAATATCACATTGGTGCTACAAATGATGACAGAGATGGGATCATGAAATATCAGACCTCTATTTGGAGATAGAAGGGCAGAGGAGACAGAAGAAGAAATGGATGTCCCAGGGTAGGAGGATTTGCTCTATTCCTCCTTGGCAAGATAATGGGCTAAAGGCACAGGGCTCTGTGAAAACTGGAAATTGAGGCTACAGAAGGGACAACACAGAGACTTAGAAAGATGTTTGCAGGGAATACCAATACAGTCATGGAAAGAAATGGTAGATGTGTGTAGGAGAGGCTGGATTTTGCTAAAAAGCTATTGAATTATATGTAAAAGCAGAGACCAACTGCTGAAAGAGAAAGCTCAGATGGAAAGGGAGTTGACTGGTTTGCAAAAGAAGCTTTCTATCTTGCAGTGTTCAAACTGTCCTTTAGGAGAGGAAACTAGAGATTTCAGGTAGTGGAAGAAAAAGATGTTGTTGGTTTGGCTCACAGGAGGTAAAAAATCAACAACAGGAAAGTGAATGCATCCCTTGAACAGCTGAGCTTTATTGGGGCTCAAACACCAGCCAATGGAATGTGTGGGAGGAGAATGAAACAAATGAGGAAGCTGAAGTTCAGCCAGTACTAAGAAGGAAGCAGGACAATCAGGGATGGGCAAAGTTTTGGGGAGGTAATTGAGGATTTTACTCAGCAGGAGGTTGCAGATATTTTGAGTTGGTTCACCAGAAGGGTGGGAAAATCACTGGTATCTTGGATGGTGAGAATTAGTGAAAAAGATAAATTTCCTCAAGAGAGAAGAGTAAATAACCAGTGGATTCAAAATCAGAATAGATTGACAAGAAAAGAATTGTTTACTGCTCTATTGAGAGCAGGGGTAGATTTTGGAAGAATAGGTGGCATTCCAACTAATGAACTATATAAAATGTATCAAGGAAAGAAGCTTGATTTTAGACTGAGCAGGGAAGTAGGAGCTGCCCCTACAGATCCCCCTGAAACATTGTATCCAGATTCAGCACATCTGTAGGGAGAATGGGGGCCTGAAAACTGCAAGTTAGAAAACAGTAAATAGTGAATGAAGCTATGGTAGTGAGTTCATTGGTTCCAGAAGTATGGCTGACCTTATATCTATGCTACTTCTGGTTATTGTTTCCTTGTTTCTTTATGTTTGTTCACCTTGTTTGTCAGCTTTGTTTTCTGCAGGCTTAACACCCTCCACCTGCAGATGCCTGATCACTTAAGCCAGATGTCACCCCTTATCCAAAACTGTGATGTGTCACCCCTGAACCTGGTGCTGACCAAGCTCCAGATGCCAGTTAAAGAACTGACCCCTCGAGTGGGACCTCTTGGGGCAGGGACAATTCTACGTCCAATATCAGCAGGAAGTAGCTATGAAAGAAGAGACCTTCGTCCCTTAACCCAAGATTCTGGGCCTCATTCATTCTAGGGGGGAATGATGGGGTGCTTGTGCTCACCTAAGATATTGTTTTATGCGCTCATTTTGTGTGATTCCTGTTATATTGTTTAAAGTTCTGTTGATGCCAGCTGCCCCATGGACCTATGTAATGAATATGAAAGATCTTGGGACCATATGTAATGGTAATTTAAATGGGGAGATCTTTCCTATTCATTAATAGGCCCATGGGACCTGCCTAGGTCACATGGAAGCCTGAGTCACAGTTCTGTCTTCCATGTAGAGAGTCTTTTATTTTGCAGTTTAGAATTGTGCTGCAATAATCATGGCCACTGTGGGCGCTGTGAATATTACATTGGAACTACAGGATCCCATGTTAAGAACCTCAGGTCTAGATTCAGTCTAATCTCCTACAGTTTCTCACCTACAACACAATTATCATTGCTATTCAGAATTATAATTCAAAGGTCCTGCAAGATTTTGAATCGTAGATTATATAGACATATTTAGCACTCTGCACAAAGGCCAAAAGAAAACTTTCCAAAAAACAAAAGAGGCAGCTATTCCAACCTAGAAAGTTTTCAGCGACTAGGCTTGAAGGAAACAAATTTAAAAAGGAGGGTATTTTTTATTAATCCTCATTTAATCTCCCCCCTCCAAAGGTGTTTCCATTAGTCTTGGTTTTACTAGTAAAAGTATAAAAAACACTTTCAGGAGATCTGGGTTGGCTATGGGAAAATTGAGTTGGAGAGAAATCATGGTTTGTATTAATTATATAATTTCTATTTTAAATAAGGAAATAATATTTTTTGCAAGCCAGATTTGTGCCTCGCCCCAATGAAATAAAACAAGAAGGGTAGAAGTACTCCCTTATATATCCTCTTTGATTCAATGACACCATACTCTTGGATGTTCTACTAACAAGGCTCTCCATCTCTGGCTTCAGAAATTCCCTCAGGTTATCCCTCATGTCTGGAATGCTCTTCTGCTCCACCTACTGATTTACCTGGCTTCTTTTAATTTCAACTAAAATCCCTCCTTCTACAGGAAGGCTTTCCCAATCCCTCTTATTTCCGGTGCCATCCCTCTGTTCATCACTTCCTGTTTATCTTGTATATAGCTTGCCTTGTAGACATTTACTTACATGTTTTCTCCCTCATTAGATTATAAACTTCCTAAAGGCAGACACTGCCTTTTGTCCCTTTTTGAATGTCCATTGCTTAGCTCAGTACCCAGCACATTTGTTATTGTTGTTCAGTCATATCCAACTATTTATGAGCCCATATGGGATTTTCTTGGCAAGGATACTGGACTGGCTTGGTCCTTCTCCAGCTTACTTTACAGATGAGAAAACTGAGGCAAATAGAGTTGTGATTTGCCCCAGATTACACAGCTAGTAAGTGTTTGAGGCCGTATTTGAACTCACAAAAATGAATTTTCCTAACTCCTGACTGGATATTCTATCCACTTTGCCCTACCATGCCTGGAACACAGTATGTATTCAATAAATGCTTATTGATTGATTGATTTGTATTATTTGAAGCCAGGATAAGAAAAATTGAGTTAGAATAAATTGAATTTTCTGAAGAATGGGTCAGCTGGGTAAGGAGTAAAAGATGGAACTTCTTGCCAGGATAATGTGAGGTGTTCTTATGTAAGGGATGTAGACAAAAAAAAATGAGCAGATAGGGGAGCTAAGATGGCGGAGTGAAAGCAATGACTCACCTAAGCTCCTGGACAAACTCCTCTGGATATCTCTGAAAGGAGAATCTGACCAAACTTTGGAGGTGTGGAATCCAGTGGGTGACAGACTTTGACAGATTTGGAGCCCAGGTTAGACTGGAAGGTCCACGGGAAGGATCTGTTCCGCAGGGGTAAGCCCCCAGCGCACAGCACAGCGCGGTCAGCGCAGCAGGGCAGAAGGGACCTGAGAAGCCCGAGAGTGGCGGGCAAAACCAGCGGAGCAGGAGACCAGCCAAACCGGGCTGGTGAGAGCCGCTGAGTGCCAGATATCAGTGCAGCAGCCCTTGAAACCTTCAGCCTGAAGACTAAACTTCGGTAAGTCACCTACTTGAACTTCCGGGAGCCAGGATGGCGGAGTGATCAGTAAATGCTCTCTCCTCCCCCCTGATGACCGTGAAAGAACCATAAAATATTTCCCCAGATAAATCCTGGATCAGCGGGAACAGCAGAAGGGGGCAAATAGTCTCAAAACACCAGAGGCTAGGAAAATAGCAAAGGGGGATTCTTCCTACTGTGGCAGAGGCGATCTGAAAGGACAGACGACCCAGGGCAGAGAAAATTCGCACTGAGACCCAGGCAAGCCTCAGCGCTGGAGACGAGCCCCAGGAGGGGCGGGAACACGCATTAGCATCTAGGCGTGCCCCAGCCCTTCAGGGGAAAAGGGAAGACAATAGGGAAACTGGGATCACCATCCCCTGACCTTGCCTTTGCCTCAGGTCAGCTGAGGAGATCTCCTGAGACCAGACCACCCCTCCCACACACCTAACAAGCTAACCCCAGGGTTGATCTGGGAAACAAAAAAAAAAAAAGCCTGCTTTTAGCCTAGACACACATCAGCTCAACTTAAAGATCTGTACCTTCTGACTGAAAGAACCAGAAGCTACAACACTCAGCCAACATCATGAATCAGAAAAAGCAGACGAAAAGTGAAAAAACCATTGAATCTTTCTATGGGGATAAGGACCAAAACACAAACACCATAGAGGTCAGAGCTGAGACTGTACTTCCAACTGAAACCTCAGATGGGACTATGAATTTCTCGCAAGCACAACTAGATTACCCAGAACGTCTGAAGAAGGATATAAAAGAAAAACTGGCCAATGATTTTAAAATTATAAAAAAAGAATTCACTGATGAGAACATCACTCTGAAAAGGAAAATTGAACAAATGGAAAAGGAAGTTCAAAAATTAACTGGAGAGAATAATTCCCTAAAAGGAAGAGTTAATCAAACGGAAAAGGAAACCCAAAACCTAATTGGGAAAATTGATCAAATGGAAAAGGAAACACAAAACCTAACTGGGAAAATTGGTCAAATGGAAAAAGAAGTACAAAAATTAAATGGAGAAAATAGCTCCTTAAAGGGAAAAATTGGTCAGATGGAAAAGGAGATGCAAAAGTTAACTGAAGAAAACAATACGATGAAGATTAGAATTGGGCAAGTAGAAACTAATGACTCAATGAGGCAACAAGAATTAGTCAAACAAAATCTAAAGAATGAAAAGATAGAAGAAAATGTAAAATATTTAATTGGAAAAACAACTGACCTGGAAAATAGATCCAGGAGAGAAAATTTAAGAATTATTGGCCTGCCAGAAACCCATGATGAAGAAAAGAGTCTGGACAATATCTTCCAGGAAATCATCAAGGAAAACTGCCCAGAAGTACTAGACCCAGAGGGCAAAATAGTCATCGAAAGAATCCACCGTTCCCCTCCCAAAAGGGATCCCAAACTCAAAACCCCAAGAAATATCGTTGCCAAATTCCAGAGCTATCAAGTGAAGGAGAAAATACTACAAGCAGTCAGAAAGAAACAATTCAAATATCAAGGACATACAGTCAGGATCACACAGGACCTTGCAGCTTCTACATTAAAAGATCGAAAGAATTGGAACCCAATATTCTGTAAGGCAAAGGAGTTGGGACTTCAACCAAGGATCAACTACCCAGCAAAGTTCAGCATAACATTTCAGGCAAGGAGAAAGTCATTCAACGAAATAAGGGATTTCCAGAGCTTCCTGACCAAAACACCAGAACTCAATAGACAATTTGATCTTCAAATGCAGGTCTCCAGAGAATCATAGAAAGGTAAACAGGGGGGAAACAACAAAAGCAAAAACTTGCTACTCAATTAGGGCAAACTGTTTACCTCCCTTCAAGGGAAGATGATACCTGTTAATCTTGAGAACTGTGCAGCTATTATGATAAAAGGGATATATGTAGAGGGAACAGGTATAAAGTAAATGATGTCATGTCAAAAATATGATTTAAGTATGAGAAGGGATTGTAATAGGAGGTGTGAAAAGGGGGAAGCAGAAAATGGCAAATTATATCACAGGAAGAAGTACAAAACTATAGTAGAGGGAAGGAGGGGAGGGAGATGAGCATTGTTTGAGAGGTACTCTCATCTGATTTGTTTAAAGGAGGGAACAATAATCTTAAGTAGATAATCCTAACTAGCTCTATAGGTAGTAGGAGGGGAAGGGGGAAGAAAGGGGAGGGTGGCTAAAAGGGAGGAAAGAAGCAATAAGAGTAAAGGGGAGTAAAAGGGAGGGGGGCTAAAAGAAGGAGGGGAAGGCTGCAGGAGGAGGGGGAGAAAAGTGAATACTATTGAGGAGGGGAAGGGAGACGGGAGAGCTAAAAGCACAAATGGTGGGAAAGAGGTTGGAGGGAAATACACAGATTGTAATCATAACTGTGAATGTGAATGGAATGAACTCTCCCATAAAACGGAGACAGATAGCAGAATGGATTAAAAGCCATAATCCAACAATATGCTGCTTACAAGAAACACATTTGAAACAGGGGGATACACATAGGATAAAGGTCAAAGGATGGAGCAGAATATATTGTGCTTCAGCTCATGTAAGAAAGGCAGGAGTAGCAATCCTAATCTCAGACAAAGCGAAAGCAGAAATAGATCTAATCAAAAGGGATAAGGATGGAAACTATATCCTGCTAAAAGGCACCATAGACAATGAAGCAATATCATTACTAAACATGTATGCTCCAAGTGGGATAGCATCCAGATTCTTAGAGGAGAGTTTGGGGGAGTTGAAGGAAGAAATTGACAGCAAAACTATACTAGTGGGGGACCTCAACCTCCCCCTCTCTGAACTCGATAAATCTAACCTCAAAATAAACAAGAAAGAGGTTAAGGAGGTAAATAAAACTCTGGATAAGGTAGATATGAGAGATCTTTGGAGAAAATTAAATGGGAATAAAAAGGAATATACCTTTTTCTCAGCAGTACATGGAACATTTACAAAAATTGACCATGTACTAGGACATAAAAATCTCACAATCCAGTGCAGAAAGGTAGAAATAATCAATGCATCCTTCTCAGATCATAATGCATTAAAAATTACATGTAATAAAAGACCATGGAAAGAGAAACCAAAAATCAATTGGAACCTAAATAATCTAATTCTAAAGAAGGGTTGGGTTAAAGAAGAAATCATAGAAACAATCAACAATTTCATTCAAGAGAATGACAATAGTGAGACAACATACCAAATCTTACGGGAAACTGCAAAAGCAGTTATTAGGGGAAGTTTTATATCTTTGAGTGCTTACATAAATAAAATAGAGAAAGAGGAGATCAATGACTTATGCTTGCAGTTGAAAAAGCTAGAAAAAGAACAAATTGAAAATCCCCAAGTAAATACCAAATTAGAAATACTGAAAACCAAAGGAGAGATTAATAAAACTGAAATTAAGAAAACTACTGAATTAATAAATAAAACCAATAGTTGGTTTTATGAAAAAACTAATAAAATTGATAAACCTTTGGGCAATCTGATTAAAAAAAAGAAAGAAGAAAATCAAATTACTAATATTAAAAATGAAAGGGGTGAACTCACCTCCAATGAGGAGGAAATTAAAACAATAATTAGAAACAACTTTGCCCAACTTTATGCCCACAAATTCGATAATCTAAACAAGATGGATGAATATTTAAAAAAATACAAATTGCCCAGATTAACAGAAGAGGAAGTTGAATACTTAAACAACCCCATCTCAGAAAAAGAAATTGAACAAGCCATCAATGAACTCCCTAGGAAAAAATCTCCAGGGCCAGATGGATTCACAAGTGAATTCTATGAAACATTTAAAGAACAGTTAATTCCAATACTATATAGACTATTTTTGAAAATTGGGGAAGAAGGAGTCCTCCCAAATTCTTTCTAAGATACAAATATGGTTTTGATACCCAAACCAGGAAGAGACAAAACAGAGAAAGAAAATTATAGACCAATTTCCCTAATGAATATAGATGCAAAAATTTTAAATAAGATTTTAGCAAAACGAATACAGCATCTTATCACGAGATTAATACATTATGATCAGGTAGGATTCATGCCAGGATTACAGGGCTGGTTCAATATTAGGAAAACTATTAGCATTATCAATCACATCAACAACAAAGCTAACAAAAACCACATGATTATCTCAATAGATGCAGAAAAAGCTTTTGACAAAATACAACACCCATTCCTACTAAAAACACTGGAGAACGTAGGAATAAAGGGAACTTTCCATAAAATAATAAGCAGTATCTATCTAAAACCTTCAGCAAGCATTATATGCAATGGGGATAAGCTAGATGCATTCCCAATAAGATCAGGGGTGAAACAAGGATGTCCATTATCACCACTATTATTCAATATGGTACTAGAAATGTTAGCTGTAGCAATTAGACAAGATAAAGATATTCAAGGAATTAGAATAGCCAAAGAAGAAACTAAGTTATCACTCTTTGCAGATGATATGATGATTTACTTAGAGAATCCCAGAGATTCAAGTAAAAAATTACTTGAATTAATAAACAACTTTGGCAAAGTTGCAGGGTACAAAATAAACCCACACAAATCTTCTGCGTTCCTATATGTTAGCAACAAAGTCCAACAGCAAGAGATAGAAAGAGAAATCCCATTTAAAGTTAGGGTAGACAGTATAAAATACTTAGGAGTCTACCTGCCAAAACAAACCCAGGGACTATATGAACACAATTACAAGACACTTTTTGCACAAATAAACTCAGATTTAAGTAAGTGGAAAAACATTAGTTGCTCATGGGTAGGCCGTGCTAATATAATAAAAATGACAATTCTACCTAAATACATATACTTATTTAGTGCCATACCAATTAAACTATCAGACAATTATTTTCTAGAGCTGGATAAAATAATATCAAAATTCATTTGGAAAAACAAAAGGTACAGAATATCAAAGGGACTAATGAAAAGAAATACTTGGGAATGTGGCCTAGCGCTACCAGACCTTAAACTGTACTATAAAGCAGCAATTATCAAAACCACTTGGTATTGGCTAAGAAACAGAGAGGTAGACAAGTGGAATAGACTTGGCACTCAAGATGCAGTAGGCAAGGAATATAGCAACCTTCTGTTTGATAAACCCAAGGACCCCAGCTTCTGGGATAAGAACTCATTGTTTGACAAAAATTGCTGGGAAAACTGGATAACAGCGTGGCGGAAATTAGGCATAGACCCATACCTGACACCGCACACAAGAATAAAGTCCAAATGGGTACATGACTTAGGTATAAAGATTGATACCATGAATAAACTGGAGAAGCAAGGAATAGTGTATTTATCAGATCTATGGAGAAGGGAAGAATTCTTTACTAAAGGAGAGATAGAAAGCATTATGAAATGCAAAATGGATAACTTTGATTACATTAAACTGAGAAGTTTTTGCACAACCAAACCCAATGCAACCAAAATCCGGAGGGATGTAGTAAATTGGGAAAGAATTTTTACAGCTAAGCTTGGGGATAAAGGCCTCGTTTCTAGAATATATAGAGAACTGACTCATATGTATAATCATACAAGTCATTCCCCAATTGATAAATGGGCAAAGGATATGAACAGGCAGTTTTCAGAGGAAGAAATTAAAGATATCTATAATCATATGAAAAAATGCTCTAAATCACTATTGATTAGAGAGATGCAAATCAAAACAACTCTGAGGTACCACATCACACCTATAAGATTGGCAAACATGACAGAACAAGAAAATGATAAATGCTGGAGAGGATGTGGGAGAGTTGGAACACTAATTCATTGTTGGTGGAGCTGCGAGCACATCCAACCATTCTGGAGAGCAATTTGGAACTATGCCCAAAGGGCTACAAAAATGTGCATACCCTTTGACCCAGCAATATTGCTACTAGGACTGTATCCCCAAGTGATCATAAAAATGGGAAAGGGTCCCACATGTACAAAAATATTTATAGCAGCACTCTATGTAGTTGCCAAAAACTGGAAGTCAAGGGGATGTCCATCAATTGGGGAATGGCTGAATAAATTATGGTATATGAATGTAATGGAGTACTATTGTGCCATAAGAAATGATGAACAAGAAGACTTCAGAGAGGCCTGGAAGGACTTATATGACCTGATGCTGAGTGAAAGGAGCAGAACCAGGAGAACTTGGTGCACAGCAATGACCACAGTGTGCGAGAGTTTTTCTGGCAGACTTGGAATTTTGTAATAACGCAAAAAGTTCTTATAAAAAAAAAAAATCCCAAAGGTGGTTCTCAAGGGAAAATGCCTTCCACACTCAGAGAAAGAAATATGGAAGTCATTCACAAAATGTAGCAGATCATGTTTGTGTATGTGTATGTGTTTGTGTATCATGTTTTGATTTGTTATATGATTTCTTTCATTTAGTTTAGTCTGACTACATAGTATGACTATAGTGAAAATATACTCAATAGGATAGTATATGTAGAACCCATACAGAATTGTATGCAGTCGTGGGGAGGGAGGAGGTAGTGGGGGGTAGGTGTGGGGGGGGATAAAATCTCAATTGTATGGCAGTGATTGTTAAACATTAAAAAATAATAATAGTAAAAAATGAGCAATGAGTAATAAGAGGAATGTAGTAGAGAATGGAATAGTAAATAGGGAGTCTTATTCATAGTCAAGAAACCTACTACCTTTGGCACATCTGGGCCATGCATAGCTCTGGGAAAGTCACTTCTCCATGCTTCAGGTAACTCAGCAAAACTAAGCTTTTGAGTAGGTACCAATTTGCACTGCTACTGGGGATATCCTCAACCAGAATTCCCTAGCTCAAGGAAAGCATAGATCCAATGTGAAAAAAAATGAGGGAACAGTTATACCTTAACCTATACGTTTTTGCCCAGATTTCCAGAAGTCTCTGAACTGACTTTTGCTCAATTTATGCAAACTAACAAGTTAGCTCACATGGTCACATTCTTACTCTAAAGATAATGAAAGATTACAGAGAAAATACAGACATCAGATATTTTAGGGAAGATCTTTAAAAAAATTTAATTTTGACCAAGTCTTAAGGAACATCTGAGAAAATATTTTCTTTCTTTATTAGATGACAAGAGGACTATAAGAGTTTTTTTTTTCCAAGGCTGTAAGATTGATCAAGTCAGGATCTGAGAAATTCTCTCTGTAGAATAGGGGTAATCTTTGGTTAGGATTTAGCTCTTAGCTCCTGACTTTTCTAGGATAGGGATGGACTTCTGGGAGGATCCAACTTTTATTTCTGGATTGGGCGGAGGGAGTGATGCTTTAAGCTGCAGCGTGGCGAGCCCCTACAACTTTCATCACTTGTCTGGTGTCTGATTTTGTGGGATAGAGAATGAGTAAGGAATGTTCTTGTAACTTGTGATTAAGTAAGGCAAATTAAGCAAGGGGTCCCCTGGGCTTTGATAAGCAGGTACATATGAGAACAGGGGGCCTGAATGGAAATGCATTTATTAAGTACTTAACTATGTGCCATACTTCATGCTAAAGATCTTATTTATATCTATCTATAGATATATATTCTATCTCTCTATCTCTCTATCTGTCTGTCTATCTAATCTATCATCTATCTATCATCTATCTATCTATCTATCTATCTATCTATCTATCTATCTATCTATCTGTCTGTCTATCTTTCTATCCTGGGTCTTTCCATCTGCCATACACATAAACTTTATTTCTCCCTCAATTAGAGTATGATTTCCATTAGAGTAGGAATTGTCTTTACATATATGTATTTAAGAAAGACAATTCCTAGTCTCAATGAATACATACTCCAATTGAGAAAAAAATAAAGTTTTTTTGCATGACAGATGGAGAGACCCAGAAGTTCTTAATGCATCCATGAGACAGATGGTAAGCTTCAGGAGTTCTTATTTTACACAAATAAGTCAAATGACACTGCCAGAGGACTGGAGAGAGTAAGGCCAGAACAGATAGTAAGGTCAAATGATCCTCCATCTTATCAGAATGAGTAGAGTTGTTGACTTCCACCTTAGCCATGCCTCATGAATGATCAGGAAGTCTGGGCAAAGTGAGAATGAAAGGGTAGAGGGTGTTGGTGGCAGCTGTCCTAGATGAGTAGTAGGACAGCACAGTTGGAGATGCCAGAGTGGAGGCCACCTTACTTGATCTAGGTTAAATACCACTGGATTTAACAAATAGGTTAAATCCAAGGGAACCAGGCCATATGGTTCCCCATGCAGTAAATAAAGTTATTGTCTTTGCCCCTCTCTACACCATTTCTCAACTTTACTTTGCAATTTTATTCTTGTGATGGGATGGAAAAGTATTTTAGTGGTGTTTTATGACTGTGAAATTTGTGAGGAGCTAACATATTTTCTAAGTGGTATAGTAAGAGTGCCAGATTGGAAGTCAAGGAGAGCTGAGTTCAAATTATTCTTCAGACATGGACTAGCTATGTGACCTTGAGCAAGACATATAATCTTTTAGTTTCAGTTTCTTCCTTTGTAAAATGAATAGTGTAAAAAGTCCCTACTTCTTATGACTGTTGTAAGCATCCAATCAGATTTAAAATTGTTTAAAATACTTTGCAAATCTTAAAATACAACATAAATTCATTGCTGTTGTTATTGTTGTCACAATGATTCTAGCATCTTAACCAGAATCCCAATCTGCTGCTTTTAAGGAATATACAAGAAAGTCAAATTTTATAGTATAAATATACTGACAGGGAAGTTTTTTTTTTTAAACTGGCTGTCTCAAAATGCAAAATCAAGCCAAGACCATTTTCAAACTAATTTTATTTTTAATTAGTTTATGAATGGAAGGAAGAATGAACATCCTTTTCATTTCAAGTTGACTATGAGATGTAAGGGCACCCTTAATCTTCCTTTTTAGCTAGGAAAAGCCCCTAGTTTTGCTTCAGATGGGGCAACCATGAAGTACAAATTTCAGAAAATGTGGTAGGTCATGGTGTTTGGCAGAACATGAAACCCTTTTGGAGCAGGGTCATATAGCCAGAATATAATCCAAGAAATCTTAGTGGTTCCTGAGGGCCATAAACATTCCTTCCTTTCCTTTCTGATTACTAAAGGTTCAGAAGCCAATGTGAAACTAAGAAGTAATGGCAATGTCCATAAGTCATTTCCTTGTGATGTTTATTTCTGCAGAGGAAATTCAACACTTCAAATGTCAAACTATTGAAACGGGTAAAGCAACACTTTCCTTTGAAAGAAAAGCCACCTAGATTTCCTTAAGCAAACATAAATGTTTAAGGCCAAACTGTGTATGTTAATCCTATGAAAAAAGAGAAAATATAGGAGGGTGAATGGAAGGAGGTGAAGATATGCTTGCAACCTTCCAAAATCATACCTGGGACAAATTCATTTGGGGTCAAGAAGAATGTAGTGGTGATGTAAAGGATAGTCCTATACCCACTCTATTATGGGTGTAACCATACTAAAGGAAGTGGTTTGTCTCTCTCCTTGTCACCACCCTGGGAGTTTCAGCTTTCTCTTCCACTGGATTTGAAGAGCAAGATGGGGCCTTAGAGAAGGATTACATGGTAACAAGACCTTGAGGTGGCATCCAAGGACAGTTTTAACTCCTTCACCCAGGGAGGGTCATCTCTTTGACTTCCAATTCTTAGTCATCACAAAAAGAGCTGCAATAGATATTTTTGTACAACTAGGTCATTTCCCCCTCTTTTTCATGTAAAAAGAAAAATATTAAAGATGTATTAGGAAGTCTTTCAGAGAAGTGTTGTGAGAGTCTGAAGATTACAAGGGACAAAGAAAGAAAAGGATAAAATATGTAGTATTTTTGGAGAATTGTCTTAATCTACATAGTCTGATTTGAGGAGAACCAGTAAAAATTCTCTTTTCCTAAACATCTCTTTTATTGAAAGACCACTGTGATCAAACTCGCATTATGAAAGCCACATTTTTTTGAATTTATCTTGGCTCAGTGAAGAGATGTCTTAAAATGGAGTTGCTTGACTTCTGGCAAATATGGCAATGTGAAGCTTTCTAGACAAGAACAATCACCCTGAAGGAAAGTCTGGTAAAGATGAACTACAGAGCCAAATAAAGTGAATATTCAAGAAAACTAGAGAGAAGCACCAATAAGCTCTTCCATTGAGTCCAGAAATGCATGAAAAGAGAGCATGAAATGTAAAGGTGTCCTTGTCAGGTGCTCTTTGGAGGACTTGAAGTCAATGCATATTCTAAACTCTCAGAGTCTCAGCAAAGAGCAAGCCTAGGTCCCAGGATGTGAGAGATTGGGGATGGTGGGCTAAGACACCCATTCATTAAATGCCTAAAGATTCTCTAAAACATCTAAAGCCAACAAGATCTCTAGTAGAAACATGGGGAAGAAAACAACAACTGCACAATCTCAGGTCTTGGCATATCCTAATGGGCAAAGCTAATTCTTGACAGTGAATTCATAAGACAGTGTGGCTAGGACAATTCAATAATTAGCAACAGAAGACCTCCAGGAAACCAGAAGGTAGAGAAATTTCTGACTTCAGTTAGGAATAGTTAAAGCCACAAAAAGACATAAAACCAACTACTTCTAGGTGACTGAATAAGGAGAAAGAGATGAAGACAGGGCTGAGGTCAACCTATATACTGGATGCCAGGAGAAAGAGGTAGAAGAAGAGTTTAAGAGAAGGTATGGAACCTGGCCCCCACTGTAGATTCCAGCATTCTACTGCAAGCTAAGATTGAGGAAGAAGGCAGGCAAGGGGATCAGATACCAGCCAGTCCATAAAGAGGTGCCGTACTTCAGTGGCAACAATATATATATATAGATCACAGAGGGGACAGCTCCAATGCCTGGCTACCCCATCCAAGAGTGTGGGAGAGGGTGGAACACAAAGTCTCGATTCAGCAATTGAGGCCAATGATATGATTCAACAAAGGACAACCCCTTAAACAATGAAGAAACTATATACGCTAAAAAACAAGTTAAATGAGAACAATAATAACTAGTAGATGAGAATGACTCAACAATAAGTACAAGTAGATTTTAAGGGGGATCAGTCACATGGACTCTAAAAGTGACTAGAAGAGCTGAAGCAAAATATGAAGAGTGAAATTAAAGTTCTTGAGGAAAAAAATTAGGACACCAAAAATCCTAGGACAGAAGGTGGAAAAGCTTGCCTAAATAGTAGAAATTCTGAAAAATACAAGAGAGCAAACAGAACTTAATACTTCAGAACTAATACTTCAGAAATATTAGAACAAAGTTCTAAAGACTGAATTATAAGAAAAACAAGTGAGGAATTTCCTATTCAAAACAACAGACCTGGAAAATATGAGGAAAGAGAATTTAAAAATCACTGAGCTTGCTGAACAAAAAGAAAGAAAGAAAAAAACCATTCTGGCTACCATATTCAAGAAATAATTAAAAAAAAAACCTTCTTAGATTTATTAGAATCAGACAGCAAAGCAAAATAAAAAAATTAACCAATTACTTGCTGAAACTCCAAAATAAAAATACATAACCAAAATTCAGACCTTCAAGACTAAAGAATGTATATTTCAAGCAGTCAGAAAGAGGAAACCTACACTTTCTCTTAATTGGAGTAGGCCGGCAAACATCCAGACATCAAGGTGGACAAAGAGAATATATGAGAAGAAATTTGTGATAATATATTTAAGCCTGGAAGAGAGGTTTGAAGAGGTTGAATTCAACTTCATTTTTGTTTTTACAAATGTAGAAACTGAGGCCCAGAAAGGTTAAATGACTTCCCCAGGGTCATATAGCTAGAGAGTGTCTGAAACTGGTCTTTCTGACATAAAATACAGTGTTATATCAATTACATTAGGAAAAGGAGGATTGAATTTTTGCTTAACCCTGACCACACACACAATGTTTAGCGTAGAAATTTAATGAAGTCAAGAGTGAAATAGATGTGTAAAGGGAGGTGGAAGGTAGGGATTCAGGGAGTATGGAGATAAAAAGGAAATAGAAGCCAATGAAATAACAACTGTGGAGGACTGAACAGGAAAGAAGATTAAAAGGAGGGAAAGAAAAAGATAAGAATCAGTGATCTAGGTTTGGGTGAGATAAAGAGAGAAAGGACAGAGGAAGTAAGTTAGATAACTCCAATCATGGATTACTAGTACTGATTCTATTCCCTTTCTTTCCTTTCTTTTTTATTTGTAAAAAGGAGGAATAGGGGAAAAAGAGATGGAGAATTATAATAGCATACAATATAGGAAAAATAATTAGCACTCATAATCATGAATTAAATGGGGTTAACTCACTCATAAAATGGATTACGGCATCATTGAATTTAGCAAAAATGTGAAATGGGTGTGCAACTGGAAAAAACCTGCAAATACACACAAAATGGAGATTATGAAAATCAAAGATATATAAATAAAACTGAAAGCCAAAAATCTATTGAATTGGTAAATTGATATGTTTGGAGCTGATATGTTTGAAAAAGATAGCCATAAGACAATGGTAAAATAACCAAACCATTTGTTAATTTGATTTTTAAAAAAATTTATTTATTTAACTTTTAACATTCATTTTCACAAAATTTTGGGTTCCAAATTTCCCCCCATTTGTCCCCTCCTCCCACCCCAAAACACTGATCATTCTAATTGCCCCTATCACTAATCTGCCCTCTCTTCTATCATCCCTCCCTTCCCTTGTCCCCATCTTCTCTTTTGTCCTGTAGGGCCAGATAACTTTTTATACCCCATTACCTGTATTTCTTATTTCCTAGTAGCAAGAACAGTACTCAACAGTTGTTCCTAAAACTTTGACTTCCAACTTCTCTTCATCCCTCTCTCCCCACCCATTCCCTTTGGGAAGGCAAGCAATTCAATATAGGCCATATCTGTGTAGTTTTGCAAATGACTTCCATAATAGTCTTGTTGTATAAGACTAACTATATTTCCCTCCATCCTATCCTGCTTCCAATTGCTTCTATTCTCTCTTTTGATCCTGTCCCTCCCCAAGAGAGTTGACTTCAAATTGCTCCCTCCTCCCACTGACCTCCCTTCCATCATCCACCCCCACCCTGCTTATCCCTTTCTCCCCCACTTTCCTGTATTGTAAGATAGGTTTTCACACCAAAATGAGTGTGCATTTTATTCCTTCCTTTAGTCAAATGTGATGAAAGTAAACTTCATGTTTTTCTCTCACCTCACCTCTTTTTCCCTCCACTAAAAAGTCGTTTGCTTGCCTCTTTTATTGGAAATAACTTGCCCCATTCCATTTCTCTCTTCTCCTCCCAATATATTTCTCTCTCACAGCTTAATTCCATTTTTTAAAGATATGATCCCATCCTATTCAATTCACTCTGTGCTCTGTGTGTGTGTGTGTGTGTGTGTGTCTGTGTGTGTGTGTAAAACTAACTACCCAAATACTGAAAACCACCAACTACCCCAATACTGAAAAGTTTCAGGAGTTACAAATAT
Organism: Notamacropus eugenii; assembly: GCF_028372415.1. Classification (NCBI taxonomy): domain Eukaryota; kingdom Metazoa; phylum Chordata; class Mammalia; order Diprotodontia; family Macropodidae; genus Notamacropus; species Notamacropus eugenii. Next base: position 144,506,260 of record NC_092873.1, on the reverse strand, counting down.
TGTCTTTCCATGTAGGAATGTAAACAGTTTAACTTTAGTAAGTCCCTTATGACTTCTCTTTGCTGTTTACCTTTTCATGCTTCTCTTCATTCTTGTGTTTGAAAGTCAAATTTTGTTTTCAGCTCTGGTCTTTTCATCAAGAATACTTGAAAGTCCTCAATTTCATTGAAAGACCATTTTTTCCCCTGAAGTATTATACTCAGTTTTGCTGGGTAGGTGATTCTTGGTTTTAGTCCTAGTTCCTTTGACTTCTGGAATATCATATTCTATGCCCTTCAATCCATTAATGAAGAAGCTGCAAGATCTTGTGTTATCCTGGTTGTATTTCCACAGTACTTGAATTGTTTCTTTCTAGCTGCTTGCAATATTTTCTCCTTGACCAGGAAACTCTGGAATTTGGCCACTATGTTCCTAGGAGTTTCTCTTTTTGGATCTCTTTCAGGTGGTGATCAGTGGATTCCTTGAATACTACTTTTGCCCTCTGGTTCTAGAATCTCAGGGCAGTTTTCCTTGATAATTTCATGAAAGATGACGTCTAGGCTCTTTTTTTGATCATGGCTTTCAGGCAGTCCCATAATTTTTAAATTGTCTCTCCTGGATCTATTTTTCAGGTCAGTTGTTTTTCCAATGAGATATTTCACATTCTCTTCCATTTTTTTATTCTTTTGGTTTTGTTTTGTGATTTCTTGGTTTCTTATCAAGTCATTAGCCTCCATCTGTTCCATTCTAATTTTGAAAGAACTATTTTCTTCAGAGAGCTTTTGAATCTCCTTACCCATTTGGCTAATTCTGCTTTTGAAAGCATTCTTGTCCTCATTGGCTTTTTGAACCTCTTTTGCTAATTGAGTTAGCCTATTTTTCAATGTCAATTTCTTCAGCATTTTTTTGGGTCTCCTTTAGCAAGGTGTTGACCTGCTTTTCATACTTTACTTGCATGTCTCTCATTTCTCTTCCCAGTTTTTTCTCCACCTCTCTAACTTGATTTTCAAAATCCTTTTTGAGCTCTTCCATGGCCTGAGTCCATTGAATATTTATTTTGGATGTTTGGGATACAGAAGCTTTGACTTCTATGTCTTTCCCTGATGATAAGCATTGTTCTTCCTCATCTGAAAGGATAGGAGGAGATATCTGTTCACCAAGAAAGTGACCTTCTATGGTCTCATTTTTCCCCCCTTTTCTGGGCATTTTTGCAGCCAGTTACTTGACTTCTGAATGTCCTCTCCGCACCCACCTGGCCTCCAGCTCTTCCCAGCTAGTGCTTGGGAGCTGAGATACAAATGTTGCTTCCCAGCCTCAGAGCTTTGGGTTGGGGCAGGGCTGCTTTTCAGTGTGAGATTAAGTTCAGGTGCTCAGGTGGTGGCAGCTCCGCCACAGGGGGCTCAGTTCCCTCAGGGGGTTTATGCAGAGACCTTCAACAATGGATCAGGGCTCCTGCCTGCTTGGGGAGCCTCTGTCTGCTGCTGCCTCTGCTGCTGCCTGTGCTGCTGCCTCCCAAGGGGGCCTGAGTTATGGAGACACCCCTCTCCCCTCTTGGCCAGGCAAAAAGACCCTCTCACTGACCTTTGGCACCTGTGGGTGGAGGGACCTGTGCTGCTGCTGGAGATTCTGTCCCTGAAACCTGCTTGGATCTGCTACTTTTGGTGTTGAGCTGCCAAGGCAGGGCTGGGCTCTGCTTCAGGTCCAGGGCACGATGGACCTTTCATGTCAGTTTTTCAGGTCACTTTGGAACAGAAATCTCCTCCACTCTGTTGTTCTATGACTTCTGCTGCTCCAGAATTTGTTGGGTGTTCTTCTTTACAGGTACTTTATGGGCTATGGGTCAGGAGGTAGCATATGTGTATATTTCTTCTCCGCCATCTTGGCTCCTCCCTTGATTTTTTTTTAAAGGAGAGAGTAAAGCTATAGTACCAAAATTAAAAAAAGAATAATTTAAAAAGGGGAATTGTTAATGAAGGGTAAAGGAAATTGTTAGATACCATTTTCTTCACATTTATGCTTAAATACCTTAAATAAAATGAATAAATACTTTAAAAAATATCCAAAATGAACGAAAAAATCCTAATTTAAATAATGTCAGACAAAGAAATTGGACAAGCCATTTTAGTATCATAATAAGAACTCTTACATAAAAATATAAGCCCAGAGAGATTTATGAGTAAATTCTATCAACTACTAAAGAACAATTAATTCTAAATTTACATAAATTGATTTTTCAAATAGAGAAACAGATTCAACAAGCTTTCACTGAGAAATATATGATCTCAATTCTCAAGACACAGAGATAAAATAGAAAAAGAAAATTGATTATTAATTGAATAAAATATTATCTAAGAATCATTTTCAAATATTCTTAAAATGATTATACAATATGAAGTTAGATTCATATGAGAAATATAAAATCAATTAACTTTAGGAAAACTATAAACATAATAGACCGTGCTAATAGCATATTTCAATAATTGCAGAAAGGACTTCTGACAAAATACAACATTTGCTCATGTTGAAAAACACTTTAAAAAAAGGAGATGCATGAATTTTTCTTAAATTTCTAAGTAGTCCCTATCTAAAACCAAGAAGCAGAATTAAATGTAAAGAAGAAATTTCACAAACCATTCCAAAAAGATCAAGAAATAAGCAAGAATGTCTTTTATCACCCGAATGTTTCATGTATCACTAGAAATGCTTGCAACAAAATACAGATATTGTGGGAATAAGTATAGAAGAAAAGAAACAAACATATCATGCATTGCAAAGGATATGAAGTCTACTTAAAAAAAATAACTAGAAATTCACCTAACAATAGTTCTAACTATTAACAACTAGGTAAAGTAGCAGGATATAAAATAAACCCACAATACCATCTTCCTTTCAGTGTATTACTAATAAAACTGAAAACGAAGAGCTAGGAAAATAAATTCTATTCAAAATGACAATGTGTACTAAGTATATGGGAATGTATTTATCACTTGCATTCATTTTATGAATAAAACTATAAAATACCCTTTATATAAATGGATTAAATAACTGAAGATACCATGTTAAAATAATAACAATGATGCTATAGAATTTGATGCTATAGAATTGAATTTAAAGATTTAAGATGATAAGATAAATTGCCAAGGAATTACTAGATAAAATAAATAATAGAACTAATCAGAAGGAGAAAAAGGTCAAAAATGTAAAAAGAGATAATGAAAGAAGTAGGAATTAAGGGGAGTTAACAGTACTATATCTACACTATGATTTATTTTACTTGATTATACTTATTTGTTACAAAGGATGGCTTCTGTGGGGGTAAGAGATGGTGAATGAGTGGGGTTATAGATGTAAAAAAAGTAAAAATAAAGAAAAAATCAATAAGCCATTAAAATATGTACAGATAAATGCAACATAAAGTTCAGAACAAAGAAAGACAGCAAAGTCTTTTGATGGTACTATGAAATTAAATTTAATAATATACCTGAAAATGCTGTATAAAACAAAAGTTTACATTTTCACATGCAATCTTCTTTTCTCTCTTGAAGTACAAGTATTACAAGGAGTAATACTTAATATAAATTAATTGAAGATAATGAAGAGAAGAGTCCAAATGCATGAGATCCTTGGATGCCTGGCAATCAAGGTAAGAAGCTAGGGATTGAAAATTATTTTTTTTTTTCATTTTACTATCTGGCAATCTGGGGTCACAATAGAACTCAGACAAGAAAAGAAAATTCCAGAAAGGTTCAATTCCCCTTAATGACCACAAAATCCATGACATGAAGACTCCAGATCCCCAAAAGCTGTGTACAGTGAACCTTACTTTTGTCAAGTCCTTCCAAGCTAAAAAGGCTTCAGGTATAAACCTCTCAATTGTACATGGTAATTGTTTTCTTTTCTTCCTTTTTCTTTCCTCTTCTTGTCTCCTTCCTCCCTTTCTTCCTTCCTTCTTCCCTCCCTCCGTCTCTCCTCTCTCTCTCCCTTCCCCCCATCTCTTTCACTCACACGAACTCAAGGAGTAATAACCTTTAACTTCCTTGAAAGATGGAATTTTTGTTTTTATATCCTCAAATTCCTATTGCAGTGCCTAACATCTAGCAGATACTTAATAAATGTTGCTTGATTTCAATGCTTTATTTACAGAAAAATCTGTGATCTGTACTGTGGAGTAAATGGCCACTTTGGTAAAATCACAAACCCTTTGAACTCTCAAGGTCAGTAAGACCAGGAGGGTAAGTATAAATCATACTTCTCTATGAGAAAGAAAGAAGATAAATCCTCATGAATTTCATAAATTTCTTGAAAAGAATAATTTTATTTTCTTTTAAGTATAAGATGAGCTTCCTTTATAATAAATTTAAGGGGATTTTTTTTCTAACCGAAAAGAATATAATACTGCAACAAAGAAATGCTATTTCCCATGAATACTTTCATCCGCATTCCCCACCAACATTAGGTCTATGGTGTTATCTCCCTTGGTGTGTTACAGTGAATGCTGTAGGGCAGCTTGGATATATATAAGGAAATGGAATAAAAGCATATCTTGAATCTGCTGCTTTTGGCAGATTTAATATTTGTCCAAATTTGTTTGAAACTCTGAACTGTGTTTTGTTGACTGTTATGTGATTTTAATCATATTAATCATGAGAATATGTTGTATTTTTTATTGAAAACCAAAAAAAAAAAAAGATGCATGTTTACTTGAGAAATTTGATAGAAATGTGCTAAGGAAAAAGACTTAAATGTCTTCCTTTGCTAAGTCAAGTTTTCCAATATTCTCTCCATTGGTGCTCTATTGAGGGAAGAGTGGTTTAGAGGAATCTCATGACCATACAAAATAGAACTGAGAATATTTTGACATATTTTTAAAATTAAAGATGGGACATTTTCCAGATAACACCATCCCACTTAAACTTACCTCACTTTATGAATTGGATAAATGTTACTGACCTTTAATTAGACGTAGATGAGTGTTCAATTGCTTTTGCTTTTTTTTTGTTAAATTCCTATATACAGAAAAAAGGTAATTTCCCAGCACCATGATTATAAAAAGCAAACAAACAAAAGGCCACAAATTGTCCTCTTTTGGTTCGTAAGATGTAGTTATCCAAGTACTGTCCTTGTTATTCAAATTTTTTTTGTATATAGTCTGGTTAAGCATTGGTATGTTCTAGACAAAACAAAGAAAATTCCACAACTTGAGGCAAAAATGCATGCCCAATACCAGCTTACGTTTAAAAGAAGCAAATCAGGAAAATCTTTATTTTTATAATTAACATACTATTCAGCATCATTAAGTGACTGACGGCAGCTTTGGATCTCTTTGGGCCATATTGCTATTCCACACACCATGGGGAGTTTCCTCCAGTTTGATTGTATAACAATAGACAAAATGTTCCAGTAAAATGTGAAATAGAATCCAGCTACAAACCTAAAACACATGTATTAGCCGACTAAGTCCAGAGAGAGCACATGGCTTTAAGAATCAGGTGGGTACTAAATCCAAATTGGAAAAGAACAGAGAGGTCTAATGTGCTGGGTGACAGATCAAAGTCAAGAACAAAGCTTGTCAATCATACCCTCATCTTTGAGACTGCACAATCTTTGGAAATCCACTTCACTTCCTTTCCATTTTTTTTAATCTATCAAATGGGTAGGAAAATGTGCATATCATACTGCCGTTCTTATTTGTTTCAAGTTTACCTGGGAGGGGGAAATTGAGAAATTTAAAGGCAACATTTACCTGATTCAAGTGAAGTTAAAATAGGACTATATTCTGAGCTTCCTGCTGCCTACTGAATTTATTTTAGTTGTCGTTTAGGCTCTTCATACCTCTGCTGGTCATAACCATGACACATGTAAGCATGAGGAGTAGAAAAAACTACCCGTATTTCCATTATTTCTTTAATTTTATTTTTCCCATAATGTAGATTTTTGTTAATTATTTATTTTTGAGAAGCTGAATTTCTCATAGACAACAGAATTGTATTGGGGTGTACAACTGGGTAAATAAACCAAAACAGAAAAGAATAATTACATTTGATGTGTGTCATTTTCACTAGATTTTATATTCATACTTTAAATATTTATCCAACTGTGTGGTCAAGAGAAATTTTGAATTAGAAAATGCTTGAGCTGGAAAGCAACCTAAAGAGTAAGAGTTCACGTTGATGTAGCACTTTGAGGTTGATTCAGTACTTCCCTGACAACAATCCTGTGTAGAAGGTGGTGAAATATTACCATCCCTATTTTGTAGATAGGAAACTTAGGCGTGGAGGGATTTGGTTAAGTCACCAGGATCACAACATTAACATTTATAAGAAATGGGAATTGAACCTAGGTCTCCTCATTGCAAATTCATCTCTCTGTTGCGTATGACTATGTTGCTTCCTCATTTATGGCCAAAGAGAGTACAGTTCAATGAGGCCAGATAATTGACAAGGACTAAGCGATAAATATATCACAAGTAAGTAACAAGAATTGAGTTGGCTTAATTCCCAGTCCTGTGTTGTTTCAATGATATTTCAATGTCTCCTTTAAGGAAAGAGAAAATACAATTTCAACATCTGAACCTAAGATAACATGGTAAATGCCCTTGGCTCCTTAATTAGTTCTGTATTCACTAAAAAAAAAAAAAAAAAATTTCTAATGTAGAAGACTGGCCTTGGAGAAGAAAAATGGTTTGAATACCAGTTCTATCACTTAGCAATCATATAGCTTTGGGTGAATTACTTTATCTCTTAGTGACTGTTGTAAAAAGTATGAGTTGGAGCAGAAGGCCTTTAAGATCTGACCTTCCAGCTCTACACTGATGATATATCTATGATGATTTGACTTGGTTCTAGAGAGATAAATGGAGCTAAAGAGGCATTAAAAACTGATGTTTAGTAACTACTTGTAAAATATTATAAATTTTTAAAAATACTTTCTCCTCCATCCTGATTTCCATGTTACCAAATTTCAAGAAGAATTTCTCAGGCAGTTTTAATTTGGATTCTATTCCTAAATCAGAAAGAAGTTTAAATTACTGATTAGGGACTTAAAATCATCTTTACTATATAATATTTATTACCAACTCCCAGGCTCATATTGCTAGGCTACCTATTGTACTCTTTTTTCATTTTTGAGTTTATAATCTAAGAGAGCATATATTTGAATACTTTTAAGTAGTTAAAGTATGAATATTAGATCTAGTAAAAAATGGCATATATCAAATGTATTTTTTTCTCTTTTGGTTTATTTACCCAATCGTGCATCCCAGTACAAGTGAGAAATTCAGCTGCTCAAAAATAAATATTTAATAAAAATCTACATTATGGGAAAAATAAAAGTAAAGAAATAATGACTATCCCAGTAGTCTTTCCTTCTCTTCATGCTTATATGTACCATTCTTATGATATTAACCAGCAGAGGTATAAAGAGCCTAAACTGCATCTAGGGCAAATTCAGTGGGCAGCTCAGAATGTCGTCCTACTCGATTCAGGTGGAGGTTACCTAAGAAACACGTGGACTCTTGGAAAGGGATCTCAGGGTGATTTAACATGCAGAAGTCAACTGTGGATGTTTAGATGGCTGACACCTATTAGTTTGAAAGTTGCATTGGGAAGCAATTACAGAATGCGTCTTCAAAGGGAAGGATCCAGATGTCAGCTTTCTTGGGCAAAGCTCTCTTTGTACACGTTTAGTTACATCTCCTCTCTGTTGAAAAGACTGGTCAAATTTAAAGGCATGAGCTTTTTTCAATCTGTGGAAGGTTTCAGTTATAATGTGTAAATGAAAGTGAAGTGATGTCCGCAGAATACAGCCATCTAAATAAGGCATATTTGTGGAAAATATGGATGTTTATGTATCTTAAATGGAGAGGACTTTTTCTGGAAGAAAAGAGAGGGGTGATTGCAAAAGGACAGAGATGGAAGAGAACTGATGAAAAATTGGCCAATGAGGACAGATTTGCTATAGATGAAATAAACAGGAAAAGTGTGTGTGTGTGTGTGTGTGTGTGTGTGTGTGTGTGTGTGTGTGTGTGTGAGAGAGAGAGAGAGAGAGAGAGAGAGAGAGAGAGAGAGAGAGAGAGGAAGAGAGGGAGAGAGGGAGAGAGTAGTAGTAGTAGTAGTAGTAGTAGTAGTAGTAGTAGTAGTAGTAGTAGTAGTAGTAGAGAAAATGAAGATATGAATATGCCAGATACACTAATAGAAGGCAAACACCATGGGTTTACCTTTAAAGTGATTGATTGTCAGTGAAAAGACAGTTAGGATGCTAAGATATGGATAATGCTGATAAACTAGTGGGTAGCAAAAATAAATGTTGGAGACAGAATATTAAAATGATGGAAGTTGGGAACTAAAGGACAGGATCACCATTCTCTCCTCTAACATTTATAACTAAACAGAAGGTCAGATTTTAACATGGCAAGTTGGTGGAATTGTCTGTGCCATGCTCATGTAAAAGCCAGCAGAGAGAACTGGTGAGAGAAAGTAGAGTTTGCTATAAAGGATAAAAGGCAGCAGTAGCATGTTAGACTTTACTATAAAGCAGTAACACCAGCATAAAGTCTCATTGAGAGGGCAGGCAATAAATCCATGAATCCTGAGCATCTATCAGAATAAAGATGCATGAAGACAGTGTGGAAGCTTTTATACAGGGAGTCAGGAAGACCGTGTCATACTATTTCAGGATGATATGACAGTGAAAGACATGAAATAAATGGAAGAAGGAAAGGTCACCATTTTATGGAGTTAGAGTTAAAAAAAATAAACCTACAATCCAGTGAAAAAATGACATTTGAAGGCAGAGGAAATGAGTTCAAATTTTACCTCTCCTTGCCAGTAGTTGCATCTTGCTCAACATTAGAGAATGCACAATACAGAGAAACTTGATGAACATAATGAGAGAAGTCTTTATTGCAGAATAAAAACATTTACTCAATTTTTACTAAATAGTTTACTAAATAAACAACTAAAAATTTATTAAATTATTTACTAAATAAAACATTTAATAAACATTAGTAAAACATAAATTCATGGTGGGGGAAGAAATGTTATGAACACAATTTGAAGGTTTTTTTGGTATCTGTATAATCTTGATCAAGTCACTCAAACTCTGTAGTTCTGCTTCCTTCTTTTACAAAGTTATGAAGTTTAACTAGATGACCTCTAAGGTCTCTTTTAATTCTACTGTGATGAAGCTTGGTAGTAGGGAGATAAGTGGAGCAAAGGAGGAATACATGAGTACTCTAGATTTAGAAATTACATGTAAGGAAAGATACATTTTCATTTAAAAAATGTAAACAATTTTCTACGTAGTCTAAGGAAGAAAAACAGATTTTTCACTCTTCTTGATTTGGATGGGTTAATGTGCTAAGTCTTTAGAGTAGTCTTTCAGCCGGTTATTATCTTCATTAATCTTTGACTGGTTAGTCACTTTGGAGGAAAGGGGTTATTTTGTTCTTCAACATTATTGTTATGGAAGAGGACTGGGGTTGTTTTCCTCACCCAGTTGAATGGCCACTAAGCAGTACAGCTGCTACCTTACATTCTGACACATTAGAAAATATTTTCCATAAGCAAATAATTCATTCACTTAGTGCATTTTACTCTTATAATGGAAGAATGAAATGTCTGTAGGGGGAAATAACACTGGACTTCTGCCTTTTAATCAGTACAAGAACCCAGAATCACTCCTTTTCATTCAAGTGCTTTGACCTCCAGATGGGTACCCTAACTCATCATTTCTCTGTTTGAAATCCTTAAAAAAAATATCAGCTGCCTGAATCAGAAACACAAGTAAAAGCTTGGAAAGTTATTGAAATCTTGCGTATGAATTTCCTGTTTTAGGGAGCAAGTCTAAAGTTTTAGCAAACAAAAAATTCTTCAGATGACTTCCTGACATACAATAAGTAGTTTGGCCTTTATTTGCACTGATTCTCCCCTCCTGGAAAAACATTTTTCTTTCCCTCATCTTATTTTTCTAGATGCAAGCTAAGTAGCACTCATCCATGAAGTCTTCCCAACTTTTTCTGTCCTCACTTACTTTTTGCTTGAGGCACAATAGAAAGAAAGCTAGATTTGGAGTCAGCAGAGGAACTGGATTTGAGTCTTGCTTCTGCCCCTTATAACCTGTGTGGCCTTGGAAAAGTCACTTATTTTTCTGGATCTCATCTATAAAATGAAGGTATTAGGACAGATGAACTCTGAGGCCCTTCCAGCTCTAGACCTATCTATCACCTATGAACTTATGTTACATCTAGTCATTCATTTCCTTTTATAAAAGAACTTTTTTATTGATATCTTTTGTTTTTATATTACAGTCATTTCCAAATATATTCCTTTCTTCTCTTCCCTTGACACAAAGTAGGGAAAAATAAGCAAAACCTTATCACCTATATTTGGCATTATATACACCATTCCACATTCCGAATCTTCCATTTCTTAGGTAAAAGGAGGGAGGTGCATGTCTTCATCTATTCTCTGAGGTCAAGAGAGGTCAGTGCAATTGCAAAGTATCTCTTCCTTCCTTTTTTTTCTTCCTTGCTTGTTTTTTCCTCTTTCCTTCCTTTTTTCTTCCTTCCTTCCTTCTTTCCTTTCTTCCTCCCTTTCTTGTTCAACTCAGGTTTGTGATTCACTACAACTCTCAGATCTCTCCCATTGTGGATTAACTGATTTTTTGAACTACTCTGTAGGGGTTCCTTCCTTCCTTCCTTCCTTCCTTCCTTCCTTCCTTCCTTCCTTCCTTCCTTCCTTCCTTCCTTCCTTCCTTCCTTCCTCTCTTCCTCTCTTCCTTCTTTCCTTTCTTCCTTTCACATTTCCTTGCTTTCTACATTCATTTTTCCTTTCCTCTTTCCTTTCCTTTCCTCTTTCCTTTTTCCTTCCTCCTTTTCCTCCTTTCCCTTATTCCCTTCGTTCCTGAGAGGGTCATCTGCAGTCATACTGATCTATGTCTTGCCACTGGAGCAGATGACTTTGGAGGAGAGAGTGAAGCTGGTGGCTTTGCACAGCCTTACCTCACTTAAATACAATTCACTTGCAAGTCAAAACATCTGGATGTCATTGCTCCTCTTCAAGAACAAAGTACAAATGACAACAATAATCCTTCCTGAAATGCTCCAGTCTCATGTCCTACCTAAAATGTATTCTATAGAACTAAACTCAATATTTCAGATATTTAACCAAATCAAAGATAATTTTTTCAGAATAGAAACAGGAAATTGTTGGTACCCTGTGATGTAGATAGTGCAGGAGATATAAAGTAACTGATGATAGCTGGGTACTCTCTAATTTCTTTATCTTGACTTTCAAGTTTATTTTAATAATTTTTGTTCTGTCCTTATATCTTATTCCTGTTACCTCCATCTACTCTTTCATCAAATGACACTGGGCTTATTGCTGTTTCTCAAACAAGATGGCCCATTTCCATCTCTGGGCATTTTCACTGGCTGTTCCTCATTCCTAGAATCTCTATTTACTTTTACCTTTTGGTCTTAGTTTCAGTCAAGTCCTAGGTAAATCCTATCTTTTACAGTACCTTTTTCTTGAGATTCCTTAATGTTAATGCCTTCTTTCCATAGATTATTTACAATTTACCCTGTATATAGCTATTTGGTACTTTAGTTTTAAACCTCTGATTTCATTAATGGATGGGGGGCTCTCTGTGGATAAGTGACTCTTTTGTAGTTCTAGAGTGTTAGAGGGAGGTCTGGAAGACCAAAGGTTATACTGAGGGTCATACAACCATTATGTGAAGAGGAAGGGCTTGAATCCAAGTTTTCTTTGTTTCTAGGTAGGTTCTCTATTCACTATATGACATTTGCTAGGGGCACCTAAGTGGTGCAGTGGATAGAGCACCAGTGCAGAAGTCAGGAGGACCTGAGTTCAAATCTCACCTCAGAAACTTGACACTCACTAGCTGTGTGACCTTGAGCAAGTCACTTAACCCTAATTGCCTCATTCTGGGTCATCTCCAGTCATCCTGATGAATATCTGGTCACTGAATTCAGATGGCTCTGGAGAAGAAGTGAGGCTGGTGACCTGCACAGCCCTCCCTCACTGAAAACAAAGGCAAGTGCAAATCATGTCATCATTTCTCTGATGGCATGGTCTTCTTCGGCAACGAAGGATGAACCGAAACTTCATATGACATTGCCTCTTCTATGTTTATAAGTTGAGTTCATTCATAATTTTATCAACTTTCTTTTTCCTGAAATCTGAGCTTATGGAAAGTCAGGACTGAGATGTCAATTTTTCAAAACAATCCTTGCTGTTCCTTTCACATGCCCATCCAATGCTTGACTCCAAGCATTTTTACTGACTGTACCACTTACCCATAATTCTCTTCTCCATCATCTCTGCTTCCTGGCTTCTCTGGCTTACTTTAATTCTCAGTAAAGTTCAACCTTCTGCAAAAGTCTTTCCCAGTCTTCCCTTATCTTAATGCCTTCCCTTTGAGATTACCCCTAATTTATTCTGTATTTATCTTATTTGTACTTAGTGCTTTGTGTATGGATTCCCCATTAAATTGTAAGGGCAGGAACTGTTTTTGTCTTTCTTTGTATTCTCAGTGCTTAGTATGGTTCCTGGCACACAGTAGGAACTTAATTAATATTTATTGACGTACTATCTTTCCCTGGTTGAACATTGTCCCTGGTAGGGAAAACAAAAGCAAAATAAAGTTAAACAATTCTCTGCAATCATTGCTTACCTTTATCTCAGATTCTATGCATTGTGCTATCTAGTTGCCCCTTTTAAGCTGCGCATGAATAACTATCACTATTTTCTTCATTAAAGGATGTGTGGGTACATCTGTGGAGTGGTGGGTACAAGTCTTCTTCCTTCCTTTCTCCTCTTCCTTCTAAAACACAGAAACATTTTTGTAATCAATTAAAGCATTAGGTCTTAGATTGTTTATCTTGGTTGATATACCAAGATAACTGGTCAGATCATTGGGCAGCAATGGAAATAAGGCAAGTGAAAAGGCAAGTGAAAAAAAAGGTTTTGGTTGTCACAGTTTAATTGGAGATTCTCCCGTGGGCTAACAACCTGGGAATATGAGGTGATGAAGAGAAGAGACATGTTAGCTAAATGAAATCATGCAGTAATTCACTGTAAATATACACTGTGATGCTCTTGGAATTTTAAAGAGGTGATGGAATCATTTTAGTAGCAGGAGCAAGAAATAAACAAAAGACCTCAAATAAAATCAAGTCATACAGTTTGTAACTAACTTCTCATGTTTCTGTCATTTATTACTAATATCAGAGATAGAAGGTCAAGATTGTCTGAAATTTTATTTAATTGCCCTTTTAGAGGGGCTATAGCAGCTAGAGAATCCAGAATGGTGATCTCATTGACATGGGGAACTCCCTGTATTCCACTCATCCTCTACAAATTTTAATCTTAGGGAGATTCCTAGGGCACCAGAAAAATGTCTGAAAGTGTTGAGAAGGCATTATTATTAAATAATGTCTGATGCAAGACTCAGCCTAGGTCTTCTTTGACTCCAAACCCAGCCATTTTTCCACTATGTCACACTACTTTTATTATTTTTCAAAATGGTGCCAAAGTCTTTATTCTGTTTTTTGTTAATAACTCCAAAAGTGTAATTATACTGCTAAAAAAAATCCTGGACTTTTGAAATTCTTTCCCCTCATCTCTATGAAGCATGAGGATTATTTAGGAATGTGCCTGAAAGTAAAATAGAGGAGAGAATATCTGTCCTATCTTTCATCCAACTTCTATTTGGTTATGAGTATCTCTGTTTTCATCTCTTTGTGTTTACTTTTTCTTTATCTTAAGAAAGTGATTGTTCTATGGTGAACATTTAAATGATTCTTGGTGACCCTGTGAGATTCAAAAGACTATGCCTTCAAAGGGATGTCTGCAAGGTAGTGACTCATTGTAGGTAGGCTGTAGTGTCCCCATAGCTGTCCATATGCTGTGTATAGAGAATGAAATAAACATTATTGAACCTTTTGTGTATGCTATTTTTCCCTTTCAAATCAACTGCTTACAGTTGCAGCACTGTCAGTTTCTTATTAGTTGTATATTTGCTACCCATGAAGGATAGCAGAACATTTGCTTTGGCACATAGTCTATGGGCATTGAGTTCTTAGAGTCTTATTTAATGGATTAAGACAGTTTTAATATTTGACAAGGAGGTGCTCATACTGAGGAGCCAAAAGAGAAAGAAAGAAAAAAAGAACACCAAATTCTGTTCTTTTCATTGCTATTTTATTTTTCCTGAAGAAATGGGCTTCTAGGTTTCAAATTTTAAAAATGCCAGTAATTTATATTTTCCTCTACATTATAGAAATTATGTAATAGCTTACAGTGTTTTGATGCTATAAATCTCTTACTACAAATTATTTCATTTGAACATAACACTATGTAGTAGTTTGTACAACTATGCTTGCTGTTCAGTCATTTAGTCATGTCTGATTCTTCATGACCCAATGGACCATAACACACTAGGGCCTTCTGTCCTCTACTATCTCTTGAAGTCTATCCAAGTTCATATGCATTATTTCCACCTCACTTTTTGCCTTCCTGTAATGTTAATTAGCGTTAAAGATCTCCCCAGTCCATTAATAGACCTCACCTGAAGCCCATTAAGTGAAACTTGATTAGGGAAGGCTTGTTGTGTAGAAAAAGCCCATACTTTTTTTAAATTAATGAGGCACTAGGTTAAGATGGTCATGATGCCCTACTGCTCTGAGAAGTGTATATATACTCTGAGGTGAGGTTTTTCTTTTGGGGGCTTGGAAGAAGTCTCATGTGCCAAATGAGACTCTGGGTATAGCTGTTAAGGAGCCTCCCACCCCTCTACTCCCACCCCCTGCTTTGGAAACCTTGATGTTGGTGCTTCTTTCTCTGGTAACTATGTATGTATGTAATGGTCAGACAGTTGGATCTGTCTGTTGATCTGTGATATATGTATTGCTTATGGTCAGACAATTAGAAGCCCTGTGTGTTGGTCTTTATTTCTCTGCTTATATTTTCTCTGTTGGTGGATGTAATTAAAGAAGATTGTTGACCCCTCAAAAGTTGCTTTCTTTTGAGGAAAGCAGATCCAAGAACCTGTGCAACAGGCCCTCCTATGTGTGCCAAGATGTTTGCTGCTACACTTACTCTTTTCCTTTTGCCTTCAAGCTTTCCTAACATCAGTGTCTTTTTCAATGAGTCCCATCTTCTTGTTATGTGGCCATAATATTTAGGCTTCATTATTTGACCTTCCAGTGAATAATATTAATTAAGTTCTTTAAGTACTGACTGATTTGATCTCTTTGCTTTCCAAGGGACACTCAAAATTCTTCACAAGCACCATAGTTTGAAAGTATCAATTTTCTGGCACTCAGCTACCCTTACAATCCAACTCTCACAACTATGAACAACTACTGGAAAAATCATAGGCGGCAGAGGCAAGATGACAGAGTAGAATCAGAGACCTGCTACAGCTCTCCCCTCAAATCCCTCAATAAACCTGTAAAAATGACTAAACAAAATTTAGAGCAGCAGAAGCCAAAAAATGGCAGACAGAAGCAAATTTAAAGCCCAAGAAAATCTGGAAGGTTGACAGGAAGGGTCTATTGCACCAGGCTAGGAATGGAGTGCAGTTTGGCCATACATGGTGCGTGAACTGAATGGGAGCTGATCTTAGGGGATGGAATCACTGGTGGCTGCTGTGGATTCCTGACTTCTCAACCCACAAATGCTAAAAAGCTTGAAAGATCAGTGGGCAGGGTGTCTCACCTGACTGAGAAGGGAGCATGTGGACTGTCTAGCTCCATCAAGCCCAGACCCACTCCTAGGCCCAGAGTGGCTGCAGCCACTGCTGAAGCAGAGGCTGCTTCTGGAGTCCTCCACTTAACAAAGCTCAAAAGTCAAGTAACTGGCTGGAAAACTGAGCAAACAGGAGAAAAAGAAACAAGTTATAGATTATTACTTTCTTGATGAGAGGTATTTTCTTACATCATTGGTGATGAGGAAGGTCAAAACATAGAGCCAGAAGAAGACAACAAAGCCAAAGCTCCTGCATCCAAAGCCTCTAGGAAGCTTATGAATTGGTCTCAGGCCATGAAAGAGCTCAAAAAGGATTTTGAAAATCAAGTAAGAGAAGCAGAGGAAAAATTGGGAATAGACATTAGAGTGATGCAAGAAAATCATGAAAAATGAGTCAATAGTATGCTAAAGGAAACCTCAAGAAATGCTGAAGAAAATGAATACCTTTAAAATTAGACTAAATGGCAATAGAGGTCCAAAAAGCCAATGAGGAGAAGAATGCCTTAGAAAGCAGAATGAACCAAATGGAAAAAGAGGTCCAAAAGCTCACTGAACAAAATAATTCTTTAAAAGTTAGAATGGAGCAAATGGAAGCTAACGACTTTATGAAAAACCAAGAAATTATAAAACAAAACCAAAAGAATAAAAAAATAAAAGACAATGTGAAGCATCTCACTGGAAAAACAACTGACCTGGAAAATAGATCTAGGAGAAATAATTTAAAAATTATTAGACTACCTGAAAGTTCTGATCAAAAAAAGAGCCTAGATTTCATCTTTCATGAAATTATCAAGGAAAATTCCCCTGATATTCTAGAACCAGAGGGTAAAATAGAAATGGAAAGAATCCATTGATCACCTCCTGAAAGAGATCTCAAAAAAAAAAAACAAAACAGCTAGCAATATTATAGCCAAATTTCAGAGTTCCCAGGTCAAGAAGAAAAATTACAAGCAGCCAGAAAGAAACAATTGTGGAAACACAATCAGAATAACACAAGATTTAGTAGCTTCTACACTAAGACATCAGAGGACTTAGAATATGATATTTCAGAGGTCAAAGGAGCTAGGATTAAAACTAAGAATCACCTACCCAGCAAAACTGACTATAATACTTCAGGGGAAAAAATGGAACTTCAATAAAATAGAGGACTTCCAAGCATTCTTGTTGAAAAGACCAGAGCTAAATAGAAAATTTGACTTTCAAATACAAGACTCAAGAGAAGTATGAAAAGGTAAACAGGAAAGAAAACATATGGAACTTATTACAGTTGAATTGTCTACATTCCTGTATCAAAAGATATTTGTAACTCATGAGACCTTTCTCAGTATTAAGATAGTTGGAGGGAATATATAACGTGTGTATGTATGTGTGTGTGTATATGTGTGTGTGTGTGTGTGTGTGTGTGTGTGTGTGTGTGTGTGTGGAGAGACAGAAAGACAGAGCGAGAGAGAGCGAGAGAGAGAGAGAGAGAGAGAGAGAGAGAGAGAGCACAGGGTGGGTTGAATATGAAGGGATTATACCTAAAAATCAAAATCAAGGGTTGAGAGGAATGTACTAGGAGAAAGAGAAAAGGAGAGGTAGAATGTAGTAAGTCATCTCATATAAAAGAGGCAAGAAAAAGCTTTTGCAATGGAGGGGAAGAAGAGGAAGACAAGAGGGAATAAGTGAGCCTTCCTTTCATCAGATTTGGCTTCAGGAGGGAATAAAATACACACTCAATTGGGTATGGAATCTTACAGGAAAGCAGGGGGAAAAGGATAAGAGAGGGGGATAAAAGAAGAAACCACAGATTGGGGGAAGGGGTAATTAGAAGCAAACACTTTGCTAGAGGGCCAGGTCCAAGGAGATAATTGAATAAATGGAGGGAATAGGATAGAGGGAAATATAGTTAGTCTTTCACAGCCTCACTGTTATGGAGGTGTTTTACATAACCACACATGTATAACTTTTATCAATTTACTTGCCTTCTCAATGAGGGTGGGTGGGGAGTAGGGAAAAGAGAGAATGTGGAACTCAAAACTTTAAAAATGAATGTTAGAGGTTGTTTTTACATGCAACTAGGGAATAATATATATAAGCAATGGGGTATGGAAATTATCTTACCCTACAGAAAAACAGAAAGGAAAGGGATAAAGGTGGGGGCTGTAAGAAGAGAAGACAAATTGGAGGAAAGGGCAATCAGAATACATGCTGTCCTGGGGTATGAGGAGGGGGCAGATGGGGAGAAAATTTGAAATTCTGGATCTCTTGGGATTGGTGGTAGCAGTGGGGTTGGATGCAGCAAGGTCGGACTCGGAGGGGTTGGACATGGTGATGTCTGCAGAGCAGGCATGGGCCTTGTTTGCCGCTGGTGTTTGGGCAGTGCTGGAGGCCTGATTAGTGCTGCAGATTGCCATGAAGAACAGCTTCCAGGGAGCCCGTAGCTGCGAGAAGGCCCTGTGGTTTGGGCAGTCTGGGACTATTTTGTCCAGAATGCTGACTTGGAACAGGATGAGGTGGAGGACTTCCTCGCTGACATCATGGGCACCAAATTTGATGCTTTGGTAGAAGATGGAAGCCTGCCCCAGATAAG
This sequence comes from Notamacropus eugenii, assembly GCF_028372415.1. NCBI lineage: Eukaryota > Metazoa > Chordata > Mammalia > Diprotodontia > Macropodidae > Notamacropus > Notamacropus eugenii. The sequence continues at coordinate 144,487,939 of NC_092873.1, read as the reverse complement.
CCAGAAGCTCCAGACAATGTTCAGATACTACCAGAGTGGTAAGGAATCTTTGCTGAGAGAGTTCATCACTCAGATGGGCCAGAAGCAGATGGATGTCAAAGCCATGGAGTCCTGGACAGTTGGCCAGACCAATGATGACTCAGACCAGGAGGAAAAAATAGATGGGGGAGCTGAGGAAATGAAGGTGACTGACAGCAGGGAGACTCCTGCCCCACCTTGTGGTGCCCAGACTGGTCCATCATCTGCCACTAGACTGGCCTCCCTTGGAGACGAAGTTGCTAAAGATGGCTGGATTATCATCCACAGGAAAAAGAAGTGAGAGCCTGGACCTTCCCCAGTGGCCTGACCTGGGCCTTCCAGATTTGCTGCAGGAGTAACTTCTGAACCTCTTGCTCCAACCCACGTCATTCCTTGCACAGCTATGAAACTGGCCTGGAGCACCCAAATGAGCCCCAATCTGTGCGGAGTCTCTATCTGAAAACATTAGATGCCTGACTTTGACACTTACCAGTGTCCTGTGATCTTTAGCAAGTTACTCAACCTCTTTGGGCCTCCATTTTCTAATTTGTAAAATGGGGACAATAATGGCCTCACAAAATTGAAGGGATAGACATAGACTTTGCTTCACAGGACCTGGGAGAGGGAGAGGGGAATGGGGGTATGAAGAGAAGAGCATGCAAAGTTTTTCTAGCCTTTGTTCAACCCTGCCACCCTCCAGGATCTTCACCAGGTAACACCTGCTCAGAATTGGGGTCAGCCAGAAAGAGCAACAATCAGATTGAACAACAAGCAGATGTCTCCCCTCACCCCACTTACCTTCTCTTCACTCACATGGTTTCCAGTCTAATCTTGTTCCCTTTCCCTCCCTAATCAGCTTTCACCTCAACCAAAGCAACCTTGAAACTTGTTTCTTCCTTGTCCACTCGATTCTCCAGAGTTACCAAAGTCATCTTCCTCGGGGACATGTTTGACTGTGTCACACCTGTACTCAAAGACATTCAGTGACTCCGTCTTCCTTCTAGGATCAACTCTGAGGTGCTCAGCCTGGCATTTAAAGGCCTCCCCAGTATTCCTTTCACCTGCTTTTCCAGGATGATGGACCTGTCCGTCCTTCCCACATTCTTTCCCCAAACTTGGAATCCTTTTCTCCTTTCTTCACATTAGCCTATCATTGTGGACCCTGAAAACTGCCTAGTAGATTTAACCAGGTAATGGGGTTCCCCTTTCTCAGATGGACAGTTCACGTTCTCAGTAATAATAAAGCAAGTGTGAAGGTTTGCAGAATGAAAAAAAAGAAAATTTGAAATTCAAAATTTTGTGGAAGTGAGTGTTGAAAACTGAAAATAAATAAATTTATATGAAAAAAGAAAAAAAAATCATAGCTTCAATGAAGGACCTTCATTGGCAAGGTGATGTTGCTGCTCTTTAATGTACTGTCCATATTTGCCATAGCTTTCCTACAAAGGAATGTCTTTTCATTTCATGGTTGCAGTTGGAAGAGTGGGTGTTCCAATGGGTGGAAATGAATTCTGATTGGTTAAGAATTAATGAAAGAATAATATAAAGAGAAATGAGCTTATTCCAATGAAATTCTGGGGGACATGACTTTGATCACTTAGCCTTGGTAAAAGAGATTTATTAATATTATCCTATCTAGGGTAATCTAGACAAAAGGGGGTATCTACTTCTACCCAGACCTGACTAAAACACAATTGGCTGTAATCCATTAATTCACCTAAACTAAAATTTTTTTACCTTTTGAACAGATCTGAGTTTTCCTTGTGGGATGCATCTGCCCAAGATTTCTTCTCTTTATCAGCCCTGCCCTTCAAAAGCTGACTGAATAACCTATGGAGGCTAAGGAAAAGGAAAGGGAATAACTTTAGTCTTAATTCAATGATTGGCTATTAATATAGTAACTAATCATTTCTCCCAAGAAATTTGGATGACTGTCTAACTTAAAAGTTTAGAAATATTACATACCACTTGGATTTTTTCAGGACTGCTAATTTCTTAAGGAAAGGTTTAAAAACCAGATCTTTTACAAATTATGAGGTGGGTGTGATAGAAATAGGTTGCATGGTATTACCACTGACAAGCTCAGATGTCAATGCATGGAGATGTGCCAATGGCCATGTACTTGGAAGCACAGAATTAGTCCTAGGGACTACTGGCACCTGGAACTGTAAATTCTGTAAGAGTTCCTAGCTAACCTCACCATTTTTGACTCTTTTTGCCATGAGTTTTGAAGCCCTGGCTGAAGCTCCAGGCCCTGCACAGCTGCAGGACACACACAGTAATTATAATAACTCACATTTATATGGCACTTTATTATGGTTTACAAAATGCTTTCTTAATACCAAATCCCTTAGTATACTTTTCCTATTTTTAGTATAATAAAACTTTTTAATGAAAACCTGGTCATTATACAGGAAAGTTCACTCAATCTTGAACTTTTGAACATGTTATATTCCAGAAGTTTTTTTGTAAATAATCATTTGAAAGAGAAAATGTTTCCTCACACATGAACATTGTAAATGTATTAGGGTTTCCAGATCTGCAAGAAGGCCTTTGACTCCATAATGCAGCTAAACTGATCCCTAGTGAAGTCTGAATTCTTTTAAACTGTGATCATGAATCCCTCTAAGCTACAAGGGGAGCAAGATGGGATGTGACTGGAACTTGCAGTGACAAGGTGAAGGGTCTCATGGAATGTTGCACTATTTTAATAGTGGGGAAATGGGTGGAGTGGAAGATCTGATGTCTATAGCTCTAGCAGGTGGAATAGGAGGTGAAGGTGAGAGCTAGGGCTCCTGAAGTCCCAATAGAAATTCCTTTGATAGTTTGAGGGAGGATTCCAGTATTGGGACGTTATGTATAAATGTGTGTGTGTGTGTGTGTGTGTGTGTGTGTGTGTGTGTGTGTGTGTGTGTGTGTATAATTTAAATGGAAGTAGAATCACAATAACAGTTTATAGAGCTCTCCTTTAGTTCTCATGGTTCTTAGATGCATCAGCAGCATCAGGAATAAATTTGTTAAATCGAAATTTCTTAGCTCTAATGTCTAAGTTACATAATACGCTACCCAGAAATAATCATTTAAAAAAATCCTTTATGACAAAAACAAAAGGTTTTAAGAACAGATAGTTAAAGTTATTTAATTGAGGACATTTGTGGCAACTTTTGACCATTATGAACACAATGACTTCTTCTATCCAAAAAGAAACTAAGAATTGAACTATTCCAAGGCACCTCTTTATACTGCCATGAGAATGCCTGTGATATTTTGTTATGGTGAGAATGCTGAGATGACCTCAGGAGGTTCTGGCATTGCCTAAGGGATTTAGATTGGATAACTGGGGTACTCGAAGGGAAATGTGTTCATTGCAAAAGTTTTAATCTTTATCCTTAAAAATCTGTGAAGCTTTCTTCACACAAAGAACATGCTCAGGTGGTAGGAGCTTGAAAGCTCTCTGGGATGAATAAATATAAAACTGAGGAAATACTTGGCAAGCATAAACAATTTAAAGAAAGCATTGAATTCCCATGAAATTTCCACCAATGTTCTGTTCCCATAAGCATATGGATATGGTAAGTATAAACTGAGACAGTGGACATTGTCTTAATTTTTTAAAAAAATCCAAATAATATATTAAACATTTTCTGTACTGACAGTGCAAATATAAACTTTATATTAATATTAAAAAGCAACAATATATAGTCCTTTCTCCTCCATACAAAAAGACATAGAAGTTTGTAAATGGTCAACCTGTATCAAATGTACAGGCTTCATAACCATTTAAATCAGGGCTTCGCTAGCTTTTGCTGAGATATGTTGGGAACACTAAGTAGGGAATGGGAAATTGAGGTGACATTTGCTCATTTTCTTTAGTTTTCCCCACCCAAATCTCAAAAGGGAAGAGGCCATGCCTTCCTAAGCACCAGGGAGATATATTTTGTCATTTTTTAATAAAATGAGGGCTTTATTTCACCTAGCTAATCTAAATTGTTGCCACATTTTTATTGTATGTGACTTCTAAAGTAGTTGATTTATTTGGATAACTTTTGCTGACCTAATGGATATTAAAATATCCATGTATATACATATACAAAGTTCGATTAATCATTTTTATCATCTTGAAATAAAATCACAGTTTGTAAGTGCTTTCATATAGAACATTTATAAGTGTTATTATTGTTATTGTTCTAGTTAATGGTCCAAGGTCAACAGGGCGGAAGATTTCCAATGAAGTACTCCAAAGATCTGTGTTGCAACTGGGAATTATTGAGGAGTTTTTGAGTCTTTTAGCTATCTCCTTTATAGCACTATCATTACTGCATAAATAGTACTCGTTCTACTTCATTCTGCATCGGTTCTTCTCAGTTTTCCCAGATTTTCCTGAATCCATTACTTTCATCATTTCTTATATCTAACGATATTCCAATTTACAATAAAGTTCCGACCAAACCATTCTCAAACACACACAGTGGAAGAGGTTAGAGATTCTGCTTTCAGAAAGATGTGAAGTATAGTGAACAAACCTTTTTACCCAATTCAAAGCATAAGTATGTGGGTTCTGATACCTCTTGAAGAAATCAAGCTTTTTGACTGGCTGCTGTACCACAGTGGAGAATTACTTCAAAAGGAACTAAATAAGGAAGGGATTTGTTTTTTCCTCACGGGCTGGAATGGAGGCAAAAAGGTACAAGCTGCCATGGGCCTTTAGGGAGTGGGGGAAAGGGTCCTCTCTTCCTGGGAGCTGGCATGAAGCTGAGTACATGGCCCTGTTGCTGTTGGCAGAGCTGACAGTAGCAGTGATGGCAGTGAGACACTGCTGCTAGCTACCTATTTCCTCTCTAGAGCCAACATGTATACCATAACGTATCATGTGGCCTCTGTTCTTTGTCTCTTTGCAGTTTTTCTTCAGTTTTAGATGGAATGTTAGAGATGGATATGATCTCAAGAGCTAAAAATGTTTGGAATAGTGGAGGCAGAAATCTAGATTCTGGAGTCTATTCTTGGATTCACCAGTAGACGTGATAGGTAGCACAGTAGAAGAGGTCCTGAAGAATGATTTGTTTAACTCAACCTAGTGGTAGTTGAGATGTAGATTCAGGCAGGGACCATACCACATTTGGAAGTCAACTTGATGGAATAAATGCTTTTCAGAAACTGCTACAGTTGCTACATACCTCTTTCTAGTGTCCTGGAGTGCTGGGAGAGAAATGTTTATACTTCTGTTCTTTCTACATCTCAGCAAACATCCCTTTGTAGGTGTTAATTAGTTAAATCATACTGGGGCATTAATCACTGGTAGTCAAATATGGGGAGTGACACACTGGAATACAGAGTTGGGCCAATAGCATTTGAGAAAGATATCCCCACTCCTTCTGGGGAGGGAGGGTACTTCTAGAACCCTACGTGAGGGGAGAGCTAACCTTGTCCTAGGAGACTTGATTCATTAGTGTGAGTAGCAGTTGGATTGAGAATCTCTAAAACTTTATAAAGACTCAGTTTTCATAAATTAAAATTTATTTTATCATTCCCCAATTGATGGGTACTCAGTTTCTTTGTTATAATAAAAGTTCTAGAATAAATATTGCATATATGGGTAATTTACTTTGATTTCTTTGGGTTTATATCCTTAGCAATGTTATTACAGGGTCAATGTATATGTACAGTTTGATGACTCAGTGGGCATAGTTGCAAATTGATCTCCAGAATGATCAATTCACAGTTCCATCATCCATGCACCCCACAACCACTCCAAGAACTGCGACTTTTTCTGAAGTTTTGTTGTAGGTACTTAAATGTTGGGTGTGAAGTTGAACCTCAACGTTGTTTCAGTTGGTATTTCTCTTATTACTGAGTTGGAAGATTTTCTCCTATGGTTGATAATAGCATGCATATCTTTATTTCCAGAAAAAGTCTGTTCTTATATATTGAGCATTTATCTATTTTACAAATGACAACTCTTGTTTGTACATGTTGATTCACATTTGTATCCATTCCCTATATGTCTCAAAACTTTAGCAGAAGAAATTATTGCAAAGATACTTTTCCCATTCAACTGTTTCCCCTCTTATCTTAACAACATTGATTTTATTTGTGCAGAAACTTCATTTTTATGTAATCAAAACTGTTTAATTTCTCTTTTATGATCACTTCTGTCTCTTGTTTGATCAAAAGTTTCTCTATAGTTGTGAAAGTCTAATTCTTTTCTTTAAATTACTAATTATATTGTTTTTCTCTTTTTGAGTCATATTCATTTGGAACTTATTGTGGTATACATATTGATCTAAGCCTAATTTCTCCCAGACTGCTTTTGAATTTTCCCCCAGCATTTTTTTTCTTGCATAGAAAGGGAGATCTTATGTCAGTATTTGGTGTCCTTGATCTGCTTGAAAACTATTGTTTTATGTTCCATTGTTTCTGGGTTTTATGTAGCTAATTTGTTTTATTGAACAATTTTGCTATTTTAAACTTTGATGATTACTGCTGTGTATTTTAACTTGAAATTTGTTACTACTAAGTCACCTTTCTTCATAATACTCCCCCACCCCCAATTATTTCCCTTGAATTAATGTTGTTATTTCTGAGTTTTATTATTTTACTTATTTCTATAAAGTAACATTTTGGGAATCAGATTGGTATAGGTTTGAATCTGTAAATTGATTTAGGTTGTATTATCATTGTAGCATACACATACGATTATTTTCTCTAATTATTTAAATCGTCCTTTATTTTGGTAAAGAATGTCTTGTATTTGTATTTATATGCCTCATGTATGTTACTTGGTAAGTGGACCCTTAAATACATTATATATTCCGTAGTTATTTGGCATGCTATCTCTTTTAACTATTGTTGGTGATGCATAGAAAGGATGAATATTTTGTACATTTATTTTTCTGTCCTGCTACTATACTAAAGCTATTGATACTAAAATTAATTTTAGTTGAATGTCTAGGGTTCACTTAGTGAAGTATTTATTATATCATCTGCAAAAAGTGATAGTTGCTCTTTGTCTAAGCTTATTCCCTCAATTTCTTTTTATTGTCTTATTGTTGCTAGTATTTCTAGAAAAACGTATTTAAAAAGTGATGGCAATGTATATTTTTTACTTTACCTGTGATTTTATTGTTAAGGTTTCTGGCATTTCTGTATGAGAGATAATACTATGTTTTGGTTTTAGATAGATACACATTACCACATTAATGATAAATTTATTTTTTCTCATGATTTTTAATGATTTTAACATGAAAATGTGTTATGTTTTGTCAAAAGTTTTTGTTATTGGAATGAATATAAAAATGTGAGTTTTAGTGTTTTGCTATTAATATGATCTAACTTATGATTTAACCATAAGGTTAAACTTTTAAAATGCTGAACCAACCTTGAATTACTGTTCATTGTATCATTATAATATGCTTTTGAATTCTCTTTGCTAATATTGTATTTACTATTTTCAAATATTTATAGTCAATATTATATTCATTAGTTATTTAGGGCAGCTAGGTGGTACAATGGATAGAGCACCAGTACAAGAGTCAGGAGGACCTGAGTTCAAATCTCACCTCAGACACTTGACACTCACTAGCAGTGTGACCTTGAGCAAGTCACTTAACCCCAATTGCCTCATCCTGGGTCATCTCCAGTCATCTTGATGCATATCTATCTGGTCACTGGATTCAGATGACTCTGGAGGAGAAGTGAGGCTGGTGACCTGCACCACCCTCCCTCACTCAAAACAAAGTCAAGAGCAAGTCATGTCATTATCTCTCTGATGGCACGGTCTTCTTCTACAATGAAAGATGAACAAACATTAGTTATTTGTCTATAATTTTTTTCTCCTTCTTTTCTCCCTCATTTAGATATGCAAATAATATTTCTCATGGGGGAATTTGTTAGTATCTTTTCTGCTCTTATTTTTGCAAAAAAAATTATGCAAATTATTTACTGCAGTTAATTGTCTTTTGAATGTTTAACATGATTAATATGTAAATCATTTGGTTAGGGATAGTGAGGAAAGAATTCCTTTAAGAATGATTTGATTTTTTGTTAGTGTAAGTTTTCTATCTTTCATTCTGCTAAGCTTCATGTTTTATAATTTTAAATATATTGATTTCATGCATCACTTTTGTTGACATATAATTGGGTAAAATAATATTTTTTCTTCATCATTTGTGTGTACTCTTTTCTTTTTAAAAATTTTAGCTGCTTGGTTTTCTGCTATTTTTAATTTAATAAGGTTGCAATTACATATTATATTAGTATTTTTTAAAAAGACAGCTATTGGGTTTATTTTTAAATCAATCAATAAGATTTCTCAGCCTTAAAACTTTCCTTTTCATAATTTCTGTTTTTAAGTTTTAAGCTTTTTATTTGTTTCTCTTTATGTTTTTATATCATTTTACTCATAGTAGAGTGGCTAAAATGATTGAAGGAGAGAGGGACAAATGTTGGAGGAAATGTGGAAGAATTCATTACTAGTGAAATTGGGAATTGATCCAGCTATTTTGGAGAGTAGTCTGGAATTATTCGCAAAGGATTATTAAATTGCTTATTATACCCTTTAACCCAACAATATCACTGCAAGGTCTGTTTCCAAAGATGTTTAGAGAAAAGGGAAAAATCCTATATGTTCTAAAATATTTACAGGAGCTCTTTTTTTGGTACCAAAGAGCTAAAAATTTCAGGAATGCCCATCAATTGAGGAATGGGTTAACAAGTTGTGGTATGTGATTGTAATGGAATACTACTGTGCTACAAGAAATGATGAACTCAGTGATCTTAGAAAAACATGGATAGACTTGCACAAAATAATGAAGAGCAAAATGAACAGACCCAAGAGAACACTGTGTACACAACAGCAATATTGTCTTAAGAACAACTTTTTGAAAATGAGTCATTTTGATGATTATAAAAACTCGAATTAACTGCAAAGGACATATAAAGGAAGACACTGCCTGCATCCAGAGAAAGAACTGATAAGTAAAAGCATGCATGGGCTGGTTTTACACTCAAACATACACACATGATATATACACACACATACATATACATATTTGTGTCTAATGGTAGCCATCTCTAGGGTGAGAGGAGAGAAAAAGAAATTTACATGATAACTATTATATATTTAAAAGGAATTGTAAGTTATACATAAGTGATTTGTAGTTTCATGTGAAATCATTTTATTCTTTGTTATCGTGTTCATCCCTTGTTGCCAAAGAAGACCATGCCATCAGGGAAAGGATACCATGACTTGCACTTGACTTTGTTTTGAGTGAGGGAGGGCTGTGCAGGTCACCAGTCTCACTTCTCCAGAGCCATCTGAATCCAGTGACCAGATATTACTCAGGATGACTGGAGATGACCCAGGATGCACTGGGAGACCTTGGGCCCTTTAGGTCAAAGTCTTTGCAGGTACTCACTTAGGGTGAGGCAATGCCTATTCATTGAATAGGCCTGTTTAAGAAGTAGCCAAGGCATGGCCTCTTTAATGAGGTCAAGAAAAAGAAAAACATCAGACTGGGTGGGAAGCAGCAATAGCTACTACTGATAATCACTCTAAAGCTAGGAGGGTCAAGAGGAGACCTTAGGCAGGGACCCATTGGTGTCCCAGTTTCAGAGTGCAGTAGGTTTAAGGTTTTGAGAGAGGACAGGGCTGGACAGGACAGGAGAAAGGAAAGGAAAGGAAAGCAGAGGAGAGGAGAGGAGAGGAGAGGACTAAGGACTAAGACTCATCCTTTGCCTTAATTTCTGACTAATGCTTCCATCTTATCGTACCCCATTGCAATTGCTCATAGGCCTGTTTCTGTTTCCTTTACGTGGCAAAATCCCATTAGGAGCTGGTACTATTCACGGTCTTGAAAGTGCCCAACTAGATATCGGAAGCCTCCCATCACAGGTCTCCTGTGGGATCACTTCCTGAACACACCTGGTCATTTAACTGATCTTGTCTCCTGTTGTAACTGAGTGCTTTGAGAAAAATGTCACCTGGTTCTGTGTCTCTAAGCACTCACCTATCTGGGATTATCTGACTTTGATCTCTATTATTGCACTGACAGTCGAGATCCTGCTATTTTCAGGGCACTTTATGGAGCTTACACTGGATTCATGCTCCACCAGGATCTGGAGCATCTTATGGTGCAGTCCTTTACTGAGGGGAGTAGACAACTTTGTTACTTGACTATTCTTCTAGTGTTCTTTCATACTATTGCTGTGGCATTTGTGGGAGAATGGACCTTTCACACCACTATCTTTACTGAAACTGTTCTCCTCTAGACATTTCTATTAAAATCTAACTTAGAGTTCTATGTGCATTCACTCTAAGGTTTTTAATTAAATCCCATTTTTCCTGTTCGTTAGGATATTTTTCATGTTGTGTTTTCAAAATTTCATCCTTGAGCATCTCCCATCCCTCCTGAGATGATTAAATTTTAGTCCATATATTTATCATTCATATTTATCAACTGACATTCACTTTCCCACAGTCTAGGGTACATGTCTCACTATGCTTAGATTTCCTCTCCCTATATATCACAAATTCTCAGAGGAAAAGATCATTTCTCCCTAAAGTTACCATCATTTCTACCCTAGAAACCAGTTTTTACATGTTACTGAGATTTAGATTCACAACAGAATTTCTCCTGTTGGTTCTTATACCTTTTGAAGAATGGAATTCTTACTGAGACAAGTCAAAAGTTAATAGGATCAGAGGATCATAGGTTTAGAGCACAGAGACAATCTAGTCCAACTCCCTTATGTTACAAATGAGGAAACTGAAGCTCAGAGAGGTGAAATTGGACAAGGCATACACTTGCTATGAAGTAGGCACTCAGTTTTTGGCAGAACACTTTGGCGTTTATCAGGATAATTTAAGTCCCTCACTAGAACTATATTACATTTCTGTTACATGCTTATGACTTGTTTCCTAAGCTCATTTATTTCCACTTTCTAATGAGATGGTTAGTAGTATACTCCACTGACAAAAATCATGCTTATTTCTCCTTCCATTGACCTTTATCCACCTTATTCTCCATCATGCTTCCTCCCACTCTTTCTATATTTGCTCACATTGGGATACCTTCTTAATGAGAAATGCTACTGAATTCCCTTCTTTACTTCTTCTGTTTCTTTTGAGTAAAGTAGAGACATCTAGAACTATAATCCTGTCCTCAGTTTCATTCCACCAAATCTCAGTTATAGCACTGAGATCAAATTTGCCACCTTGAATTAGGACCATTAATTTCTCGTTTGTTTCTAAACTTTTGGCATTTGTATGTAGATATTTGAGGTTGTGTATTTGACTACTGTCTACTTTCTTGTATTTTATCTCCTGTGAACTGCTGAGTGTCTCAACTGCTATTAATATGCCTGCATTGTAGGTACTCTATATGGTGTTTAACTTGGAAAACATGGAAAGGCAATATTTCCCCTCCTGTATCCTTTTGGTTTAAAGCTATATGGATTAGATCTGTAAGACATGGGACAAATTCATTCTTACCAACCTTTGGTGGATATATTCTACTGTAGCCCAGGAATCTGTCATCCCTGTATTTTAAGCTCTGGGACAGAAAATACTCTACATTCGTTTCTTAAGCAGCTGTTCAATTCTCAAATCATTTTTTTTCTCATCTACATCCCTTGCATTCAGTGCAGTGATTCTATTATGTACTATAAAATAAAATAGTCACTTTCCTTTATTTTTCCACCTTACATTTTGCTATTTTACTTGTTCATAACTTCAGCCTTTCAAGTGTGGCTTCTCAGAAATGGATTTAACTTAAATCTAACTTGCATGAGCAGAAGGAATGTGAGGTTGAATAAAATGTTTTTGTTTGAAAAAAATGTAAAGAGTACTTAAGTTATACTTTATCATTCCACCCTTAAAACTGTTAGTAATTTTAATAAGGGAAAAGTAACTCCAAATAAAGTGATTCCTAATTTTACAAATGTGATTTTTGACAATATTAAAACAGTAATAGTATGACCATTGACATTTAAGAAAAATTCCACATAGCATGTTGTTAATCTAGCAGAAGATAAAACTGAAATTAATCACACTGTATTCCTTTCTTCTCAAGAAAGAAAAGAAAAAAATATCCGTATGATTATACAAAACAATTTTTAAAACACAAAAGAAATATTTCACATGTATCTGGATCCATAAAAAGAAATTCTGGTACCCGGGTTAAGAGAAACTGAAATTGGGGGCGGGGACCAGAAGAGATCCCATAAGCCAATTGTGAAAAGGGATCAGGGTGGGTCAGTCCTGAAGAGAATGACTTCGGCTGTAAAAAGGTCTCAGGATCCCATTACTTTGGGATCTAAATGTTTTCTTCATTGCTCCATGAGTGGCTTTCTTGTAAGCCACTCATGGTTGGATGCAATCATCCCTAGAGAGTCTAACTTATGCTTCAACACATTGTAGTTTATAATCCTCTAAGGATTATAAGTTCCCTCCCTAATTAAGGCATCAGAGAGAGGTGAAGCTGTGATAGTCATGTCCCTCAGTTCTAAGAGTCATTAGAATGTGCATCAGTTAAGATGAATAGTGGGTTACTAGAACTAGTACATGTGGCCAGGCCTACACAAGAGCAAGGACAATTGCTGTGGTTGATTCTCCCATTTATTACTTTGAGACGACAGCCTGTTTAGTTCCCTCTCCTTATTCTCCACACTCCATTAACTCCCTCTCTAGATTGCTATGTTAATTCTCACTCCCCCCACCCCCCGCCATTCCATCTCATTGGTCAAGTGTCCCCCAATCCCTGACATTTATGTCTTTTTTTAACATTAAAAATATTTTAAGTGTAACATATGTTCCTTTCACTCCAACCCCTCATTTTATATATTTAAGCATTGAGTCCAAAAGATGTTGACTCATATTCTTTAATTCTTTTCATTAAATGACACAAGACCTTGTATATTATACTTATTTTTGATAAATAGCCTTGTTTTCCAACTGTAGCCTTGATTGTAACCTAGAGTTTTGAATGAGACAAAGTCATGTGAGTTTTCAGACTATTGAAATATCTCTGTATGTAGGATAAATTGCTTAAGCTTTTGTGACATGTGGAATGGTTCAAGAACATGGTGAAAAATTATATATCCATTTAAAGATTTTTTTAATGGAAGAATTCTGCTTCTTGGTATGTCAATATATTTATCAGAGTTCATCATTCTCTTAATATGGGATGACTTTCAGATCCACTGGAAATAAAAATCTCTTGAAGAGATTCCGTGATAACGAAGTTTTGCAGCTATCTTGCAACTTTACCTCTACTTTCTGAAAGTGGAAGGATAGAATTTTCCATGAGAGTTATGGTAATATTTTTTAAGGCATTCTTCTCCTCATTGGCTTTTTGGACCTCTTTTGCCATTTGGGTTAGTCTATTTTTTAAGATGTTATTTTCCTCAGCATTTTTTTGGGTCTCCTTTAGCAAGCTGTTGACCTGCTTTTCATGATTTTTTTGTATCACTTTCATTTCTCTTCCCAATTTTTCTTCTACTTTCCTCACTTGATTTTCAAAATTCTTTTTGAGCTATTCTATGACCTGTGATCAATTCATATCTTTTTCTTGGAGGCTTTGGATGTAGAAGCTTTCATTTTGTTGTCTTCTTCTGGTTGTATGCTTTGATCTTGTCACCAAAGTAAAATTCTATAGTCTGTTATTTTTTTACACTGTTTGCTCATTTTTCCCAGCCAGATACTTGACTTTCTAACTCTTTATTAAGATAGGACTCTGCTTTCAGTATGTGGGGTGTCCCACACTTCAGGGTTTTTGTGCAGCTGTTTTCAGAGATATTTCTAAGTATGTGTAAATTTTCAATTCTTCCAAAGTGGTATGATCAAAGGAGAGGTGTTTACTCTTTTCTTGGCCTGTGCTCTGATCTGTTAGTAACCACAAGCACTCTTTTGTGCCTTGGAACTGTGATGAGGATTCTGTCTCCACTGCAGCCACAAACTCTGCCACACCAGTACTCCTTGCCCCAGGACTACCACACAGAATTGTGACCCACATTCAGGCAAGGGCAAAGCAAGAGAATCCTGCCTCAGTGCAAACAAATAGATCCCTGCAGTCCCTCTCAGGAGCTTCAGAAGCAACTGCTGTAGCAGCAGCTACTGCCACCACCTCCACCACCCTGAGGCTGGGGCCAGTAGATGCTCCTCTCTCACCCAAGTCCAATAGAGTTTTCCCACTGACCTTCTATGCTGTCTTTAGTGTTTGTGGGTCAGAAAGTTTGGAAACTGCCACAGCTGCCAGTGATTCAGTACCCTGAGGCCTGCTCTGGGCCAGTCTGTGCTGGCAGGACCTAGTTGAACTGTGCTCTGCTTCAAGGTCAGAGTGATAGACCTTTTCTAGTGACCTTCCAGCCTGTTTTGGACTGGGGATTTGCTGTACTTCATCATTTTGAGGGTTCTGCAGCTCTAGAATTTCTTTAGAGTCATTTTTTAAAGGTATTTATAGGGGGTTGGGGGAAAGCTCAAGCAAGTTCCTTCTTTTACTCTGCCATTTTGGCCAAATTTTTTTTTAATGTGATGTTGGTAAAGACTAAAGAAAATAATCTTAAAGGTATTTGAAGGAAAATGAGTTAGGGTCAAGTTGAAGAACTGCAAAATTGAAGTGTCTTAGGAATCAGAAAAACAATGCCCTTGTTGATCTTAATATTTTTGAGGAACTCTAAATTTCAGAATGGAAAAAAAAATTCCTTTTACTTTGTCCTAAGTTTCAGGTATGATATAATTTTGTCTAATTTTGTTATGGTCATTACTTTTAAGACAATTGTATATAGAGACATTGATATTCTATGGAATATCTGTCATTAAAATGGGCAAATTATGTTACCATTCATTTCAAAAATATTATATTAATTCAAATGAATCTTAAAATAATTATTTTCAGTCACTATTCTTGAAAAACATTAGCTAACTAGTTTTAAAAATACTAATAGTAATAAAAATATATTATTCCAACACTATAAATGGAGTAAGAATGGCAGAAATATTAAGGGACTGAAGGTCCACAGTGGAGGGGCATTCAATGTCGCAGATGAATCACATACAAGAGTTACAATCTTGTAATGTGAACATTAAACTAGACTTGTAAATGATAACAATTGTATCAGGCAACATAAAACCAGAAGTAACATTAGAGAAAAATTAAAAGGCAAAGTTGATTATTTCCGCTAAAATAGTTTATGTCATTTCCTACATTCATTTTTTTACAGTAAGATAAGAGTGATACCAACCAATGAAATATAATTAAAATATTTCTTTTCCCCTGATGTGGCTGCATATTTCTAACCTAGAATGTCTTTTAAAATTTCACAAATGATATCTCCCAAGGTATTAATTACTTTTCTTTCCAAATCTGAGAAATGGGGGTATAATGGAATGAGTATTGAATTAAACGTCAGGATACTAATAGTCTCAGGTATTCCTAAGTCTAATTTCACACTCTGGGACTGTGTGACAGCTCTTCAAAGACTTGAGAATAACTATAATTTCCCCTTTGAAATCTTTCTTATCCAGGATTAACACTGCCAATTCCTTCATCTAATCTTCATGTCACAGACTCAATGTTCTTCACCATTTTGGTTACTCTCCACTGAACATTCCCATTTGTCAATATCCATCCTAAACTGCTGTTATCTAGAACTGAAAATAGTACTCCAGATATTGTCTGCCTAGGAGAGAGCCAGTGGAACTATTCCAGTGGAATTCTCGGTACAGACCAATTTGCATTAGCTTTTTTTACCCCTGGCTACTAACTGAATAAGATCAGAAGTTTGAGCTTAGTTTTTTTTAGCTGATGATAATTTATCACAATCTCTAAGTTTCAGAACAAATGACAATATAATAAAGAATGTTGCTTTGATTATAATAATCAAAATTTTGATAAAATACATACATATAATCTATGTGACTTTTAACTTACTTCATCAAAATATTATTTGATCAGTCCCAAAGCATTCAGCTCCTGTGTAAATGAAGGAAGAGGGTTTTTTCCCCTCTTCTCAGAGTAAAGGAACTACAGTCCCATTCCACAGGTATCAGTCTGAGAATCAAATTGGAAGGTTCCCAGTAGTTACACTGACTGAGTCAGCAGAGAACATAAAAATGCTAGTTTTCAGAGAAAACATAGTAAATCTTGTCCCCAGCAATGTATGCAATTAAATACTGTTTTTAAAATCACCATTAGACATTAATTTCCATGGGTCAGCTCATGCAAAAGGAAATCATTAATTTGTTTTTCCAGTGGGATGATGGAGAAGAGATTTGAAAGGGAAGGATGTAAAGTGAAGCCCAACATTGAAGTCAGTTATTTTGAAGGCAAAGGAGTTGTATGAGGCTGCCAAGGTCAGGTCAACAGAATCACTTAGGAAAAAACTGTAAATTTCTCTTTAGTGTTACTGGCAGACAACCTCATTTTCCTCAGCAGTCTTTTATGATGCTTAAAATATATGGCACAGTACTGAATGCTGAGCCAAATTAGACTGGATTTTAGTGAGAGGAGTAGGAGTCGGGATTTCACAAGGACTGTTGGAAGGGACTTGGATTTATGGGGTAACCCTCTCAGACAAGAAGACATCAGTCATGATTAGATACACTGCTTTTGAGACATGTAGCTACATGGTACTTGAAAAGTTAAAGAAGTGGGGGAAATTTCATTGCCCTATTATGTTATCTCCCCTTTTGGATTCTTCAGGACATAAAAATTTTTTGAAGTTATTAGCATTAATTAACCACCTTGTGTGTAATTTGCTTCCAAAGAAAAGGGGAATCAGATATTCTATTTGTCATTCATTTGATAATGTTTTAGACCCTACCATGTACAACACTCTAGAGTGGAGTGCTGTGTGCTAGAGATGCAAAGATAAAACACAAACTGTCAAAATTGAAACCTTAGCTCATGTAGTTCTCCATAAAAATCCCTTTACCTTCCCACCTCTCAACCTCTCACTATAGAACCTTCATTCTCTCACATTTTATCCCACCCCATTGCCTCAGAAAAGCCATCAATGATTATAGGATTCTAGATTTGGAATTGGAATGGAATTCAGAGGTCATCTAGTCAGGATCCTCATCCACAGAAAAGGAAATTGAATTGCTCAAGGATACTCAGGTAGCATAAAAAATGTGTCTAATTTTGCAACTAGAGTATACCTCTTGGCATCAAAGTAGTCCATGCAGCTTCCTCATTCCTTAATAATTTTCCGTGACCAGCTCCTCAACTTCACCTGAGCTATAAACAAAGATAGTCATACCCTTGATACTGACATTCCCCACAAATGTACCATCTTTATGTTCATGAACTTTGCAAGTGCTTTATTGAATTACAATCTGTTACCATTCCATTTCTCCCTTACCTTGCAACTTCAAACCATTCTTCATCATCCCTATGACCCCCCATCATTCTCACCCTGGCTACACTAGTCTCCCTTCCCTGTCCTGAACTATTGATGAACCAGTTCAATTCTGTATGGCCTTTTCCTCCTCAATTGAATTTCCCTCTACTCTTTGCTTTTCAAAACCTCAGCATTGGATTATTTTGACCTTCCATGACCTTAATTCCTACTTATACATTGCTGAATGAAGCTGGAGAAAATAATGAAACTGTGCTGACTGGGTTCATTACTAACTGATGTTATGGGGATCACAACTGGACCCTCAAGCTGACAATACACTCATTTTATACTTCCTCTATTGAGTAAATATCTCTCTCTTACGATAGTACCTTTTTCAAAACTGTTCATCTCTCCGTAAGTTTCCTACTGTTGAGAGATGGGGAGGTAAAGGGACTTTATGGAGAACTACATGAGCTTCCCCTTCCCATCTTCTCAGCTATGAGAAAACAAAATTGAGGTCATTTGCTGAGAGTTCCCTCTTTCCTCTCTCCTTCATCTCATATCTCCGTGATGTCTTTTGCTATTCTCTCTCACTCCTCTTTCATATGAAGAGGTTGCCTGCCATTTACCAAGAAAACCACCTCTACAAGCACCAGCGATGCCATTCCATCCTGTCTTTTCCAAAATATTGTCATTTCTATCCTCACCACTCTCTCATTTATCTTCATACTCTACTACTTCCTTATTTCCTACAAACATTCCCATGTCTTTCTCCAACCTTAAAGAATATCCATTTAATCTATCTTTCCCTCATAGATATCTACCTATATCTATTCTCCTTTTCCTGATTAAATTCTTTAAGAATGCTTCATTCTATTTCCTTTCCTCTTACTCCTTTCTTAACTTTTTGCAGTCTGGCTTCTGATCTCATCCTTCAGCTAAATCCTTTTTCTCTGAAGTTACTAATGATCTGTTAATTGTCAAATCTAATAATTATTTTTTCAACACTCATTCTCAAACTCCCTGCATCTTTTTACACTGTCTGTCTGCTGTGCCTCCTAGTGTGTGATGGGGGAAATAAGTGAGATGAGTCACTTCTATTTTCTCTGAATATTAGGGGCCAAAATTCTTTATATGTGTGCCCTAACCATTTATATTCCTATGCCAATTCCCCTTCTTTTGTGGGCCCTAGACGCATAGGTTCATGTATTTCCTCATCACACTCATGTGTCTTTCCAGTGCATTCTCTGATGAAGTATTGTGTGTGTGTGTGTGTGTTTGTCCCCTCTTCTACTGGTGCTATATTATCTAGTGGGAGCATATATTCTGTATGGAGGAATGTTTTCCACATATATTTACTACATGGTGTATTTTGTTTTCACTTGCTATTTCATTCCTATAGGGCACTTCTGATATGAAAACTCTGTCTGCCAATGCAGGCCAATAGGTGTTCTGAAATTTATAGCATTAGAAAGCTGGT
Source organism: Notamacropus eugenii (assembly GCF_028372415.1). Taxonomy (NCBI): domain Eukaryota; kingdom Metazoa; phylum Chordata; class Mammalia; order Diprotodontia; family Macropodidae; genus Notamacropus; species Notamacropus eugenii. The sequence continues at coordinate 144,469,104 of NC_092873.1, read as the reverse complement.
TGGGAAAATGAGGGCTCAAATGATATGCCCAATGTCACACAACCAGTATGTGTCAGAAACAAAACCTAGGCCTAGGCCTAGGCCTTACTAACTCTGGGACTTGCTGTCTTTGAACTATAACCATTTGAGTTAATAACTTAACAAAGAACAAACAAACACTAAAGTGTCTCTTTTCCTGGTTTGTAGAAGTATACACATTTGTAGTACCTGAGGGATTGCTGTTTTCTGTGGGTACTGACTGACAGAAAACTTCAAAATCATGGAAGCTTTTTCAGACACTTATGTGTGAGAAGGAGAGTTAGGAGTGGCAGGGAAAGTGAAGACCGAATTACAAAGACATAATGCACTTCAATACTTCAAGATACGTGATTTCCCTATTGAAGAACTCTTTTTATTAGCAGAAGTCAAAACCAGTTTATGCCTAATTAGAGAGTCTTTGTGAGTAGCTGTGGTGGAAAAAAAAAATCAGGATTCAGTGACCAAACACCTGGAAATGAACCTTTCTGGCTTAGTTGTTTTGACTCTTGGACAACAGACAGATAGTCAATATCTAGGCCTTGCTTGTTTAGTAGTTCCTGCCCTGTCTACTGGCTTAGGTTTTTAGAATCTAGATTCAGCTACATGCCCCAAGGGGAATAGAACTTTAGTAGAAGATATTTGCAATATTTTTTAATGTACTGTACAACAGCAAAGGTTTTAGTGTTCCATTTAAATAAGATCCTTGATATTATGTATTATTCTGAAGTTGGTTTTTTGCAAAACAATGAAATGAGGCTTAAGGAGGGAAGACTTGTGAAAATCAATCTATCGTAAACAAAAAATGCATTATTCTAAAAATAAGAGCAGGCTGGTCGTGTGAGACACTAACAAATAAAAACTTGTGGTAAATAAGACTTCTTGAATTGAAGTCCAACATGGAAAAATCTGTTTGAGTTTAAAGACAGTTTTTGAAACTATGCCAAGCAACCTGACTTATGTATGAAAACTGGCTGAAAAGATACAAACATTGGAATCACAGCACAAGGAAAACTAAAATTGTCTGTACCTTTGGGACTTTGGAAGTCTTGAGTTTAAAACAAGAAATGTGGGAGAGAGCAGTACTGATGTGTAGCAGTAATGTTCTCCCCTCTTTGATGTAGTAACAGGCATTCACGATGGGAAAATCAACTACCAGGCTGATAGATGTGCTTGGAGACAGCACACCACATCTGGAAAGGGATAGTCATCATTCTACCTTTAAAACACTGGAGTGGGTAACTCCTCCCTGCTCTAGACAACCAAAGTATTTGCTCATAAGGGTTTTCTTAAGAATTGTTTATTGCTCTTACACAGCAACTGATGCAGTTAGGAAAATATGTTCCTTTCAACATCACCATTCTTGATCCTGATTGCAACCTCATTATTTATGGGAAAGTTATACCTGCCATTTTACAGGCATGGGCATGACTGGATCCTTGGCTATGGAGTCTTTTACCTCATTTAATCATGCATAGATCAGGGTATTTCAGAACTGGTAAGGATTTTAGAGATCCTCTAATCTTAAACCTTCATTTTACAGATGAGGAAACTGCGTCTCAAAAATGATTGAATAACTTGTTCGAGATCATTGATTAAGGTAATACCAGAGGTGAGAGTAGTAGCTGGGTCTCCTGATACTCATTTCGGTACTGTACTGCTGAGATGTTCAAGGAAAACCAGTGCTTCTGGTATGAAAGCTTGCTGAACCCTTTTCAGGCCTGCTCATTCATTTATCTTTGGTGTCCAACTGTCACCCAACTCTCTCATCTGTGGCCTACATGTGTAATGACCACACTCTGCTAAACCATTTTAGCAGATGGACTAAACGAGATGGAGGGTAACAGACAGACAAACCTATTCATGATTTACAGGGAGTGTCTACTCCAACCACATGAAGACTTCCTCCAATGGAAAGAGCGGATGAAAACAATTTGCACCAAGGATGATGAAGATGGTTGAAGCAGGCACTTGGGAGACATTGAAAACATGAAGGTTGACCACAACATCCTAGGTCATTGCTAGTTGTCCTGACTTATGTCTTGCCATTCAACTTTGATGATGGTGGAAGAGAGACAGAGGCTGACTACTTTGTGCAACTTTATCTCACTTAAATCCAATTCATGCATGAGTCAAGACATCACTCTGTCATGTCATTGGTCCTCTCTGAAAATGAAGGACAAATAACAAAACCATAATAATATCAATAAGAAAGTGCTGTAAATGGCGTAAGGAGGTGATAGGACAATGAAAGAGGCCTACAAGTAAGTGATAAATTTCCCAAAGAGAAGTGACTTTAGGCTTTTAAAACTGAGGGGAGAAAAAGAAATAATTTAATTAAAGGAGAAGTAGGACTAATGGGTAGTGGAGAAAGCAAGCTATGATGTTTCTAAGTAGCAAGAAGGTAAGTCTTTAGTGAAATGAGACACGAAAACTGAAATCTTGTATGTTTTCTTCAGAAGACATGGTAGAGAGTCTCACCTCTGCCACTTTCCTCACCTATAATGCGAGAAGATTGGAGAAGAAGATCTCTCAGGTCTCTTCCAGCTTTAATATTTTCTAATTTTATTTCCAGGAGATGAAACAGAAAATGTGCTTGAGAGTCTCAAACTTTTTGATATATTGTGTTGCTCTGCTGCCCCTTATATTGGACTTTATTTTGAACAAGGTAGAACTTTCATTAACAAATCTTGCTTTAAGTCTCTCCCCATCAATTCTCAGTAAGATCTAGGAGAATTTAGGTGAAGATAAAATGAGTGAGAAACTCATATTGCCATTAACATGGGCACCCTACACAGATGGAGTGAATGAGATGGCACAGTCCTCATAAAAAAAAAATAAAAAACTGAACAGAAGAAAGATGTCATAGTAATGAGATTTTCAACTCTTCAGATATCTGGTGCAAGTTTCACTTGAAGAAAAGTAGAGTATGTGATAAAAGCTTGACTTATCATGCAAACTTTTATTTCTCAAAAGGCAGGCCTAACAAAATGACAATAGTTACTCTGAAACTAATTGTACTGAACAATGAGGAACTGTTCCTCATACTCCATCTCCTGATAGCATTTTCACTGGCTGTCTCCCATGCTTGGAACATTCTCCCTATTTATCTCTATCTCCTAGCTTCCCTGGTGTCCTTCTGGTATCCAGTCTCAAACGCAAGAAGCTTTTCCTATCCAACTTAATTTTAGTGCTTTCCCTCTGTCGATTAGCCCAATTTACATATTTTTAACTTCTTTATACATAGTTCTTTCCCCCATTAGACCATAAACTCCTTGAGAGCAAGAATTGACTTATGCCTTTCTTTACATCCCCAACAATTAGTAGAAGATCTGGTACCTAGTAGGAAATCAATAAATACTTCTTGGGAAAGACTGATTGACTGGTTGCTGAATTGGAAGAGATATAAATCTTGGGAGAAAATGATCCTGCTATCCTGCATTTCCTTATGGCCTCTTGGGAAACTGTGGACATAATCAGGTGTTTATTCTAGAACCTGGTGAAACAGATTTCCAAAATTTCAATAGCCACATTAGTCTTTATTTCATAGCTTATATTAAAAAAGAGAGAGTATAAAAATAGAGGAAGTTTAATAATTTCAACTATCCCAAATGGAATGAGTTGCATTATGAAATTATGAGATCCTCATCACAGAATGTGTACTATCAGTTGTATTATTTCTACTAACCTGTAAAATTTAGGCTTCACACTCAAATTTCTTCACTCTATAGTAACTACTGAAACCTTATTCAACAGATGTTGAACACCAATAATGAATTAACCTGTTCTGAGTGTGTATGCTATCATCTAAGAATTTGTAGAGAGCTGAAGTCAAACATTGGATGATCTTGATAAGGCCACTTAAATGAATGGACATTGTGTTTAAAAGGTGTTTATATGAAGTGATCAGCTAGAGATGTAGCATCAGACTTGTTCAAAAGTCTGTGTTGGTGAAGGAGAGGCAAGTTTAATTTTTCTAATCTAGGAAACTCATTCTAAGATGATTGGGATGGGGTGAGGGTAGGGGATTAGGGTGTTCCTTTTAGACATCCAGTTATTCAGACCTTACTGTCAATCAATTGCTTTACTTTATTAACATCTAGCTGACAGGCACTGAGAGAATTAGACTTCTGAATGGTGAGAGAGAATGGATAACAGGTTCTGGAGCATGAGGCACTGAAAAAGAAAAAAAATTCTGATCTCAATTGACCCTGTCTAGGAGGAGAATATTTTTCTAGCACACCCACAGAAATACATGGAGAGTTTATTTAAAATGACTTTATACTGCCTAGGCCTCTGTGTTTATAACTTAATGAATCAGCCTAAAGCAGGTTTTATTTTCTCCTGTATTATTTTCCCCTGTATTATCAATATGATGATATTTGCAAAGAACTTATATTATTCAATAATATATTTTATTTATATAATTATATATGTATATATATATATATATATATATATATACATATATAATTCAATAACAGCAAAAAAAATGTGTTAGATGTCTATTCAATGCAAGGAAGTCTTGGAGATGAAAAGGATAGACAGAAAAAAATATGACAGCTTTTGCCTGTGAGTAATGAATGTACAGCACCTCTTTAAGCACATATTTACCATCCTTCCCCCAGGGTGGGTCTATTTCCTGGTATGAATGATAAAGGAGGCCTTTCCACCCTTCCCAGGTAAGAGTCTGTCACTAAGTAGGGGACTGTGTTTCTTAACTCTCTGGAAATCTTAAAGCCTAAGTAAGGCTTTGTTTGACCCTTTAGCATATCCATAGAATTAGCAAATTAAAAAAAAAAAAGACTTCTTTACCACCCAGTAGGAATCCTCGAGTCATTATGGCTGACAGGAAGCTGATCTCTTTGCCCTGCTCTAAAGTGGTTGGGGGGTGGTAGCAGAAGATGGACCACTTCATTATGCATTTCTTGCACCTGACTGGAATGCCAAGTGAGCATTACCCAAGATGGGAGATTAAGTGGACATCATGATAGTAATAACTAGAACAAGAAAAGCAGCTAATATTTATATAGTATTTCAAGATTTGTAATGTAATTTACATACTTTATTTCACTTGATTCTCATAGTAACCTTCTGACTAATAATTACAGTTAATCTTCCTATTTTATAGATGGGAATTCATTTCTACACAGTCTTCCACATAGTTAGCACAACAAAAGGACCAAAGCTGATTAAAGTGAAGAGGTCACCCTCATTAAGCCACGTTTCCCTTCCACATCTGACTCTACCTATTTCTCTTAGTCTTGGTAGATCCCTCTCTTCTTGCCAGTACAAACATATTTGGGAAGAGGAATCCTTCACTAAGACTAATTAAAAAAAAAACAGGTCAGAACTTTAAACTTCAGGAAAAGAATTTTTCAAAAAATCCATGAAGTTGGTGAACTTTTCGAGATTATTATTTTACTCATTGTTGAAGCCTGGAACTACTTAAAGCAAATGTTCTCAATTCGTGTTTAGTGGAGGGCTCCCAAAGGTCATGGAAGCTCTGAAAAAGCAAGTCTGAAAACTGTCTTGGGCTTCTGTGCTGACAAAGCTGGCTTGAATTATGGCCATTAGGTCTGATGCTTTGTTTTTGGCAACTGGCTCCCCACACCTATACTTGTTCTTCTATAGGTATTGGGAACATGGAAGTATTCTCCTTCAGAACATGGAATTAGTCTCATTTTGATTTTAAAGACTAAAATAATGTGCTTAATTAGGATGATGATGCATTTTTGAAACGTTCCCATTACTCATCCTCTAGGGATATGTACATGGCAAATAGATCTAGAATATCATCTATCATCTGGAACCAGACTCTCAAGTCCTCAGACAAATATTTTTGTAAACAGTTGGCTTTGAAATTGGATCCTGGATGCCAACAAACTCATATTTTATTGGCCTCAAAGAAACAGTACATTCCAGGACCAAGAATTCTCTGGGGAATCAGTCATGAGTCAAGGGCCATAGTATTCAATGATTATTTGGTCTGATTTAACAAATGTTGAATGATTCAAACTGATGTCATAAATCTGGGCTGAAAAAGGATAAAGAAAATTCGACCTGTATCAGAATGGTAGCTTAGAATGGGCAACAGATTTGATGTTTGGAGACTTTGGTTAGACTGTATGTCTACTACTTCCTATCTACTCAAATGTGACTAGGCCATTTTATTTCTTTGGTCCTCAGGTTCCTCTTCCAAAAAATGAGGGGTTTAGTTGAATTAGGTAGACTCTGACATGCTTTCCAGTACTTATAGGTAAATCTATGGCAATACAGCAGAGAACTCCCTGTACAGGAATTCCCTCTGTAAATAGAGATCTACATCCCAAAGTTCTGGGAAGCCACCTAAGGGACATAGAGGTTAAATTTCACAACCAGCAAGTTAAGAAGCAGAAAATAACCTGAACCCAGGTCTTGCAGCCTTTAAGTCCAGTTATATATTCACTAGCCATGTTTCCCATCCATTTCATAGAGTAATGCTAAACAATTCAATGTTTATGAATGATAAACAATGTGATTCAGAGGAATTATTGCAATAATTGCTAGTCTTGGTCAGCTGTAACTAAGTGCCAGTTCTGGAATCAGAAAGACTCACCTTCTCAAGCTCAAATCTAATCTCTGACACTTATTAGCTGTATGCAAGTCACTTAACCCTGTTTTCCTCAGTTCTTAATTTGTAAAAATGAATTGCAGAAAGGAAATGACAAACTGCTCCAGTATCTTTGCCAAGAAAACCCCAAATAAGGTCACAAAGAGTTGGATACACCTGAACAAATAACTGAATAAAAAAAAAAAAATAAGAGAGCAGGAAGGTAATGCAGGACCTTTTCAACAGTCTTAGATCTATAAGCTAAGAGTATCAAGGACTCTCCCTTTACCCTAGGGGAAGTTTTAACTAGATATTCTACAAAACCCTGACTAACTTCTCGGCTTCTGGGAGTCAGGACAGGGTAGGCCCTGGTATCCTTAAAGTAAGACAATTTCTTTTCTTCTATAATGAGAATTGATCCCTTTATTCAAGAGTGAAAGTGGTATCAATTATACAAGCTTCAGGATCCAGACAGGAATTTGATATAGGAAGATGTAAAGCCATGTCCAGCATCCCTCCATTAGGGAAAGGAATTTAGGGTCCTGGCTTTAGAGTCAGAGCATCTGATTTCAAGTTTACTTTCTATGCTTGCTATGCGTGCAACTTTGAACTTTTAAACTTTCTGGGTCTTAATTTCTTCACATGGAAAATTAAGGACTTGGACTAGATGGCTTCTGAGGCCCTTTTCAGGTTTAAATCTAGGGCCCTAAGCTTTCCATAGAAGAATAAACTGACAATTTTAAGTTAAAGTCAAGACTAAAGGAAAGAAAGATAAAAGAGAGACAAAGAGGCCTATAAAAGTGCTTCACAAGGTGGAGGGGTAACTATGGTGATTTCATTACCATAAAGGTCACACAAGAGTAATCGTTTTCTCCTGTAGAATGTGTGCTTCTAACACAATTATTCTCTCTGTTGGAGTTTGACGTTAGAACAAAACGGAACACTTGCAAAGTCATTGAACATTTCACCAAGGCAGAGGTTTACTGAATTCTAACACAGCAAGGACATGTAACCTGGAAACAGTGACATGACTTCTCTGGCCTCTTGCATCTCCATTTGGAAACTTATCTCCATATTGCAGGGCAGGGAGGTGATGAAGTAGATTCTAGACCTGGAATCAGGAAGACTCATCTTCTTGAGCTCATATCTGGTCTCAAAAACTTACTAGCTGTGAGACCCTAGGTAAGTCACTTAATTCAGTTTGCTTCCATTCCTCATCTGTAAAATGAACTGGAGAAGGAAATGGCAAATCATTCCAGTATCTTTGCCAAGAAAACACCAAGAGCTCAGAAAGAGTAGGGACACAACTGAAATGACCCTACAACAACTCCATATGGAAATACCATCAACAGGTTTTAAGGATATGGTAACTAGCATGGTCTTAGGAACTCACTAAATCTGAGAGGCCTTGTCCCCTCTGGCTGGGCCTTTTTATGTCTTTAGATGTCTAGAAATTTGAATCAGGGAAGCTCAGACCAATCACATCTGAGGGAAAACTTTGTCTTACCTCACAGGCTGGTTGGGGAAGAGTGGTGGAAGAAGGCTGTAGGGCAGGAAAGAAGTTGGGGCCAGTCAAGTTTTATGGACAGCTTTGTCTTCTTTTAGGTAAACCCTCTCTATTTTGTGGATGGGAGGAAAGAAATTGCATTAAGGAAATCCTAGTCCAGTCATCTGTTTCTAAGATCACATCTTATAGCCTGGATTCAAGAGACTAAAGTTTTAAGTTGTCTCCTTTTATAGCAGTTTCATCTCTTCTGGCTCAGCAGCCAATCCAGAAAGTCTCAGTAAGTGAGTCATCTGTGGCTGGAAATAGTCCTTCCAAGCTCTTTTGTGTTCAATAAGAATTACAGCTGTGTATGCTGGGGAGAGGAGAAGGGGAACAATGCAGGGAGTTGGATCTTGGTAGGGGGAGATGAAAGCATCTGATATACTTAGATATAACCTAAATTCTCCTACTCTGCTTTAAACTCCTGACTTCTCATATGATCACTATCTGCTATAATCACCTCTCACCTTATAATTCTCTTTAGGTTAAGACTCAAAATTGCATTAAAATACCTTCCATTTCAGTGGAAATCTCTGAATAACAAAAAGTTTTCTGAACGCTAACACTTAATTTGAGAAATATTCAGACAAAAAAATTCCAGTGAAACAGAATAATATGACTCTTTGGTATCATATAGCTTCAAAGTTTAGCACTATGAATCATCCTGAGCCCCTACCATAATATACATGTTCTGATTATAAATTTATATATAGATAAACATATTTTACATACAGTTATATGTGTTTATGTATTTGTACAAGTAGTATTTATGTGCATATATATTCTATCTTTTGTCTTTACATCGAAGTCATTATTGATAAAAGAAAATCTTTCTCCCCCAACAAGACTGAACACCTTCTTTTATGTCAAAGAAAAACGTTAAGTAAAAATATCCAGTATAGCAACATTGTGTGGAAATGTATGTTTCACTTGTTCCTACTAGTTTTCCTCTTTCTGTCATCAAAGAGGGAGGTGTATTTTATTATATGTCCTCTAGGACATCCACTCCTTTTTCATTTACTCAAGGGTTAGCTTCCTTTTAGTGACTTCTTCATTTTTATTGATGGTCATTATATATATATGTACACACACATATTATATATATATATATACATATAATGTATATATATATATGCATATAATGTTTTTCTTTTAGTTCTGCTTGTTCCACTCTCTATCAGTTTATCTGAATCCCTCAAATTTTCCGTGTTATACTGTAGACTAATATTTCATCACATTGATAGGCCATGGTTTTTTTGTTTGCTTGCTTTCCTTAGCCCATATTCAACCACTTTGTTTCCAAGATTTTTGCTACAAAAAAGAGTGTTGCAGTGACTATTTTGGTATATATTGGACATTTGTTTGGGGATATGCATATTCATACATACATACATACATATATATGAATGTGTGTGTGCATGTGAAACATACATAGATAGCATAAAATACACACACACACGTATGCAGCTTAGTGACTTTCCTAAGACAATTAAAAATGACATTCAGATTGGTTGAATGAATTTGTAGCTCCACCAATAGTATTTAGGTGATTATGCAGTGGATAGAGTGCTGGGTCTAGAGTCAGGAAGAAGATTTCAAATCAGTCCTCAAGCATTTACTGGCTGACATTAGACAAGTCCCAACCTCGATTTCAGTTTCCTCATCTGCAAAATGAGGATAATAACAGTACCTACCTCCCAGGGTTATTGTGAAGAAATGAGATAGTCATTGCAAAGTACTTACCGTGTGCTTATTAAGGGCTATATAAATACTATCTGTGTTATCTTCCCATAGTGCCTCCCATACCAACTATTCTGCTTTTGTGCAATTAATCATTTAGAACATTCCCTTTCCATATTAATAGAAGCTAAGTATTAATGACTTTAAGTCATCAAGAAATTGACATGATTTATTTGATTCAATAGATTTATGATTTTACAACTTCAATTCCTTATGGAAATAATTTCAGCTTATTGAGGAAGCTGTTCAACTTTATAGCAAAGGAATTGAAGTTTTATGATAGCATAAAGTCTGTCTCTATCCCCTGAACTCATGGATTTGCCTGTTGAATAATTATTGAGCCAACTTTGCTTAATAAAAAAGCAGGCAGTATAAAACTACAGAACCAGCTCCATGAAACAGATTATGAAATGAGTCTGAAAAAGAAGCACGGGACTTGGAGTCATAAACACCTGTACACCTTAGGGTAAGTGACATAATCTCTCTGTATCATAACTCATTCAATTATGTTTATGGGGGTCAAGGATTTTGCCATGATGGCAGGAATGCCAGCAGGCTGCCAGCTTTTATTCCTTCTCTTCACTCCTCTTCTTTCTCATTTTTGGCACCTTTTAGAAGTTTATCAAAGCTCAAAGACAATTTGAGTGGAATGTAATGTATAACTAGAGTCAGCTGGGGAGGAATGACAAGAGTCCAGAGTAGGCCTGCACAACCTGCAGCTTTTCAAAGGATTTTCTCTGCATAAAAAGATGCTTTCCTCTACATATTTTACAGGTTGCCTGAAATTCTTTAGCATGCTGCAAGTGGCCTGAGGGACCACCTGAGGGCTACAGGTTGTGCAGGCCTGGTCTAAAGGACTGAGACAAAAGGTACATATATTTATTACAAATTTTAGAAAGATTATGAGAATGAAGTGTGAACTATGAAGAAGACTCCATGTATTATCATAGCTGAAATGGATATAGCACTTGTCTTCTACAAGCTAAATTCCTTCAGTTTTGTTGATCATTTCACATGTCTTTGTCTTACGTTCCTTCATCACTATGCTCAGCCTCCTCTGGATGTACTAAGGCTTTTCAACACAGCTTCTAAAATGTGGCATTTCATCTCAGTTATACAAAAGAAAGAGCATTTTCTATGAATTATAACCATTTTAAAGCAACTGAACTGTCATGTGAATATTGCTCATAAAACAGGCTTTTTCGATGTAAAACTCCAGAACATATGAAAACAATGATGAATATCATTCCATGTCCAAGGAATCACTGTGGAAAGTTAGAAGGGTTTTCATAAACAGGATAATCTTTTCATTAGAAGACAATCTTTTCATTAGAAGCACCTCAGAAAAGCTGTCTAAACAATAGAAGTATTGAACATTCTCTTTGGTGTAGCTGGTCACATTCTTTAGGGTGACCACAATAAAGAGTCAAAATAAGTGATTTAGATAACATTCTGCAGATTCAACAAAATGGACTCTGTGATTAGAATACTAAAAATAGTATTTAGCAAAAATTTTCAAATAGGCATAAATGACCTGAAATGACATTAACTCCATTTCCCTGAAACAAAGCCATCTACTCAGAGGAAGAGAAGGAGAAGGAATAAGTATTTATTAAGAGCCTATTATGAGGGGGGGGGGGGTGAGTCAAGATGACAGAGTAGAAGTAGGGGATTGCTTAAGCTCTCCCCCGAAATCCCTCAAAATATCTGTAAAAACAACTCTAAACCAATTCTAGAGAAGCAGAAACCACAAAATCAAACAGTGAAACAGATTTCTAGCCCAAAACTATTTGAAAAGCTGATGGGAAAGGTGTATTGCACTAGGCTAGGAGTGGAGCACAGCCCAGCATGGGCCATGCTGACATAGATAGGACTAGAGCAGGCCTCAGGATGCTGAATCACTAGCAACTATAGCAGTTCCCAGACTTCTCAACCCACAAATGCCACTTGGAGACCTCAAAAATGCTGAAGAAAATAACACCTTTAGAAACAGACTAACATAAATGGCAAAAGAGGTCCAAAAAACCAATGAGGAGAAGAATGCCTTAAAAAGCAGAATTGACCAAATGTAAAAGGTGGTCCAAAAGTTCACTGAAGAAAATAATTCCTTCAAAATTAGAATGAAGCAAATGGAAGGTAATGACTTTATAAGAAATCAAGAAATTATAAGACAAAACCAAAAGAATGAAAAAAATAGAAGACAATGTGAAATATCTCATTGGAAAAACAACTGACCTGGGAAATAGATCCAGAAGAGATCATTTAAAAATGATTGGAGTACCTGAAAACCATGATAAAAAAAAGAATCTAGAGATCATCTTTTAAGAAATCATCAAGGAAAACTGCCCTGATATTCTAGAGCCAGAGGGTAATAGAAATGGAAAGAATCTATTGAGTACCTCCTGAAAGAGATTCCCAAAGGAAAACTCCTAGGAATATTTTAGCCAAATTCCAGGGTTCCTAGGTCAAGCAAGAAATATTACAAGCATCCAGAAAGAAGCAATTCAAGTATTATGGTAACACAATCAAAATAACAGGACTTAGCAGCTTCTACACTAAGGGACTAAAGGTCTTAGAATATGATATTCCAGAGGTCAAAGGAGCTAGGATTAAAACTAAGAGTCATCTATCCAACAAAATTGAGTATAATACTTCAGGTAAAAATGGAATTTCATTGAAATAGAGTACTTCCAAGTATTCTTGTTCAAAAGAGCAGACCTGAATAGAAAATTTAGCTTCCAAATGCCAGAATCAAGAGAAACATGAAAAAGTAAACAGGAAAAAGAAGTCATAAGGTACTCATTAAAGTTGAACTGTTTGCATGGAAACATGACATTTGTAACTCAAGAGTCTTTTCTCAGTATTAGGGTATTTAGAAATTAAGTGGTTTGCGCAGAGCTAGTAAGTATCTGAGGCTAGATTTGACCTCAGGTTTTCCTGACTTGAGGCCTATTCACTGGATCACATAGCTGCCTCTAAAATTAGCACATCATTGCCTAGTCCTAGATTTGTGCCACTCACAAATAAGGTATATTTCAAAGATAAAGATGGCCAGATATCAACTTAAAAAAATACTAGTAAGTAAAAAAATAATCCTTATTACTGTGATTTCAGATGCATATGATTGTTCCATTTCCTATTCAAGGTCACCAGGTCACAGATGTCGAACTTTTGTTGTAGGAACATGGATGTAGATCTGGAAGGGATCACAGAGATCATTTGTTTCAACTTCAGTTCAATTCAGCTCTTCATTTTCACAGATAAGAAAATTCAAGCCATATAAGGGTAAATGGCTTGCCTAAGGTCAGACTGGTAATTAATACAAAACTAGGATTTGGATCTAGGTCTTCTGACTCTAAATCTAATATTCTTTTATGTTACCACAGGTATTTTTCTTTATTTAAAGTCTTCATTTAAAACAAAACTATTAAAATTAAGAATTTTTTTGTTTAGCCTTGAATTGAAGAATTGTTCCTGTTCTCAATTATACATATCAAAGAATGCTAAATATCCCTATGAAACTTGAACCATTAAATCCCCTGCCTCCTAAATTGTGATGGTGATTGTCATCTAGGTTTTATTTAATGGGTCAGAAAATGGAAACAACAGCAAAAATGATTTAATGAGACTGTCTCAAGGAAATTCCCAATAAAATTTCAGGGCAAAGTGTTTTGTAGGTCATAAAGCACTACTGAAATGTTATACTTATTAATACCTTTGTCTTCTGCTAAAGCAAAGCATCATAGCATAGTGTGAGAAAGAGCTTGGCTTAAGCTAGGAAGACTTGAGTTCAAATCTCACCTCTGACAGCTATTAGCTACGTGACCCTGGGGAAGCTTCTTAGCCATTCAGGATCCTAGGCAACAATTTAAGATTAGTGATTGCAAACATGAATTGATAAACTGAGTATACTTACCTGAGAGTTCCCTGTCCCAATGCAAACACAGGTCCAGTTACTAAATTTATGTCCATTCTACTAAACAGGTATTAGAAAACAATTTATTTTTGGAAACTTTATTTATAATAAACAATGACTAATTTAAAAAGTATAATGTTTTGTTGAGTATTTATTTGTATGACTACAAGTCATAGAATATGACAAAAATTAAACTGAGAATCACCATAAGGACAATAGAGAGGCACAGGGTGGGTATGAACAAGTGGCATCACATTACCAATGACAATTGATGCTGGGTGAATGGTGTGAAGGTTACCATTGGAGAAATCTATGCGAAAGAGAAGAAAAGATTCATTTTCAAAGAACAAGAATAATGGATAACTGATTGAGAACCTATATGACTTATCAAAGTCACACAACATCAAGAACATGAAGGAAGGCCTTCTTTGTATCCAATATGGCAGACTGATGGGAGGATATGGACAAGGATTGCACAAGTTGGGCAGGCATGAATGGATTGTGATATTGTTTGTGAGAGGGAATAGACACATAATTTAGACTGCATATTTATTGTGATTTATTCAAATCACAGAATCACAGGATTTCACATTTTCCAGGGACTTCAGTGACTGTCAAGTCTGACCCATGCCTGAAAAAAAAATCTCTACAGCCTACCCAACACAGAGTATTGTCATCCAGCATTTTCTTGAAGACCTGCAGCAAACAGAAAACTACTAAATCCTGAGGCAACACATTCCACTGGTGGGAACCTACCACCTTGCTCTTATCTTTGTCTTCTAGGGTCAATCAGAACAAGTCTAATCTCTCTTTCACATAAGAGAACTAATTGAAGATAGGAATCACATCCCCATTTTGTATTTTCTTCAATAGATTAACTTTATCATGTTCTTTACAATCAGTCCTCATATATGAATTCCCTTCACCATGCTGATTGACTTTCTCTGAAAGTTGTGAAATGTCTTTCTTAAAATATGACACTGATAAATGTATACAATTATCCAGATATGGTTTGACCAGAATGGAATTATCAGTTCCTTATTCCTTCATAGTTTGCTTCTTTTAATACAAGCTAAGATTACATTAGTTCCCAGTTCTCGCATAGTTTTTTACAGTTCACTAGACTACTACTGTTCCTTGTGTGTAACATTCATAACCCCATGTTTTTGCACCAGCTGCCCAACACCTACCTATCTCCATCTATTAGCTTCCTTAGATTCCTTCAAAATTCAGCTGAAATCTCACCCTCTGCAGGAAGCCTTTCATAATTCTTCCAGCTGCTACTACCTCCCCTCTGAAATTTCTTTCCATCTACTCTGTATATATCTTGCATGTGTCTAGGTATTTCAAGTTGTATCCTCCATTAGAATGAGAGTTTCTTGAGGGAAATGAGTGTGATTTGATATTCTCATCTGATTTGGTTCAAGGAGGGAACAACAAAGTCAGTGAAGTATAGAAATATAACTAGCTCTATAAGCAGTAGGAGGGGAAGGGGGAAAGAAAAGAGAGGGGAGGCTAAAAGGGAGGGAAGAAGTAGTAAGGGAAAAGAGGAGTAAAAGGGAGAGGGGCTGAAAGAGGGAAGGGAAGGAAGACTGAGGGAGGTGGTGGTCAAAAATTAGAACACTATTGTGGAGGGGAAGGGAGAAGGGAGAAATAAAAGCATAAATGGGGGAAAAAGGATGGAGGGAAAGACACAGATAGTAATCATAACTGTGAATGTGAATGGGATGAACTCTCCCATAAAATGGATATGGACAGCAGAATGGATTAAAAACCATAATCCAACAATATGTTGTTTACATGAAACACATTTGAAATAGGGGGATACACACAAGGTAATGGTAAAAGATTGGAGCAGAATATATTGTACTTCAAGTGATGTAAAAAAAGCAGGTGTAGCAATCCTAATCTCAGACAAAGCAAAAAACAGAAATAGATCTAATCAAAAGTGTTAAGGAAGGAAATCATATCCTGATAAAAGGCACCATGGACAATGAAGCAATGTCATTACTAAACGTATATGC
Source organism: Notamacropus eugenii (assembly GCF_028372415.1). Classification (NCBI taxonomy): domain Eukaryota; kingdom Metazoa; phylum Chordata; class Mammalia; order Diprotodontia; family Macropodidae; genus Notamacropus; species Notamacropus eugenii. The sequence continues at coordinate 144,453,271 of NC_092873.1, read as the reverse complement.
ACCAAGTGGTATAGCACTCAAATTCTTAGAGAAGTTAAGTGAGTTATAGGAAGAAATAAAGGGAAAAACTATATTAGTGGGGGACCTCAACCTCCTCCTCTGTGAACTTGATAAGTCTAACCTCGAAATAAACAAGAAAGAAGTTAAGGAGGTGAATAAAATTCTGGATAAGGTAGATATAATAGATCGCTGGAGAAAATTGAATGGGGATAGGAAGGAATATACCATTTTCTCAGGAGTACATGACACACAGACAAAAACTGACCTTGTATTAGGCCATAAATACCTGACAATTCAGTGCAGAAAGGGAGGGATAGTCAATGCATTCTTCTCAGATCATAATGCAATAAGATTATATGTAATAATAGGCCATGGAAAGATAAATAAAAAATTTACTAAAAACTAAATAATCTAATCCTAAAGAATGAGTTGGTTAAACAACAAATCATAGAAACAATCAAGAATTTCATTCAAGAGAATTACAATAATGAGACAACCTACCAAAACATATGGGATACCACAAAAGCGGTTCTTAGGGGAAGTTTTATATCATTGAATGCTTACATGAATAAAATAGAGGAGATGAATGAATTAGGAATGCAGCTGAAAAAGCTTAAAAAAGAACAAATTGAAAATCCCCAAGTAAATACCAAATTAAAAATATTGAAAACCAAAGGAGAGATTTTAAAAACTGAAATTAAAAAAACTATTGAACTAATAAATAAAACTAAGAGTTGGCTTTAGGAAAAAACAAATAAAATAAATAAACCTTTGGTCAATTTGATTTAAAAAAAAAGAAAGGAGAAAACCAAATTACCAATATCAAAAATGAAAAGGGTGAACTCACCTCCAAGGAGGAGGAAATTAAAACAATAATTAGAAATTACTTTGCCCAAATGTACGCCCATAAATTCAACAATCTAAATGAGATGGATGATTATTTTAAAAAATATAAATTGCCCAGATTATGGAAGTTGAATACTTAAATAAATCCATCTCAGAAAAAGAAATTGAACAAGCCATCAATGAGTTCCCTAGTTAAAAATCTCCAGGGCCAGATGGATTTACAAGTGAATTCTATCAAACATTTAAAGAACAGTTAATTTTAAAACTATATAGACTATTTGTAAAAATTGCCAAAGATGAAGTCCTACCAAATTCTTTTCATGATACAAAAATGGTTCTAATACCTAAACCAGGAAGAACCAAAACAGAGAAAGCAAATTATAGACCAATTTCTCTAATGAATATAAATGCAAAAACTTTAAATAAGATATTAACAAAAACAACACAACAACTTATCAAGAGAATAATACATTATGATCAAGCAAGATTTATACCAAGAATGCAGGGCTGGTTCAGTGTTAGGAAAACTATCACCATTATTGGTCATATCAACAAAAAAAGTTACAGAAACCATATGATTTTTTTCAATAGATGCAGAAAAAGCTTTTGACAAAATACAACAAACATTCTTATTGAAAACACTGGAGAAAATAGGAATAAATGGAGCCTTTCAAAAAGCAGTGTCTACCTAAAACCATCGGCAGGCATCATATGTAATGCGGATAAGCTACTTGCATTTCCAATAAGATCAGGGGTGAAACAAGCATGTCCATTATCACCACTGTTATTCAATATGGTACTTGAAATGTTAGCTTTAGTAATAAGAGAAGAAAAAGTAATTGAAGGAATTAGAATAGGTGAAGAAGAAACTAAGTTATTGCTCTTTGCAGATGATATGATGATATACTTAGAGAATCAAGTAAAAACTACTTGAAGTAATAAATGTTTAGCAAAGTTGCAGGTTACAAAACAAACAGATAAATCATCTGCATTTCTTATATTACTAACAAAGACAACAACAAGAGATAGAAAGAGAAATCCCATTTAAAGCTATGGTAGACAATATAAAAAACCTGCCAAAACAAACTCAGGGTCTGTATGAGCACAATTACAAATAAATACAAATAATTACACATAAATTACAGATTATAAATTACAAATAAATACAAATAATTTACACAAATAAAGACAAATCTAAGTAAGTGGAAAAACATCAGTTGCTCATGGGTAGGCCAAGCTAATATAATAAAAATGACAACTCTACCTAAATTAATTTACTTATTCACTACCATACCAATCAAACTACAAGGTAGTTATTTTCTAGAGCTAGAAAAAATAATATAAAAATTCATTTGGAAAAACAAAATGTCCAGAATATCAAGGGAACTAATGAAAAGAAATGCTAAGAAAGGTGGTTTAGCCCTACCAGATCTCAAATTGTGTTATAAAACAGCAATCATCACAACCACTTGGTACTGGCTAAGAAACAGAGGGGTAGATCAGTGGAATAGGTTAGGTACTTAAGACATAATCATATGAAAAAATGCTCAAAATCACCATTGATTAGAGGGATGCGAATCAAAACAACTCTGAGGTACCACATCACACCTATCAGATTGGTTAACAGGACAAAACAGGAAGGTGATAAATGTTGAAGAAGATGTGGGAGAGTTGGAACACTAATTCGTCATTGGTACATCTGTGAGTTGATCCAACCATTCTGGAGAGCAATTTGAAACTATGCTCAAAGAACTATAAAAATGTGCATACCCTTTGACCCAGCAATATTGCTTCTGGGACTCTATCCCAAAGAGATCAAAGAAATGGGAAAGAGTTCCACATGTACAAAAATATTATAGGAGCTCTCTTTGTGGTGGCCAAAAACTGGAAATCAAGGGGATGTCCATCAATTGGGGAATGACTGAACAAGTTGTAATATATGAATGTAATGGAATGCTACTGTGCTATGAGAAACTATGAACAGGAAGACTTCAGAGAAGCTGGGAAAGACTTATATGAACTGATGCTGAGTCAAAGGAGCAGAACCAGGAGAACTTTGTACACAGCATCAACCACAGTGTATGAAGAATTTTTCTGACAGATTTAGTACTTCATTGAAATGCATAGACGTAAAAAATTTCCAGTTGACTCAAGGTAAAATGCCTTTCACATCCAGAGAAAGAACTATGGAATTGGATCACATACAGAAACAGACCATTTTCTTTTGTATTCATTTAAATTCTTTTAAATTCATTTAAATTCTTCTATGCAACATGTATTTAATAGGAAAGTGTGTGTGGAACATATATAAGAACGTACACTGTCTCAGAGAGGGAGTGGGGAGGGAAAGGGGAATGAGAGGGAGGGAGGGGAAAAAAACCTAATATATGTGGAAGTAATTGTACAACATTGAAAACAAATAAAATAATTTAATTTAAAAAAAATTTACTGTTACAAAAATGTTTGTTTTATTTAACGAATTAAAAATAAAGTAAAGAAAAATTTTAAAAACCTTTCTAGTTCATAAACATGTTGACAGTTTTCCTTAGAATTTAGTTTTCTATCCTAATATTTTTGATGCAAACATTCACTCTGGGGAAAATGCTAAATTGTAAATACTTTTACCTTATAACATTCTGCTTCACTCATTTTTTCCCATTCTTCATAGAAAGGAGAATATTTGACAGCTCTCTCTCTAATCTCAAAATTGTCCCAATTGTTCACTGATGCCTAAAATTCCACAATTAGTGATTCATTCTTTTGATTTATTTGTTACCTTCGCAAAAATATGAGTTAGTAATTATATTCACAGTGAAGTGGAAAAAGCAAATGATTGTTAGTTTTGACTTTATGTCAAAATAAAACAGCATTTATGTTTTCAAGGTCCTTCTCAGAGACCACAAAATGTCCTTTTCCAGGCAAGAGTCTTTTTCTTTTCAGAGGTCTAACAATGGAAATCAGTATACATTGGCTCATCTTCAGTTGGATCAATCCTTCCTGGTGACATGATCAAAAAAGATAAAAGAAAAAGGTCACTGGTCACTGGTTTTTGTTTTTACTTTTAATTCTGAGGTGATTTTAAATTGATTTTTATTTGATCTGAAATGTCATTTTTGGAGATACCAGTATTTAGAGTTGTAAGGACCTCAGAGATCATATTGTCTTATCTCTTCATTTTACAGATGAGGACACTGAGACTCAGAGATAGAAAGGGCTGACCAAAATCACATAGGCAGTAAATATCAGAACCGTGATTGAACCTACAACCCCTAGCACCACTATATCACGTTGCTTACCTAAATGGGAATGAAAGAAATTATTGCTTTCAGGTTATGGGATTAAATAAGACTCTAAACTGAGAAGTATTTAGACATTTTCCAATGTGAATTTCAGAATTTCATGAATTTTTAGTTTTGGGAACTATGCAAACAGGTGTGATTACATATTTCTCTTTTTGCCTTTCCATTTCTACTTCTTTCTCCCTACCCCAAATGTACAGAAATATTCATATATGTTATTTTGGTGTGGGGACTTGGTTTTGGATTTCTGGTTGAAGTGGTATGGGGAGATCTTTACATAATAATTCCCTCTACTGATATAGATCTTAAGATCATGACAGAGGCCCTCTACTTCAACCTCTTTGTTTTATGTAGATGAAGAAGCAGAGACTCATAGAGGCTAAGTCACTTGCCTAGAGTCACTTTGTTATTGTTCAGCTGTGTCCAACTCTTTGTGACCCTACTTAGGCTTTTCTTGACAAAGATATTGGAGTGGTTTGCTATTTTCTTCCTAAGCTCATTTTACAGATGAGAAACTCAGGCAAATAAGATTAAGTGACTTGCCCAGGGCCACACAATTAGTAAGTGTTTGACATTTGAGCTGAAGTCTTCCTGTCTACTGACAGGCCAGGTACTCTATCTACTATGCCATCTAACTACTTTACAACTAGCAAATATTTTAGGGAGCTTTCCAATCTATAATTTAGTGATTCCAGATTCAGGACTTTATCTGCTACACAAGAGATGTCAAACACTCAGCAGAATGACTATGTGCATTACCAAATGTGGCTCAAACCAGATTAAGTTGCTATTGCTATCTAATTTAATTCATTGATGTATTAATAAAAATGTATAAATATATGTGATTTTTCTAAGTCCTTCAGGGATCCTTATGTACAATTTAGCCCCATTTCTATTTCAGTTTGACATTCTATGCTATACTGCCACAACTGTATATAACTTTTTATCTTAGTAAGGTTCCTTGGTTACTAAAAGGTTAAACCAAAAGACAAATCAAGTCATGGAGTCTGGAGTAGGAACGGTGTGCATGAGCAGTAGCAAGTAAACTTATTTGGCTGAAATGTAGACTGTGTAAAGAGGAATAAAGTATAAGAGGACTGACAAAGTAGTGGGAAGCCTACCCTGGTCACAGATAGGAATATCTCAGGACAAAATTTGAATTTAGGTATTCCTAACTCTATCCACTTTGCCCCAGATCTTCTCAACATGTCTTAATTTGTTAAATATATTTGTCCCATTACAGGTATATATTATTCACCAGACAAGATAACAGAGAGATTGAGGGAGAAGTGATTACATATAAGCAAAAGAGAGCTATCATGAATTATAATGATGGTTGCTTTAGAGTCTGTGGTGATCACAAGGCAAGTATTCTAGGAAATTATTTTGCATGTTTGGAAATTTTTACTGTTGACAATGAATCATTTATTATTCGATAATCTTTGGATGGGGTTACAAAGAAAAAAGGGTGGACTGTGTGTTATCCACATTTACAGAATTTTAAAGAAAAATTAACACAGTTGTTGTGACCTATAATTTATGAAAACATGTCAGTTAAACTTGAAAGTGCCTAACAAGCACTGGGACTAAATGAGAAACAGATATTAAAGTTGCAGTTTTTACTGTTGCTTTAGTACAGGCTTTCCTAACTCTATAGTTCAATTTAAGAGGAAAAAAAATGAATATTTACCATAGAAAATAGCAAAAACTCAATATGGGTGGGGTGAGGGGTGGGGGCAGCAAATGGTACATTCTGGCTTTCAATGGCTCAAGGTGTATATATGATTCTTAATAATTGTCAACTAGCTTTTGATTCCAAACAGTTTCTTTCTTGGTAATAACTGAAAAGACACAGGGAGAGAAGATGATTTTAAAAAGAGTATTTAATGCAAAATAGCTTTGTGAGAAATAAGACTACAGATCAGAATCAAACTATGATGGGTTCAATAAATTATTTCATTAAAAACATTTATTTTTTATAAATAGAAGATAGGACATAGTGGGAAAGGGTTTTTGGAAATGACAATTTCTATTTTGTTAATTACATTTTAAGTACAGATATCTTTTGAAAAGGAAAGTGACTTTCTTGAAAACAAGACAGAGTCAGTGGGCAGCTTCTTCTTCAGTAAAATAAGGAAGCTGTAATGGATAGTCTACAAGGTCTCTTCTAGCACCATATCTATGTTCCTATGTATATTGGAGAAAGGAGGTATTTTTGAAGTCTCTTCCAGATTATCGATTTGTTTTCAAATTTCTAGGTAAGCTTTCAGTTTAAGTGCCTAGAAAACTTGATTTGCCTCTAAATGGAACTGGTTTTCAATGGAAATCAATTGAAAAAGAAATATGCAGTGATGGGATACTAATTTTAGATAGGCATTTCTCTTACTGTAATATTCCATAATTAGATGACATTCTACACTGAAATAGAATTATGTACAAGCCTTTAATGAAAAACAGAGTTTTCTTTTGCTATTTCTTTCCTGTAGATGAAAATACCCATTCATGATGAGAGTGAGGTTTTTATTTAACAGTGTAATGAGACTAAAGCACAATGTGATAGCATGACATCATGGTTCTTTGAGGGACTGAAAATTAGGCTTCAATCAAAATGTGCCATATACTTGCCAGATCTAGCTTCAGCAAAATTGCAATTTGGGCTAAGATGGTTGCTGGTGGATTTCTATGCCACTTTCAGTACTTTTCCTCTTATTTACTTCCCTTTTCCTACCTCTCTGCTCCATTGCCCAGTATTCTCATTTTGTTTCCTAGTTTCCCACCGATGCCTAATGTAGCATCTTAAGTTGCTTTTTTGGTAATGCCTTTTGCTCTGGACACTCTATATTGTCTTCCCTTCATCAGGCTACCTGGTGCCCAATTCCTTCAGGACCCTGGCTTACCCCTACTGGCTGAACATATCTATGGCAAAGTGTTAGTGGGTATCAATTGCTCAATGTTATACTTTTTCCCAAAAATACATTTGCAAGCTAACAGGGCATTCAGTGCCTCAGTAAAATCTATCAACACGTATTTATTGAGTGCCCCCTAGGCATGTATAAAGGTGGGGACCACCATTAACCTAATTTATCACAGAAAGGGTAGTCGTCTAAAATGAATCAATCAAAAGTGTAAATTGGGTGAGAACAAGTCCTTAAGCAATTTATAAAGAACAAAGTGCCTTGATAATTGAAGAAAGAGATGATTCCATATAAGAAATAGCTTACAACTGGATAAAAGAATCAGATACATTGTTTAAACCTAGGTATAAGAAAAAACAAAACAAGCTAGTTCAGAATTACACCATTTGGCGACAGACTAGTCAAGTGATGGAGGGTCCTAACCTATGGAGTGCCTTGAGAGGGAAGGACTTTGAACTTTTTCCAAAAAACAATAGGGAGAGAACAGGAGGACTGGTTCCTCCATGAAGTATATTGAAGAGACTAGTCTAGTAACAGACAATACTTTGAGAGACGCACCAAGGACAAACCCAGACAGACACAGACTAATGCAGAATGGAACAGAGGGATAGTCACTTGAGGGAGGAAAGAGCTTTAGGGAGTGTGACCCCTTATGAGACAGAGAATAGATTCTAAGGACTCTAGAAAGGTACTAACTTTTGGAGCCCAGAAGAAAGCTACACCTAAGGAGAACCACATGAGAACACCACAAAGGGATTCAAGAAAGGATTTCTGGCAACCAGAAATTGGTTTACCTTTTGGTCACATAAATTATATATGTGTATATCTCACTACTTCCACAGATTCAATCTGTGCCCTTTCTTCCTGTTTACTTTATGCAACAAAGGAAGAAAACACCCCCATTTTGAGAGGATTGTTTTCGTATTAAATGTTCTTACTATGAAGCTTTAGTAATATAACATTTGTAAAAGCTAACTGAGGTTACTGGCTGATAGGCTCATGAATTAGAGTAATAGAAACCAGTCTCTCAAGGTTTATGCCCCTAGAATTCTAAAAGAAGAGGTAGTCAGACTCCCTCTGGGAAACCAAAACTGTCAATCCTCCCAGTTGGGTGAGTGACTCTAGAGCAGGTCCTACACATAGGTCAACATTTCAGGAACTTTGGAAGAGTAGAGGATGAGATATGTGTGTGTTTGTCCTTCACTGCCGAAGAAGACCACGCTACAGAGAAATGATGACATGACTTGCACTTGACTTTGTTTTGAGTGAAGGAGGGCTGTGCAGGTCACCAGCCTCACTTCTCCTCCACAGCCATCTGAATCTAGTGACCAGATACTCATCAGGTGACTGGAGATGACCCAGGATGAGGCAATTGGGGTTAAGTGACTTGCCCAAGGTCACACAACTAGTGAGTATCAAGTGTCTGAGGTGAGATTTGAATGCAGGGCCTCCTGACTCCTGCACTGGTGCTCTATACACTGCACCAGCTAGCTACCCATAGAGGATGAGATATTCTTGGATTCAAGGTCATGAGTATTTTTAGTTTGAAAGCTTTATTTCCTAACCAACCACCCTAGTCTTTTGCTCCTTCAATTTCTTTGATAAATTCAGAGTCAGCTTGGTTGAAGTATAGGTAAGGGTTATTGCCCAATTTTTGAAGATGATGATAGTGCTGGTTGTGTTTTTGGGCACCTTTATCACTTTGGTTAGTTGGTTCTCCTTAGTTGAGAGAGTTTCCAGGCCCAAGGTATTTGTACCTGGTAATGTATAACCTGTAAGCCAGAGAGTTACATTTATTAGCAGCAATTCAGATTGGCATAGTTAGAGGTAGGTGGTAAATAAATGTAAGTCTTGCCTTACCTTGTCTGGGCCTGTTGATGTTTGGCATCTATATGAAGGCATGCTCCATTTCTTGATCCAGCCACCAGTTGTCGATTCCAAATCTGAAGTCTTCAGTGTGTAGTTGCACGTTGGTTCCTTCTATAGGATCGATGTTGTTTGGTTGGTTGGAGTCAGTGGAGCTGTTGTCAGAGGTATTTCTACTCTCTGTAGTGGTATCCATGTTGCTCTTCTGGTGATCTTCTTGGGCAAGCATCTAAGCTACTACCAGCACTTAGTAGTTCCCTGTGTTTTCTGCCTCTTCTGCTGTGTCTGGTGTGGCAGGTCTTTCTTTTATAATAGGTTGCTCCTCCCAGTTCTCCTCCCATTTTGGTACGTCATTCCAGCGTTCTATGCATGAAGCCATGGTTGGATGAAACCCTTATTACTCTAGAGTGCTAAAGGTGTTTGGTATTTGGTGTAGGTCTAACTCTCCACATGGGCAATTTGGGACTTAGAAAGACAAACTGATACACAAAAGTTCACCATTAAAATATCCTAGCTTTGAACAATGGTATATACATACATATGTATATAGCATATACATAGTATAATAGTATGGAAAAAATAAAGACCCTTCATCTTTCTGGTGATTATTGGTTTTCAACTTCCCCTCTCTTGCTTTCCTAGTCATATTTCAGTTTTCTAACTCCTAAAACACTGAGAAGTATTTTATCTCTTTCTTATTTTACTATTTTCCCCAAAAAATTTGATTTAAGACTTTTAGTTTACAATTCTATTATTTTGCATTTTCTTCTCAAGTATTTTTGTCATTCTCTTCATTACCTTAATCGTTAAGAGAACTCTAAACCTTCAGTCTATTTTCATCTATATAGGGTTTGATTCTGCGTTCATTTCTACATATACTTCACCAACTCAAGTTAGGTAACCAGATTACAATTCCTAATTTTCCTCAAATGTCCACTGAATTTCCATTTTTTTCTATTGTGAAGAACCACATTATTCTTCCTTTCTTGAGTCCATATAGACTGCACAGAAAACAAAATGCAATATAATTCAACCATCATGCCTCTCTGTATTACTGATACATAAGATTTGAGATCTGATGTCAAATTAGTTTGTAGTGACCATTTCCGCAGTAGCACTAAGGAAACAGATTCCTAAAATATAACAAAAATAAAATAAAATAAAATAAACTATGTGGAAAGGCACTGTGGATATCCTTAAAAGTCTGAATGAGATGAAACTATTTAAAAAAAAAAAAAGATGGTCACTTTGATAGCATTGTCTCTCAATCCCCAATTAGTCTTTATTAAGTTTCTACTATGAGTAAAATACTAATACTAAGTGCTGAGAATACAAAGAAAGGTGTAAAAAGGAGAATAGTCCCTGTTCTCAAAGAGCTCATACTCTAATGAAATTCAATACAATTAAGTATTCCCTTAGATTAAGTACAGATGCTTGCTTCGACCTTCAAAGTTCTTTGTCTTTCTTTTTATCCTATTTCATTACTCTAAATCTTATCTCACTTGGTCCCGTACATACCATATACTTCAGCGTGGTAAACTCAATTTTCATCCCAGACATATGATCATCAACCAACTACTCAGGGTGCATCTTCCTATATCTATTTCTTTTCCTTCAGTCCACCTAGGGATCTCCAGCATGGCTGACAAATTTAAAATTTATCTATTCAAGAAAGTCATTTCTAATGGACCAAAAATTCTTTCCTCTTCTACCTACCCCATTAAAATACACTGGAACTACCCCTTCAAAAAAATGCACATTGCAATGAAATGTCCCTAATATTTATATGTAATCTATGTCCTGTCCTTGTTGTTCAGTCATTTGCATCATGTCCGACTCTTTGTGACTGTTCAGGGTTTTCATGGCATAGATACTAGAGTGGTGTGCCAATTCCCTCATTTTTCAGATGAGAAGTTAAATGACTTACCCAAGCTCATACTGCCAGTAAGTGTTTGAGGCCAGATTTGAATTTATGACTATGAGTTTTCTTAATTCCAAGCCCAGTGCCCTATCCACTATACCACCTAGCTGTCCCTAATCTATGTTTAATGGAAATTAATTTGATTAATTAATTAATTAAAGTACTGGGACTGGATCTTGTGAAGGTTAGCTTACTTAGGCCCCTTCTGTAGCTATGGAAAACATGCTCAATTGTAGCAAAGCAGGTAACACTGATAGCTGGAAGCAAACTAAAAACGCAACTAGAAAGTGAGTTGAAAAAAAAAAGAGTACAAATGGATAAGATAATATCCATGACCACTACTGGAAATAATAACAACCATTGATGATGTGTAGTATTTTAAGGTTCACAAAGGTTTTTTGTACATTATCTCTTTTCAGCCACGTTAGAACGATGATAAGTATCATATTAGTATTCTCACGCTGCAGATGAAGAGATGAAAATTTCACCTCATTTAAACTCCATGCTTCAGTTTCCTCAATTAAAAAAATCCCTCAGTGGAAATAACAATAACATCTACTTCCTAGAGTTGGGAGGATCAAGGAAGTTAATATTTGTAAAGTGAGTAGCACAATACCTGCCACACAGTAGATGCCATGAAAATGCTACTTATTATTATTTGTACTCAGGGAGGTTAAGGGGATTGATCACAGTCATACAGCCAGTAAGTCTTAGAGGAAAATCTTTAATCCAGATGTTCCTAAATGAACATCTAACATTCTATTCTCTATACCCAGAGTAGCTGTATCTATCCACTTCTTTAATAAGTACTTATATGGTATTTCCTTACTCATGGTGCATATTATCATATTTATACACTATTCTTATAATATACTATTATATGATATTGCTTAGTCTATTTCATCTCCTCATTAAAGTTGAGAGTAGTAACTATGAATATAATAACTATTCCTAATAAGCAATGTGAAAACTGAAAATAATGCTATGTTTTATTGGTATCTTTAAGATATATGAATTGATTCCTCTAGTTATCGTGTATTTAGATTATAGACTCCTGTGAGCATGAAAAATTATAAATTTTTTCTTTTTTATTTCTTCATGCCTAGCACAGTGCATTGCACATTATAGCCAATAAATACTTTTTGAATTAAGTTGAATTATAAGATATTAAGTGGGAGAGATACTATTAATTAGTATTCACATAATAGCTTCTCCACTTTCTGTTGAAGACTAAATATGGAATGGGAAATACTATAGAAAGTAAGATTAATATTTTTAGCATGATTAAGCATTTTTTTAATGATTGAAGGGGAATGTGAGGAGACTTGATTTGTCCATAGAGCAAAAAGAAGAGATATATCCATTTTCTATGAACAGAAGAACTTTATTTGAGGCTTAAAATTAAATAAAATATATTTTAAATGTTACAATTGAGTCCAAGATAGTGTTATTAAGGAATCTTATTGGCCTACCTGAAAGTCATGACCAAAAAAGAGTTTAGATATCATATTTCAAGAAATCATAAGGAACACTGTCCTGATATCCTAGAACCAGAGGATAAAATAGTAATGGACAGAACCTGCCAAACATCTGCAAGACATCCCAAAATGAAAACTCCCAGGAATATGATAGGCAAATTTTAGAGCTTCCAGGTCAAGGAGAAAATGCTGCAAGCAGCTATGAAGAAACAATTGAAATATCATGGAGACATGGTCAGGATAACACAAGATTTAGAAGCTTCTACATTAAAGGATCAGAGGGCTTGGAATATAATATTCCAGAGGGAAGGGATCTAGGAATACAACCAAGAACCAATCCAGCAAAACTGCATATACTCCTTTAGGGGGATAAATGGATATTTAATAAAATAGAGGATTTTCAAGCATTCCTGATGAGAATGCAGAGCTGAATAAAAATTTTGACCTTCAAATACAAGACTCAAGAGAATCATAAAAAAGTTAACAGGAAAGAGAAATCATAAATGATTCAATAAGGTTAAACTGTTTACATTTCTATATTGGAAGATAATACTTCTAACTACTAAGAACTTTAGCACCATTGGAGCACTTAGAAGGAATATAAATAAACAGAGGGCACAGGTGGGAATTGATTATGATGGAATATCTAAAAAAAGAAAAGAGGTCAGAAAGATGAACGTATTTGGAGAAGGGGAAGAAAGAGGTAGAATGGGATAAATTGCCTGATATAAAACTGTGAAAGAGAGTTTACAGAGGAGGGGATGATTGGAGAAGTAGGGGGAAGAGAGCTTGAATCTTGTTCTTATCAGAATTGGCTCAAAGAGGGAAAAGCATACTCATTCAGTTGGGTATAGAAGTTCATCTTACCCTGCAGGAAAGTGGAAGGAGAGGGACTAATAAAAGGGGTGAAACTGATAGAAAAGAGGGCATATTGGGGGAGGCAGTAGTTAGAAGCAAAAGACTTTTGGAGGATGAATAGGGTGAAAGGAAAGAAATGTTAGAATAAATGGGGGAGCAGGAAGAGAAGGGAGGGAAATATATAGTTAGTAATCATAATTGTGAAAAAATTTACAGCAAGTTTGTCTGATAAAGGTCTCATTTCTCAAATATATAGAAAACTGAGTCAAATTTGAAAGAATGTCATTTACCCATTGATATATGGCCAAAGGGTATGGACAGATAGTTTTCAGATGAAGTAATCAGTATAGTCATATGAAAAATGCTCTAAAACACTTGAGGGGAGAAATAAAAATTAAAACAACTGTGAGGTACTGCTCCACACTTCTCAGACTGACTAATATGATAGAAAAAGAAAATGACAAATGTTAGGGGGGATGTGGGAAAATTGAGACACTAATGCACTGTTGGTGGAGCCATGAACTGATTCAACCATTCTGCAGGGCAATTTGGAACTATGCCCACAGGGTTACAGAACTGTACATACCCTTTGGCCAAACAAGACCACCACTAGGTCAGTATATCAAACAATTGTTTTTAAAGGAAAAGGACCTATATGTACAAAAAATATTAATAGCAGCTTTTGTTCTGGTGGCAAAGAGTTGGGAAGTTAGGGGATACTTATCAACCGAGGAATAGATGAACAAGTTTTGGTATATGTTTGTGATGGAATACTGTTCTGTTATAAGATGATGAGCAGGATGCTTTCAGAAAAAAAAAAATCGGGAAGATTTACATGAACAGAGGCAAAACGAACTGAACAGAGGCAAAATGAATTGAGCAGAACCAGGAGAACATTGTACTTGGTAACACCAATATTGTAAGATGATCAATTGTGAATGACTTTGCTGTTCTCAGAAATGCAATAATACAAGCCATTTCCAAAGAACTTGTAATAAAAAATGTTATCCATGTCCAGAGAAGGACTCAATGGAGACTGAGTGGAGATTAAAGCATAATATTTTTCACTTAATTGTTTTTCATTTTTTTAGTTTGAGTTTTCTTTCACAGCATTACTAATATGGAAATATGTTTTGCATGACTGCACATGTATAACCTATATCAAATTGCTTGCCTTCTTGATGAGAGGGGAGGAGAGAGAAGGAAGGAGAGAATTTTGAACTCAAAATTTTAAAAAAAATGCTTAAAATTTTTTACATGTAATTTGGAAAAATAAAATATTAAATTAATAGAAATAAACTTATTAATCTTATGAAGGATGAATCAGAAAATGAGTATATTAATTTAAAAAGAGCTTTAAGTTTTTTTTAATCTAATAGAACTTTCTTTAACTTGGTGTTATAAACTCACTTTTTTCACTTTGAAATTAGTCATATTTTTAAGTTCAAGATCAAGTAATTCCCTTCAAAGTCTTATTGGCCAATGTGAGCATAGGCAAGCCTATATGCTGATAATCCTGTATCTGCATGTAGGTTTCAGTATCCCATTGAATATATAAAATATGTGATAATCCCATGTCTTCTCTGGTCCCTTTTGCTTCTTCTTTCACTGATGCAGACTTTTGGGAAGGCAGAGGGTTCTAAGATTATTTCTTTTTTTAAATTTTAAATCATCTACAAACATTGATTTGTCAGTATTCGATTGTTAAATTTTTGTCTAAAAATCAATGTTCTTAGAGGCTATAAGACCATACTATTAATATTTCTTAATTATCTTCATTCCTATTGAATTTGAAGTAAATGAGTTGTTCATAACATCTTTTAGATTATCATAAAAAGAAAATAAAAGGTCGTAGGGGGAATAACCTCGGGAAATCCTTGTGTTGGCTTGAGAAGTGGGAATAAGGTATTTTGGTCCTTATGAACTCCCTGGGTCCAAATATATGGTAGCTATGATAAGTCATTGGCACAGATATCACAGCAGGCAATCATTTGTTAAACAGGGAAAAAAGCAAGGAATGAGTCCCTGATCATTTTCCAGGAAACTGGAAAATAAATCAAACCCATTTACCTAAATGCAAAGAAAGCTAAAAGCAAATGTTAGAAATATGTGGGACAAATGAGAAGAATGAAATAATAGCTATTGCAGCTGCCTCACTTTTCCCAAAGGAAGAGTTTGGATTAGAGAGGGATATAGGATAGTCAAACTATTCCATATAGGAGCATACTGAGAGGAAAAGGACAATCATGGAGAACTGGTAGAGAGTCCGGGATGCACTTTATATGGAGCATCAAAGAAAATGTGAAGTCAGCTTTACTGAAGAGACCATCCAGGGGATTTTCTTGAGATTTTCAAAGGATAAAAACTTGCTCTGAGGTTTTAGCATCTCTCAGAGGAAAAAAAATGATCACTATGATAACATATATTATTGTTATCTAATCAAAAAGGCATGATTTAGCTAAAGGAGATGGATGCCACATGCTATAAGATAGCTGAAGCATCCCTGCACTTCATATAAAATATTTTAAAACACATCAGTCAGTTTGTCTCTTCCTTTTCATGACTCCATTTTTACCTGGACACAACAGTACTTTCTGGCTTCACGCTTGCATTCCAACCATCCCACATATCTGGAATGCACGAGACACATCACTTTAGACCTTAGTTTAAACCTCTGTGACTGTAAATCTTTCACCTTTAAAAATAAAATGGGGCATATCTTTTAGTTCCTCGTCAAAAGCCCAAAATTTCATTATTTCTGGCAGTCCCAAGCATTTGTCTTAATTGGTATGCCAGGAGAAATAGTTTCCAGTAATATGGAGGGCTAAGGATCCTACTTAACTTTGTTCTCCTCCTTAGTCTTGTCAGTTCCTTGTCTGGCTGACATAAACTAGACATGACTAAATGAAACTGTACTTTAAATCATTCTTCCATACTGGCAGGTTCTTTTGGCAGGAGACATTTTAAGGCATTACTGAACTAAGTTCAGAAAGGCTCATTGCCAATGAGTTAGAATTCTGTTTGTTTGCTTTGTTTTGTTTTTATAAGGCAACTCATTAACCAGTCCACTAAGATTTGGATGAGTTATCACCCAATGAGGAGGGAACACTATACCCGTAAAGTCATGGATGCTTCAAGTGTCTTATGGAGTTACGTGGGAAGGTGGGTAGAACACTGAAACTTACAGTCAGGAAGAATTGTGTTCTCATGCAGTCTCAGACATAAATATGTGTGACCCAGGGCAAGTCACTTAACTTATCTTGGCCTCAGCTTCCTTAACCGTAAAATGGGGATTAATAATAATACTTACCTCACAGTGCTTTTGTGAAGAACAAATGAAGTCTGAAGCCACACAGTTTTTCTCTCCTCTCCTCTCCTCTCCTCTTCTCTCTCTCCCTCCCTCCCTCCCTCCCTCCCTCCTTCTCTCTCTCTCTCTCTCTCTTCCCCTCCCTCCCTCTCTCTCTTTCTCTCTCTCTTTGTTTTCCTCTTTCAGAGTCTCTGTATCTCTTTCAGTCAATGTCTCTGTTTCTGTCTTTATCTCTCCTTTTCTCTGTCTCTCTCAGTCTATCCCTCTGTCTCTTTCTCTCTCCCATAACCCCCACCTGAAGATCTTGGAATTTTGAAGCAATAATAAAGAGTGGGGATAAATTAACCCTTCCTAGGATCCCAGGTCTAGAAGTTCAATCCACTCATTTTACAGAGGAGGAAACAGAGACCCAGAGAGATTAAGCCATTTGCCTAAGATCACACAGATACTAAGTAGCTGAGGCAGCATTCAAACTCAGGACCTCTGAATCCAAATACAGCTCTTGTTCCACTGTATTACACTGACATCTCTTATTTCCTGTCTCATAGTGCAAAGAGAACTAGACTAGCAACTAATTCTTGGAATTTAGTCCTGGCTCTACCACTAAGTAGCTGTGTGACATGGGCAAATCATTTACCTAACTTCCATTATCCTGAGTTTCTTCTGAGAACTTTGGACTAGATGACCCCCATTTCAACTCTTAAAATCTATGTGATCTGCCTTGTCAGATGCACTCAAAATTATTAGAATTCCTGATCCTTCCCTAATTAAGTTGCAGTCGGAGCTTGGTTCTTTGGGGAATATGACTCTTAGTGAAATTACCTGAGTAGCAACTTCTTGACCTAAAACTTGGTTTTGTTAAGTCCCAATAAGAACATATGGCAAATGATTTCACGAGAGAACAAAGTTCCAAACTTGTTTCAATTTCTGTAATAAAACATATAACCACATAAATGTAAAAAAATGATCTTTGATTCTCAGCAGGTGACCCATAAACACGAATTGACGCTACCCTCCTTTACCCTAGTTCTATGATAACCCAAAGATGATTAAAGTAATATTTTTAAACTAAAAATACGACATAATGAAATACAAATAGCACTTCATTGCCTGTCATCCTATTCTATTCAACAGAAATTGATTAACCCTATTTACATAATTTCGATATTGGGGTCCTTTGTGTGGTTTTAAATCTCAAAAATTGTCTTTCTTTTTCCCATACAGAAAACAAAGATAATACTTCCCATTTAATCTGTCTCAAAGTGATATGCAATTACAATATTCCTTTTTAGAAACTGCTACTTTTTTCTTTTAGCATATCTACCTTGTACACCACCTTCTTTTATTGCCTTAATTTATTTCTTCATTCAAAAGTCATTAAGAAACTACAATGCGGACTGAGGAGGCTTCTACTTCATGATATCAAATAAAAAATCAAGAAAAAAAGGAGTCAATGGTTCGAGGCTATGGAGTCATAAATATAACTGATTGACTTAAACCTTTGGTTTTGTGGGATTTTTTTCATAATGCATGTTTTGATATTGGGTCCTTTGTGTGGCTTAGTAGAGAAAATCTACAAGGTTAATACAACACAAATATCTACCACCCACCAAGTGTTCACTGTGTGTCTACACTGCACCTATAGACTTAGCAACATGCTAGGTTTTGAAGAGATATAAAAGAATTTAGTTAAAACACAACCCCTTCCCTCATGGATCTTATAGTCCAGTAGAGAGGTGACATATGCAAAGATAACTATAGTACTTGAGAATATGTAATAAATGCCTTAGAAAAATGGCCAGGTGGCCTAGCGGGGATCTGAGCTTGAAGTCAAAAAGATCTGAGTTCAAATCCTGCTGCTAACATTTACTAGTGTGGTATTGGGCATGCTGCTTAATCCCCATGTATCTCACTCACCCCCACAACAGACGGTTCCCTACCTAATGAAATCAAAAATCTTTTGTATATTCCTATATTTCCCACACTTTAACTCCTGTCAAATGTCACTTCATGTAGCTTTTTATGAGGTCCTAATTTCAATAACAACAGACTTACTTACATGTAGAGAATAATGAAATCATAGATTCTTTGAATCTGCATACATTTTGCATGATTTGTATTTCTCAATCTGTTACATTTTTTTGAACATCACGCAATCCTTAAGAGTTGAAACTCAGCCAAGAAGCTATATAAAAAAGAATGGTTAAAAAGCATTATGTCTTTCTCAAGACATGGCACAATCCTTTCACACAATCTGATTTGTATAGGTAAATTAGCAATAACTATTAAACCTATGATCTCTAATCTTTTTGTGAGGAAGAGCTAGATTTAATTTTCATATAACCTTGGAATCATGCTTTTAGACAATAAGAAAAGAATGTGCATATGGATGGGGTAGATAGGTAATAGATAGCATCTGTTGTCCCAAGCCCAGCTTACCTAAGTATAGACTTGCTCATCACTAGCCCTTCTTGGTGAAAGTATCAATAATTATAGTGGCACATAGAACATATACAATAGATGAAAACACTCAATTCCCTGTGAAGTTTAAGGAGAAGTAATTATTTAGAATAGCTGTTGAAGAGAGTGGGAGGTAGAATCAAGTAAGGCATAAAAGGATTGTCTACTGTGATGAGTGCCAAGTCAAGATTCTATGACAAAAATTTGTCTTGGATCCAGTTATCAGGATTAATTATTTCCTCCAGTATTGTTTCCTAGAATGCGAGTAGGAGCAGAAGAAGTAGATGGAAGGAAAAAGCCAAGAGCTGAATTGGCAAAAGCATGGTTTTGTGGGATTTTTTTCATAATGCGTATTTTGATACTGTGGAGATTGTCAAAATCTGTAATGATTATATAATACAAATACAAATAGCTACATAAATTATTAAATTTATTTTCTCTATGCCTACCCAGAGATAGGAAAAAAGAGTAAAGAATTTAAGAATAGATGACAGTATAACAACAACATTAATGTAACAATGAGTAGCATTTATGTAGCCCCTTAAGGTTTACAAAGCACTTTATAAATATAATCTCATTTTATCATCATAGAAATCTTAGGAGGCAGGTGCTATTCTGAGGTAGAGGTTAAATGGTTTGTTTAGAGTCACATAGCTAATAAGTAAGTGTCTAAGGTTGAATTTGAACTCAGGTATTCCCAGTTCCAGGTTCATCACTAACCACTTTCCACCTACCTGCCAGTACAAAGTTAAAATGGTTAATTAAAGAGTTGAGATTCAGAATGAAGGAAAATGAAGACAGACCAGGGCTGATGGTCTGTACTGAGTAGTGAGGGGGTGAAAGAATTAGAACTCATAGTGAAACCAAAGAACAGATTTAGAAGGAATAAGACAAAGAAAGACATACTATAATAACTGATTATGATTGGAGTTTTTAAAAAGTCTTAATTGTGGAAGTGGGCCAATTGAGGGTAATGGCAAGATCAAAGATGTGAATGTCTCTGTGTTTAGCTGAGATAAAATAAGGGAATAGGTTACTGAGAGTTTAGCAGATTAAGGAACTATGAAGCTGGGGTATTTGAGGGAACATGGGCAAATATGTTAAAGAACCTTAGTATAAAGGAAAGTATTGGTGTGGGAAAGAAGATTGTGAACAATCTTAAGACATGAGGAAAAATGAACTAGGGATAGTTGGAAGGGAAATCATAACCAAGATCTGGACTGGGTGATGCATGTGGATAACATTAACCTAAAGGAAAGAAATTTTGCTGAATAATGACAGCAAAGGAAGAGTCTGAAAATGATAAGGAGTGCTTAGATTTTGCCTCTAGGTCCAATGTGCCAAATTATATGAGAAGGTGCAACCAATATTGGAGAGGCATTTCAATGATGAATTGACATCTGGGGAACATCAATGAGATTCAGCAGATGGAAGAAATATCAGAGGAAATTATCTGAAATGAAATGAAATTTATTAACTATGGAACAAGAAGTTCAGAGGGCACCTTGGAATGCATGGGCAAAACTTGAGTGGTAATTGAAGAAATAAAGTTTAAATGAATAGGATGATTTGCTTAGAGATCTGTGGATTCTGGAATTAGGAGAAGATAAGAATTTTTCTTTTTATGATAGGGAAGATTCTGAGTAGATTAGCAGAAGTTGAAAACAGTTCCACTGATGATGGTGTGCAGCATGTCCTCAGTCTCATTCATGACTAAGTATGTCTACAATACCTTGGTGATCACATGTCTGCATTCAGGTGTTAGCCTACTTTTACCTTTCAAATGGGCAGATTGAAGCTCTACATATTACATGCACTGGTACTGCATAAACATAACACACATATTCAGAGAGATTTATAATTTATATGATAGACATTACAGATGTGGAAAAAGCTGAATCCCAAATTGAATAGGAGAAGAGTGAGCAAGGTTGTATCTAGGAAACTACTTGTTATTTTCAATGATCTCCAAATGTTCCTTGAAACAAAAACACATCTTTGTGCCACTAATGTTCCCCACCTAATACAGCCCCAGATGAAGGAATACTCTAATTTCTGAAGATTTCAACATGTGGGTGACCGAAATGGCAATGCAGATATGTATGGCAGTTAAAAATAGACTTCAGTGTATTACCAAGTATGACTTGTGTGCAAGATGTGGTGTAAAAGCAATGTCCAGGAAATAGATTTGGAAAAGGCATGGTGGTAGTAGTGGCTTGATTGGATATTGAGAGCAAGAGATTAGATCTGTACACACTGTTATGCAAGGAATGTTATAAGATTTTGAAGGGAAAAAAAGGTCACTAGCAAGTTAGATTTTGAATAGAGGATTCATGGGAACACATGGGCAATAATTACACAGGACAATAATCATGTCAATGACATCATGAATCAAATGATGTATCACAGTATGAGAGAAAATATTTTTATTTGCAGAAATGTATGTCAAAATCCTGCCTTAGACTCTTACTAGCTGTGACCCTGGGCAAGTCACTTAACCCAATTTGTCTCAGTTTCCTCATCTGTAAAATGAACTGGAGAAGGAAATAGCAGACCAATACAGTATCTTTGCCAAGCAAATCCCAAAAGGTCACCAAGAATCGGAAATGACTGAAGCAACTGAACGACAACAAAAAATGTCAACTATTCAAAAAGTTACCTATCCCAGTGGGATATAGCTGCATTATACACTATCTCATTATTTAGAAATTTACAACCTAATGAGGAAGCCCCCCTCCCAAATGCCCCAAATGACTGAAAAACCAATAACACAAAAGGAAATGTAGAAACCAATAGTTGATAATTTCCTTTTTGTTTCACAAAATACATTTTATGTAAAGAAGTATTCTGTACTAACATGAATTTTTTTTTATTTTGAGACATTTTACCAATAGAAATATCAGGAGCAATAAAAGAAACTCAAAGTAAGTGAATGTATTTCACTTTTTAAAAAATGGCCTAGAACAGTGATATCACACTCAAATAGAAATGGGGGAGAGGGAACTGAACTATAATAAGGATCCCTGCAGGCCACATATTGATTCAGGAAAACCACATGTTTACGTATTTCTATTTCTTTTTCATAATACATCAACATATTAAAATCAGATAGGAATTACATTTTAATGTGATTCAGGCCACATTTGGAAGTGTGGTGGGCCACATGCAAACCACCAGATGTGTGTTTAACATCTCTGCCCTAGAATCCCTGTCATGCTGCTCACATTCAGTGGCATTGTATGTGTATGAATGAGCTAATGAGTTTCAGATGTTGAATTAGAGTTACACCTTCCATTCATCTTTCCTCTCAATGACAACTTGATTATTGTCCTTTTCTATAAAAATGGTTTCGTTGATAGATAACCTGTTTCAGGGCTAAATATTTCTATATTTCTATTTTATTCCAAAAGTTCATAGGATTTCTGTGTCCCTCCCTAAACAGAAGTAGTAGATGGTGCAGTACACGTAGGATCAGGGACACAAGTTTAAATCTAGCCTCATACACTTACTCTGTGACCCCATGGCAGGTCATTTTACTCTGCTTCAATTTCTTCGTCTGTAAAATGGACACAGTAATGGCACTTACCTCCCAGGGTTGTTATGAGGATCAGATGAGAAAATATTTGTAAAGTTCTTTATAGATCTTAAAGTACAATATAAATGGCACCTATTTTTATTAGGTGAAAGGTAAATTTGAGATCATTTAGCTTAGTCTCCTCTTTTGCAAATGAGGAAACCAAGGCAGAAGAGATTAAGTGATTTACCAAGGTCACATGGACATTAAAGAGTAAATCCAAAATTTGTTATTTGGTATTACTAAATGTTTGACTTCAGAACCAGTATATATTCTAATATAGTGGGCAGCTAGATGGTACAGTGGACAGAGCACTAGTGCAGGAGTCAGGAGGACCCAAGCTCAAATCTCACCCCAGACACTTGACACTCAGTAGCTGTGTGACCTTGGGCAAGTCACTTAACCCCAATTGCCTCATCCTCCGTCATCTCCAGTCATCCTGATGAATATCGGGTCACTGGATTCAGATGCCTCTGGAGGAGAAATGAGGCTGGTGACCTGCACAGCCCTCCCTCACTCAAAACAAAATCAAATGCAAGTCATGTCATCATTTCTCTGATGGCATGGTCTTCTTCAGCAACGAAGGATGAACACACATATTCTGATATGCCAAACTGTCTCCCTCATATCAATAGGCATAATAAAAATGTAATTTGCATGAATTCCTTCATTGGATCATAGATTTGAAATATATATGATAGGGGGAATAGATACAAAAAGGGGAAAGACACTGGTTTGTATGTTCACAACATTGATTCAAATTATCTAACAACATATTTTGAAACAGTTTTCATAGAAATGTGGATAGAATGATATCGAAAGGGCAATAAGATATTCTGAAATCAAGTGTCATCAGTATGGATCAAACAGCCATCCATAATTTGCTTCTTAATGCCTAACTGAATATACTAATGTAGGAATTGCTTTGAGGTTGTGTGTGTGAAGGGGGAGAGGAGCATCCAGAGCTGTGATTTCATTGTAACATATAACTCCTATTCTGCAAACTACTTTTACTAATACAGATGAGCAGCTCTTTTGCATCACAGAGACTTGACTTCAGGGGAATGAGAGATTAAGTGACTTGTTCAGAGTCATACAGCCATAACCTAAAGCAGAGCTGGAGCCCAGTTCTTCCTGACTTAGAAGTTATGCCATCCTGCCTCTGAGAGAAATGTCAACCCATAAATATATACTTATATTTAATTGTCCATAAAATTAGAGACATCATAATATTTTTCCTTCTCAGTACAAAGGTGATGTTTCGTCTTATGCGCTATGATGAGTTGGAAATAAAGTATTTTCTTACATTTTAGTGATAATTTCATAATGTAATTAATCACGTTTCTGCAGGTTTGTTCTATACTTGGAGGGCTAAGGTTTCTTTTACCATCTCAACAGTTGTTCAATTAAAATGTTTCCATATGAAAAGAGAATCCTTAACTGAGCTAAAGGACACATATGGAAAGTCAATTATTTTATGCTTACTAGGGCAAAAAAGAAATACCCATTGAAATAATGTTCCATATAGAGAAACCACAAAATCCCAGCCAAGATTTACCTTGAGTTTGGCTAAGTCAGTGTTAGGTATAATTCAATGGTTCTACATTTGACTAGCTAGTGAATATGATTTATTTAGTAACAATTTTATGTTTTATTAATACTTCAAAAAGAAAGATATTCTGTGTCCTCACTGATTTAAAAAAAATGAAAAAAACCCTCATGACATATGCTAAATATGGTTTCTCAGATCTCTAAGTACTGTAAAATTACTGAGTCCTTTTCTTCCCCTTAGGTGAGACATGGAAGAGAAAGAGAAATAAGTTGTCATAAAATAGACAGAGAATATTTCTCAAGATACCTCAGTTGCTTTCTCCATGAATCATGAAAAACAAATTTGGCAGATGGGAAAAGGCAGAGAATGTACTACCTACACACACACACACACACACACACACACACACACACACACACACGCACTCTCTCTCTCTCTCTCTTTCTCTCTCTCTCTCTCTCTTTCTCTCTCTCTCTCTCTCTCTCTCTCTCTCTCTCTCTCTCTCTCTCTCTCTTCTCTCTCTCTCTCTCTCTCTCTCTCTCTCTCTCTCTCTCTCTCTCTCTCTCTCTCTCTCTCTCTCAGTGAGTTGTGGTGTTGCTGGTTGATCTTGGACTTGACTCAAACCCTAGTCAATTTTCCCTTAATAATTTTCTATTTCCACATGCTCTGAAGTAATGAGAAAGTATATAGTGCACTGAGTTTGTGGTCAGGAAGACTTGGGTGCAAATCCAGCCTCATTTATTAGCTGTGTCATTCTGGTCACTTCAGTTAATCTCTCTATGCTTTGATTTCTTCATTTGCAAAATGAGGGGGTTAGAGGAGCTTTTCTCATTCTAAATCTAGAAAAATATGAACTATTAAAGAAGTGAGTTGTGTTCTAGGAGTAAAAAATAAAGTCCTATCCAGAGGTGGATTGCATTAGGTTCTTACCAAATGCAATCCACCTCTGGATAGGATTTTCCTTTTACTTGTGTGTGTGTGTGTATGTGTGTGTGTGTGTATTTCAGTTGCATGATGAGATAAATTTACTAACTCTATTTTATTACATTCTAAATAAAGCAACTTCTTACTCACTTGATGTTAGCAATGTGTTAAGAAAGAGAGAGATGTTCACAAGCATGTCTCTCTTCCCAAGGGAGGACTAGATTTTATCTTTGGTATACTTTCTGAACACAGCCAGAGGAAATTTGTGGTACCAATCTGAGACCACAGCTCATTTCTTGATGAATTTAACATAATTATCTTCCACAAAGACTAGCTTTTTGTTGGAATTCATTGAAGGCCATGTGGTTTTTTACTTTTGTTACTTGCAACCAGAATACAAAAGCCAAATTTCTTGACTGAATAGATGACTTTTATTACTGGTTGTGGTGGATGGGAGGAGAAGGAAGAGAAAATTAGCAAAAAACCAGCAACAAAATCTATGATCTTTTACTAGGATGAATAGAAAATGGTGGAATTATTTACTTCTGTTGCCAAATGTATTTAAATCAGAAATGCAGAAGATAACATAATCATAGATTTCTGAAAATGTGCCATAGAATTGAGCATATCAAAGCAAATATTTAGAATTTCAAGTAATGTAAACAACTTTGAAGCAGTAATAGATATATAGAAAATAAAAGGAAGGGTAGAATTGGAAATTATCTAAAGAAGTGTTTAGCTTAGGCTCTGTAAATTGAACTGAATTGAGTATTTCAAGTGATGTTAGAAGTAGAAAATTACCTAGAATCCCAAGAGGTTAAGTGATTGTTCTCAGGGTCATATAGCTTTTTTGTGTCAGAAACTAGAGCTGAACTTAGATTGTGCTACTTAGCAGACTGAACCTCTGTCCGTGATCTCATTCTGCTTCTCTTTGTCTGCTGTCACTATAAATCAATTAATTAGAATATTATTAAATTTACATTTCGAGACCCAGATTTCTAGGCTTGAACTCAAAGTACCTGGGCTCCATTCTCCAACAGTTGCATTTAAACTTGGAATCAGGAAGACCTAAATTCAAATTTAGCCTCAGAGCCCTACTGGTTGTGTGACCTTGTGCAAGCCACTTAACCTCTGCTTTCCTGAGTTTCCTCAACTGTAAAATAGGCATAATAAAAACACCTTCTTCTTAGAGTTGTTGTAGCGATAAAATGAGATATTTATAAAGTGCTTGACACATAATAGATGCTGTATAAGCTCTATGCATTATTATTGCTAATATTATAATCATTGTCAACTCTGTGTTACTTGGGTAATGTTCAATATTAGTCTCTCTGTTCCTCTGTTTCTTCATGCTAAATGAGAAGGGGACAAATTCAGACTAGATTGTCTATAAGGCCATCTTCATCTCTAAATCTATAATTCTAATTTGAAATTTATGTGTGTACATATATGTATAATATAATATATGTATAATATAACATAATTTGTAATAAAATATGTGTGTACACATATACACAAATATATATGCATATATAGAAAAACATACCTAGATATCCATCTATACATAGATGTGTGTGCGTATTTCCAATAGAAAATACTAAAAATATCTGTAACTGTTTGTCATTGTGAGGAAGTTTTGATATGCCCCTTCATCTGGACAGGTGTGATTTCACAGGTAATCTTATTTACGGAGAGAAAGACATGAGGAAGAAATAAGTAGATTCAGCTAAATTAACTCGAAGTTATTTCAAGAAGACATCTTTGATCTGAATTTTTCTCAAGAAAAATGGATCAGAAATCCTATCTATAGCAGAGAATTATTTTCCTAAGCTATGTAGTGGTCAAGTAGCTTGCTTATAGTCGCACAGTTAACAAATATCAAAAGTGAAATTGGAACTAAGCCTAGCACCTTATATACTTTAAAATTTTGCCTCCATAAGCCCAAGAGAAATGTCAAAAGAAGTGTATTATATTTCATTATACATGTAAAATCTTCAATTTTTAATGCTCCGGTGAGTTGTAATTGATGATGTGATACATGATAGCAACATGTCCATATATTAGTGGTATGCCTGCCTCAGTCCAGCACCTTGCTAGTTCAGAATTATATTGGGGCAAAATGAAACATTCATGGTATCATTGAACAGTTAACCAGAAGATACTTACTTAGCCCTAATTATAAAAGATATTCAATAAAGATATAGTGATTTAGGTAGATGTGGTCTCCCTTATTTTCATGTGGAAAATCAAGGTGATCTTGTGATATATGGAAGTCTAAAAAGCCCCATCCCAATATGAGTGGGGACTCTGTATGCTCTTATGGGATTAGGAATGCCCAAGGTCACCAAGATATTTTTAGTCCAGGTAGAGACAGCTTGAACCTTTCTCCACCCCTGAAAAAATATATCTGACTTTATCAACTTTTAGGGAAAGCCTGGTATTATTCATATCACACCATAGTATGTGATAAGAGATTTCTTTTCACTCATGGATAAAGACATAAAGATGAATGAGTTTCCTAAAATAAATTAATCCTCAAATTTAAATCCTCAAAAGTTAATTATTAATTTTATATCACATAGATGTTAGAGAGTAGACCTTCAGGAAAGTTGCGTGGAAGTCCTACTGTTGGAGGTTTTGAATTTTGTTTTATATTTTGTTTTGTGGTTTGTTTTGAATATCCACCTATAATTCCATGAGCATTGGAGCTATGGGGTAAGAATGGCAATACCAGCATTCTATCACGTAGTATCAAAGAGTTTCCTGGATCAGTGACTTGTGCATGATCCCAAATTTGGTATGTGTCAAAGCCATTATTTACTCTACCACACAGTCTTTGAAGGGATTGCGGTTGGTATATGATGAAAAAAGATGAAATGTCAAATTTAATTTTCAAGTTTTTTTGATATCAAATTTAAAACATTAAGAAAAGGGAGACAAAAGTTCCTGTTCTTGTGCAAAACTAAAATATTCCACTGTATACCAATTATATTCCATTTAAAACTATTTTCATCTGTTAAATGATGGTGAGATGGTAAGGCGTTTCTTACGCAAAACTTCCTCTGTCAATGGAAATCAGCACTTCCTCTTGGTTTCCAGGAGTGCTGAGAAGTTGCTGCTTGCTTGCTTAGCATCTCACCACCAGTATGTGGCAGCAGTAAATCTGGAAACCAATTCTTTCTGGCCCTGAGGCTAGCTCTCCATTCACTATGAAAGAGGCAATTAGGTGGTGCACTAGATACAGTGTTGGACATGGAATGAGGGATGCCTGAGTTCCAATCTGGTCTTAAAAACTTACTGACTGTGTGCCCCTAGTCAAATGACATAAATGTGCCTTAGTTTTCTCATCTGCAAAATGATGATAATTACAGCACTTATTTCTTAGGGTTCCCTTAAAAGGGAAAGTGGGCAGGTGTACAATAAATGCCAGCTATTTATTATCATTATTATGAGCCTCTGTCACGATGGATTATTGAGAGTATAAACTTTTTAGAGAAAATTTTAAATTGTTTTAGTGATAATATTATGTCAAGATAAAAAAGTCCAATTTTAGTTATCTTACTTTTATTTAAAATAAACCAAGAATTTTGAGAACTAAAAGTTTAGGAAGAACTAGTGCTGTTCCTCAAATATTTTATTTAACAAAGTCGTGTTCACTACTATAACTAAAACATATGGCTTAGGTATGTAATGTAATCTTTGCCTTTTATGTGGTTGTTAAATGTTGAGAAGTTAAAATAGTACAAATGTAAATATTTTTGTTATGAATCATGTACCAGGAATACATGTTGTATTTTTAATTTTTTTTTTACTTACACTAAAAGTGTCTGAAGGGAAAAAAAAAAGAAAAATCAATAATACTTCTGGTTTGATGTTGTTTAAAAATAACTATACCTTACAGGTGTAATTAACAAAAAATGAGTAAGTATGCTTACTGTGATGTTACATCTCATAAACACTGATTATTCATTCAAATTATCATAGTTCCTGATTCCATTTTGCAAAAATTTCCTTCAGAATTTCCCGTTAAGCAAGTCTTGCTGTCATATGTCTAATTAAGACACATACCAGCAATGTAAGAAATGAAAAATAAATCAAAATAATAGCGGAAAAGCCTGTCAAAAGGAAAAATCTAGTGTGGCAACTTCTATGTTAGAGTATGTTATGGTCTGGCAAGATGAGTGACTCACTGATTCAATGCCTGATCTCCTGTTGAATTTAGCACAAAATTTTTAAAAAATGAACTGAAATAACTGGGCCCGGTATCCAGTCCTGTTTTGCTCTCTGAAGATGGCTTGACTGGATGAATTGTTCTCAAGAATGTTGTCATCATCAAATCAAGTCAACAAACATTTATTGAACATTTACTATGTGCTCAGGACCAAGAATAAAAATACAAATGGAAATAAATTGCTTTCAACTATACATTCTAGTAGAGGAAGATGATACATAAAAGGAAGTTGGGGTGGGTGGTAGGAGGGGGGACGTATTCATATGACCACATGGTGGAGAAAGTGCAGAGTCAAGAATAGTGCCTAAAGGGGCAGCTAGGTGATATAGAGAATGCAGTACTAGCCCTGGAGTCAGGAGGATGTGAGTCAGAATCTGACCTCAGATACTTACTAGCTGTGTGACCCTGGGCAAGTCACAACCATGATTGCCTCCGATAAAAATAAAACAAACAAACAAACAAAAAAGAGCATGATGCTAAAGAGGAATGAGTGTATGGCTGGCTTGGGCAGTTGCCGGGATAGAGTGAAACTCAAGGGTGAGGATAAGGATATTTCATTGTGCGAAAAATCCCAAGATTATGTCCCAATGAGGAAATTTATTCATTTTATTTAGTTTTTCATTTAATATTTTATTTTTCCCCAATTATATGTAAAAAAAAAATTCAACATTTGTTTTAGAAATTAAGTTCCAAATTTTCTCTATCTCTTCCCCCCACTCTCAATGACAAGGCAAGCAATTTGATATAGCTTGTACATATGTAGTCATACAAAAGAATTTCCAAATTAGTCATGTAAAAAAAAAAAAGATCACAAAAACCCCAAGAAAAATAAAGAAAGCAAAAGAAGTATGCTTCTGTCTGTATTCAGACTATCAGTCCTTTCTCTGGGGATGAATAGAATTTTTCATCATAAGTTCTTCAGAGCTGTCTTGGATTATATTTATATTATTTATTTCTGAGAATAGCTAAGTTATTCCCAGTTGATCATCTTACAATGCTGTTTTTGCAGTGTACAAATGTTGGGTTTCTACTTATTTCACTTTGCATCAGTTCAAGGAGTTCTTTCCAGGTTTTCCAGAGAGGTTTTTGTGACAAAACCCCTAGAATTTAAAGGAAAATTCAAGGCATAACATTCAGCAGAAATATAAGGCAAACATTAAAGACCAATCATAGTGGACTCAATAAGGCCAAATTGTTTACTTCATATATATGAAAATATTGATTTTCATCATTATTGGGTAGTTTGAAAGAAAGACTTGTACTGAACTGACAATGATGGAGGTGATTCTAAAAAACACTGTGTAAGGAAAGATAAAAAGAAGTAATTATCTCATACAAATGAGACTTAAAAGGAAAAATTGATACAGAAGAAGCTAGTGGTGGGGGATGTAATGCTGGAAACTTCTTTCATGGGGAATGGGTTAAAGGGGAAAATACACACACATATGTATGTATGTATGCATGTATAAAAGTCTTCTAAATTCAGAAAGAAATAAGAGGGCAAGAGGATAGGATAGGGGGAGAGGATAAGGGAGGAACTTTTAAAGGGGTACGAAGTTAAAGAACAGGAAAGTAAAATAGTGGGTAGAAGTAAAGTAGTGAAGTAAGAGAGATAAGGTAAACAGGGTGAAAAAATAGTGAGGAAAAATAGGAAAGAGGAAAATACATAAGTAATTGTAGCTTAGAAGGTGAAAAGGACAAATTTACCTATAAATTGAAAAGGGGTAACAGATTCAAAATTTGAATATAACAATAAGTTGCTTTCAGGAAACATTATAAAAATGAGAGATACACACAAAGATAAAATAAGGGGCAAGAGTAGAATTTAGTACGAAAAAAAGTAGAGATAGTAATCATGATCTCAGACAAGTTTAAAGTTAAAAGAAATTTAATCAAAAGTGAAAAATACAGAAGCTACATTGTGTCAGTAATATTATTGAATATTGTTTTAGGCCATTTAAAATACCTAGGCTGATAATATACTTTAGTGTATACCTGCTAAAACAGATACAGGAACTAAATGCATGTAAAAATAAAATACTTTTTATATACAAATAAATAGATCTAAACAACTGAAATAATATTTGTTGTTCATGGGTAGGTAAAGCCTAAATAATTTTAAAAATGACATTTTTACCTAACCCAACTATTTATTTGATGCCATCCCAATTAAATTACTAAAAAAAAATTTCCTTGATTAGAAAAAAAATAATAACAGTTCATTTGGAAGAGTAAAAGATCAAGAATTTCAAAGAAAGCAGGAAGAAAAAGATGTAAAGGAAGTAGATTCAGCAGTATCAGACCTTAAACTACACTATAAGGGAAAACATTGTTGAAGTGTAAAAAGGAGAATTTAAACTATTTAAAACTAAAATTTTCTTGTATAAATAAAACCTATGTAACCAAGAACAGAAAGGATGCAGAAAATTGGGGGAAAACTTTCATAGATAGTCTCTCAGGATGTGATTGGGTTGGAATATTGCTAGAGTGTAGGAAATGATTAGAAAATTTAGAAAAACATGGAAAGAGACTTGAACCTATGAAGGAAGACGTTATTCACTTTTGAAGAAAGAGATGACAGGTGGAAATAAGCAGAGAATGGTTTTACATATATATGTATGAGTGTATATGTGTACATATGTGTATGTTTATAGATATCTATGTCTATGCATATGTGCACATATGTACATATATATACATACACACGTACATATATTTCATGCTTAATTGTAGCCTTCTTTAGAGTGGAAGTGGGAGGGAGGGGAAAATAAAGTAAAAAGTGCATAGCAGAGAACAAAAGAAAACCAATAAAGAAGCAAAGAAAAGCCAGGAAGTTCTGAAAACAATGTGTAGTATTTATTATGCAGGTTTTCTTGAAATGAAAACTTATTACTTTATATTGAATCCTCTCTTATGGTCCATTGTGTGCCTAGCATTTTTTTCTTTTCTCATGTTGTATTTGTTTAAAATTTTTAAAATGGCAAAAAACAAACAAACAAAAAACTGTGCATACCACTTGATCCAGCCATACCACTGCTAGGTCTATAGCCCAAAGACATCCAAAAAAAGGGAAAAAGTCCCATTTGTAAACACACACACACACACACACACACACACACACACACACACATTTATAGAAGCTCTTTTTGTGGTGACGAAGAATTGAGAATCAAAGGGCTGACCATCAACTGGGGAAAGGCTAAACAAACTGTGGCATATAATTGTGATGGAATACATTATTGGGCTATAAAAAATCATAAGCAGAATGATTGCAGAAAAACCTGGAAAGACTTACATGAACGGATGCATAGTGAAGTGAACAGAACCAGGGGAAAGTTGTACATAGTAACAGCAATATTGTTCAGTGAAGAATTGTGAATGATTTAGCTATTCTCAGCAATATAATGCTCCAAGACAAACCCAAAGGACGAATACTGAAGTATACTATCCACCTCCAGAGAAAGAATTGACATTGATTAAATACTGACTGAAGCATGTAATTTTTCACTTTCATTTTTTTATCTTATTTAAATCTTCTTATACAAAATGCCTGATATGGAAAGGTTTTACATAATTCCACATGTATAACATACGCCTGATTGTTTATTGTCTCAGGGAGGGAGAGAGGGATAAAACTTAGAACTCAAAATTTTAAATAAAAATGTCAAAAATTGGAAAAAAAGAAAATACTTGTGCATAACAGACATTGTTTAAATGCATAATCTGTTTAACTACAGTCTTTAGATATTTCACATATTTGTCTGGCTGAAGAAACATAAAAGATCCTGCACCAAGTAATCTTTATAGGTTTCCTACAGATCCATTTTTCAATTATTCTAACCTTCCTTGTCTTAAAATACCTCCTGTCTTGCTTAGGGCATGCTTCTATGTTGGTGGCCTTTTTATTTGGTGTTTTGGGTTTGATTTTGAAAAAATCATTGGTATAAGAAGCTCACTGAGAAAGGTACTTACTGCAATGCAAATAGATCAGCCACTATTTTTCAATTTAAGAGGTACTGAGAGATGAAATGATTTCCCCCAGGTTTACACAGCCAATATGTGTCAAGACAGGATTTGCATCTAGGTCTTTATAATTCTGAGATCAATTGACTCTCCAATATGCCATGAGGCCTCTCTTTGCTTTAGTTAGTTTAGTTAGAGATAAATAACCACAGCTTAAGGTGCTTTTCTTAGACTGTTATTGCCTCGACTGTGTAACAGAGGAACATAGAATGATACTTCAGTGAAAGAAGAACAATCAGGTGGTCACAGAACAAAAATTTAAAAAGCAAGAGAAACTAACAAATGAACTATAAAGTAACAACCACCTAGTAATGATCAATCACAACCCCATTGGCTGGAAGAATATTTATGTCTCATTGCTTCTCGAAGAGTTTGCCCCTAAATACTATTTTCTTTGTCCTAAGGACTACTTCTAAATGAATACAAGGTAATCTTAATATTAGATATCCATATTTCTTTCATTGAGGCACATTTTATCTTTCTCTAAATTAAAGGAATAGAGAGAAGATGGCAGAGTAGAAGGATGGACCTGTAGAAACTCCCCCTGTCCCCCATAGCCCATAAAATACCTGTAAAAAAAGACTCTAAACAAATTCTAGAACAGCAGAAGCCATAAAACAACAGAGTAAAAGAGATTTCTAGCCCAAGGCATCCTGGAAGGCCGACAGAAAAGGTCTATCACACCAGGCACAGAGGGGAGCACAGCCCACCCTTGGCCACAAAGCAGGGACAGGACTGGGGCAGGCCTCAGGGTGTGCAGAATCCCAGGCAGTAGCTGCAGTTCCCAGATCCCTCAACCCACAAAAGCCCAAGGCAGTTTCAAAGTTGGGTGAGAAAGCGCTTTCACTTGTGTGAGAAGGGAACACTCTCTGGCCCCTGTGGCACCAGAGTGGCAGCAGTTGGTGAGGCACAGCATCCATTTTAGGAACCCTCAGCCTAAAGCTCCTGGGGGAATAGTGCGGTTGATCTGGATCTCAGCCCTGAGTGGCAGCCCTTGGGTGAGAGGGAGTCCTGCCTGGCCTGGTGGAGCTGATGGAGGCTCTGGAGAGGGAATACTACTGGCACATCCTGGGCAGAACAGAGTTCTTGTGGTTGCTCACAGACAAGAGCACAGGCCAGGAGAGGAGTAAACTCATATTCCTTGATTGTGCCACCTTGGAGGAACTGAGAACTTACAGTATACCCTCCTCTTGGCACAAGTCTCAGAAGTCAAGTAACTGGCTGGGAAAATTGCTCCCAAAAAGGGGGAAAAAACTATAGAAGGCTACTTTCTTGGTGAACAAGTATTTTCCTCCATCCTTTTGGAAGAGGAAGAACAATGCATACCATCAGAGGAAGACCTAAAAGTCAAGCTTCTGCATCCAAAACCTCCAAAATAAATATGCAATTGTCTCAGGGCATGGAAGATCTTAAAAAGTAAAAGAGGTGGAGGAAAAATTGGAAAAAGAAATGAGAGCAGCACAAAAAAGTCATGAAAGATGAGTCAACAGCTTGCCAAAGGAAACCCCAAAAATGCTGAAGAAAATAACACCTTTAAAAGTAGGCTAACTCAATTGGTAAAAGAGGTCCATAAGGTCAATGAGGAGAAGAATGCTTTGAAAAGCAGAATTAGCCAAATGGAAAAGGAGGTTCAAAAGCTCACTAAAGAAAATAGTTCTTTAAAAATTAGAATGGAACAAAGGGAAGCTAATGACTGTATGTGAAACCAAGAAATTACAAAACAAAACCAAAAGAATGAAAAAATAGAAGATAATGTGAAATATCTCATTGGAAAAACAACTGATCTGAAAAATAGATCCAGGAGAGGCAATTTAAAAATTATGGAACTACCTGAAAGGATAATAAAAAAAAAAGCCTAGACATCATCTTTCATGAGTTTATCAAGGAAACTGCCCTGATATTCTAGAACCAGAAGGTAAAATAAATATTGAAAGAATCCACAGATCACCTCCTGAAAGAGATCTGAAAAGAGAAAGTGGTAGGAATACTGTAGCCAAATTCCAGAGTTTTCAGGTCAAGGAGAAAATATTGCAAACAGCTAGAAAGAAACAATTTGAGTACTGTGGAAATACAATCAGGATAACACAAGACTTAGCAGTTTCTACATTAAGGGATCACAGGGCTGGAAACATGATATTCCAGAAGTCAAAGGAACTAGAATTAAAACCAAGAATCACCTACCCAGCAAAGTTGAGTATAAAATTTCATGGGAAAAAGTGGTCATTCAGTGAAATAGAGGACTTTCAAGCATTCTTGATGAAAAGACCAGAATTGACTAGAAAATGTGACTTTCAAACACAAGAATCAAGAGCAGTATGAAAAGGTAAACAGGAAAGAGAAATCCTAAGGGACTTACTAAAGTTGAACTGTTTACCTTCCTACATGGAAAGATAATATTTGTAACACTTGAAACTTTTCTCAGTATTAGGGTAGTTGGAGGGATTACACATGTATATATAGACAGAGAACACAAGGTGAGTTGAATAGGAAGGGAGGATATCTAAAGAGAATTAAGAGGTGGCAGAGGAATATATTGGGAGGAGAAAGGGAGAAATGGAATGGGGCAAATTATCTCTCATAAAAGAGGCAAGCAAAGCTTTTTCAATGGAGGGGAAAAGGGGGGAGGTGAGAGGGAAAATGTGAAGCTTACTCTCATCACATTTGGCTTAAGGAGGAAACAATATGCACACTCAATTTGGTATAAAAAATAGGTATAAAAATTTATCTTACACTATGGGAAAGTAGGGGAATGGGGATAAGTGGGATGGGGGGATGATAGAAAGGAGAGCAAATGGAATGAGAGTATATTTAGAAGTAAACACTTTTAGGGATGGACAAGGTCAAAAGAGAGAATAGAATAAATTGGGGACAGGATAGGATGGAGGGAAATATAGTCAGTCTTATACAACATGACTTATGGAAGTCTTTTGCAAAACTACACATATATAGGCTATATTGAATTGCTTGTCTTTTCAGTGGAGATGTGTGGGGAGGGAAGAAGGGAGAGAAGTTGGAACTCAAAGTTTTAGGAATGAGTACGGTAAATTTTTTTTGCATGCACCTGGGAAGTAAGAAATACAGGTAATGGGGTATAGAAATCGATCTTGTCCTACAAGAAAAGAGAGAAGATAGGGATAAGGAGAGAAAGGGATGTGATAGAAGGAAGGGCAGATTGAGGGAAGGGGTAAACAGAATGTATAGTGTTTTCAGGTGGGGGAGGGGAGAGATGGGGAGAAAATCTGGAAATCAAAATCCTGTGAAAATGAATGTTGAAAACTAAAAATTAATTAATTAATTTAAAAAATAAAATAAAGGAATAGGTTTGTGAGTTATATCCATAAAGGCAAATTTATCATTCTTTCTATGAATTTCTTGACTCTACCATTTTCAAGGAAGCCAAAATAGGGCTGATTTTAGGGTAAAACTATTTGACAAATCAGCATTTTGCTACACAACTATAGCATTTCATATACAATAATTATGAAGATTTTAAAGAAACCAAAACCAGAGCTTCATTAGAAACTAAAGTCCTCCTGATGTAATAATTTATTTCACATTCTAAATATGGTCTAAATTTTTTGAACTACAATTTTGGTAACTGGTGACTTCTAGCTAATTGTTGGACTTCAGTTCCTGCTATTAACATGAATTATATGCAAACTTAGATACCCTTCAAGGGAAAAAAAATCCTGAAGTTTATTATTTATAGGAGTTAGAAATTTATGAGTAATAAACCTCTCACCAAAAATATTCAGTTTGATTTAATTCAAGAGACATAATCTACTGGGTTTAGGATCAATAGATCTGATTCATGTCCCAGTTCTACCACTTACAACCCATGTAATTATGGACAATCCTTTAACATTTCTAGGACTCATTTTCCTTATCTGTAAAATGAAGATGACTAGATTCTAAAAACCACTTAATCTCAAGATAAAAGATATTATTCAATATATTTTCATGTGAATATAAGAAGTTTCTAGTAAATTCTATTGACTGACTGATTGAAAGGCCCTATGGTTGGCATTAGAATCATAGAAGAAAATATTCCCTTTATTCAAGTTTACATTTTAGTGGGAGGAATAGACAGTGGTTCCACCCAGGAATCACAGGCAGGAACATATAAGATTCATCAATTGCACCTAAAAGGAATGGAGGTGATAGAACATAATATTCCCCAAGACAAAATATATAGACATATGACCACGAATTACTTACCTAGCAGAAATGAACATTTTTCCTACAAAAGAAAAAAGAATGGATCTTTAATGAAACAGGAGACTTCCACATTCCTAATGAAAAATATTTGGAGTAAAGTAAAAACTTTGAAATGCAAATATGGAAGTAAAGAGAAACATAAAAAGGTAAATACAAGTGAGCAAAGTTTATTAAGTTCCTACTACATATACGCAAAGCATTAAACCAGGCAGTGGGCACAGTGTCTAGATGAGACATTGATCTTTTAGAATGCTTGGTCCATTAAGTACTTTCAGTGTTCAGATTCAGATTTCTTCAGTGCCACTTGCAGTGTGTAAAAAAATCCAAAAAAATCAACATAAACATTTGAATTTACAGTGTTAGTTCTTACTCTGAAGCACAGTGGAGCAGGGCCAAAAGAGATAACTTCGATAACAAACCTTAACTGGTTTTCATCTGGGAAACATAACAGAACAAAATCATCTAGGACACATTTTCCTTATTTGTGTTGCTTTTTCACTGACTTAGAGATTTATAGCCTTGCTCTTGTAGACCTTCTATGGAATGCTAATATCTCCTAAAAGAAACGAGGGACAAAATATGCTTACTGAAAGCTGTATTTTTAGTTTGATCTCTTACAGTAAATCTAATTAGGCAAATCTTGTTGAGCAGACGTTAAAATTATGATTGCTTTAACTTTAAAAACTCTAATTATTAGGAATACATGGAGATGATAAGTTGTTTCTATTACATTCAGCATTTACTGAGCACTTCGAGGCACTGTGATAAAGAATGAGAATGCAAAAATTGACATAACATCAAAATCTCTTTCTAAATTTTCTTTCTTCCTTTGGCTTCTATGGCTCTCTCCTGGTTATCCTCTTAAAATATTGTCTTAAATTTGCCTTTCGTTTGTGAGCACCTGAAAAATAGAAATGAAGACAGTGAAAACATGTCTTGGGGAAAAATATATGTTGAAGACATATATGTTGCATGATAAAAAATTATGTATTTTAGCAGGCAAAATGGACACTTTGAAAAAGGTACACATTATGCCCAGGTTGATTTAAAAAATGTACTAAGCCAAACTAAGTATATTTGGTGGATTTTAAAGTTTATATTCTTAATTTTCTTGAGACCACAGTGCTTAGCCCAGTGCCGGCACATAGTAGGCACTTAACAAAAAATGATTAACTTTGGAGAGAGAATTTATTTTCTTCATTTGATTGAACATATTGTATTTGACCATAATTCAATTATTTTCTGAGCTATCTTTATCATGGCTAAAATCTACAATAAGGAAGAAAAAATAAAATATACATTTATTAATTATTCTTCTGTGTGTATATCATTTCTAAAGACTAGATGAATGGGACAGGATTATTAGTGTAGTAATAGACTACTAACTCTAGAGTCAGAACACTTGCGTCCTAGTTCTGTCACTGAGTACTTGGGGAACCAGAGAGAAATCATTTTCCTCTCTAGCGACAATTTCCTCATCTTTAAAATATTTGCCTTCCCTACCTCATGGGGTTTTGTCAGGAAACCACTTCATAGACCTTCAATCAGTATAAAATAGCCTTATTGTAGTGAAAATGATTAAATCATGCCTTATGTGCTGATCAGTGATTTTTATGAGTTTTATAAGTATTGTTTGTATTTTCCTCACCCTGAAAAGCTCCAGGGATTCCCTTTCACCTCCCAAGTCAGATATCAAATCCTCTGTTTGATATTCAAAGTCCTTCATAACTTGACCAGTCACTTGATGCTTTATACCCCACTTCCATAATCTTCCTACACACAGAGTAAATTATCGTTGACTGTATGACAATCATCTCAGGACTCCAGGCATTT
Source organism: Notamacropus eugenii (assembly GCF_028372415.1). Lineage (NCBI taxonomy): Eukaryota > Metazoa > Chordata > Mammalia > Diprotodontia > Macropodidae > Notamacropus > Notamacropus eugenii. The sequence goes on along the minus strand of NC_092873.1, from coordinate 144,413,966 downwards.
TCACTAACTTCCTTAGCACAATGCCTAACACTTCCCAAAGGATTTAAGGCAAAATTGATGGAAACAGCAGCTATTTTGTTAGTGAGACGCCATGGAGTCCAGTCCTTACTTCTTTGGCTTTCCTTCACCTACTTTTCCCCTAAGTACTGCCTAGGGATAACCTTTAACTGGATATCATTTCACTTCCTGTTAATCCTCCAATAAGCAGGAAGGATGGAGGGCAGGGAAGGAAGGTTAACCCCCATCATACCTATCATAATCTGTGGGTAGATTCTTTGTTCCTTTTCAATGCTTATCTGTGAGATAATGCTATTTGAAATTCTTATTAAAGTGTGTGACCATTTACTATAAACCCAAAGGGAAATGAAACTTTCTCCACTGCAGTCTGGGGTGAGAATGAGAGTACTTCTTCAGTTTTGGAGAAATGTAAATGTTTTCGTAGTGAACATGTTCATGCTTACTAGGTTGCTTATGAAGCTAAAAAGGTCTTTAACAAGAAAAGAAGCTATAAATGGAGAGGTACAGAGTTTGGGTGGTGTTGTGTCCAAATGCCTCCATTTGGCACATGCTGGTGGTATCAAGCCTTGCCTGGCAGTAGATAGATCCTTATACCAAACAGAGTTCCTGCTCCATGTAGGAATCTCCCTTACATCCATTTTATGATGAGGAAGCTGGGACATCATGTCAAGTACTCTATTCCAGGGTATTTCTATGTACTTGAATGAATGGATAAGGGGAAAGAAGGCCCAACATCAGATTATGGGGTATGGGGGTCAAATTGTGCTGAAACAAACCAGAATCAGAACCAGAATTTGAAATTTAGGACATTTAGCTAACAAGGGTTTATTGAGTTTCTTATGAACTTTGCCAGCAAGAGACCTCTGAAGAAAGAACAAAATATCAAAACTTATATAGGTTTCCACTTAGGCAAGAGATGAATTAAATATGGAGTACCTTTGGATTGTGTAGGACTTGTTGCTTGGGAGATTGCAAGGCAGAAATGTTGGATGCTCTATACCTTGATTGGACAGAACCTGTTGCTAGGGTCAGTAACGGGAAAGGCTGGCTCTTCTTCAGGCTACCCTGTCCTAATAGATAGGATTGTCGTTTCAGCAGAAAGGAAGGTTGCAGATAGGGGCAGGGTAAGAGACAGACAAAATGGAACTGCTTTAGTTTTCTCAGCTACCGACAGGTAACATAACTGCTGTTCTTCTTCAGGACTCAACCAGGCATCCCTCCACACTAATTCTTATCCACTTTTTATTAATACTCTGTATAAGATGGTCCCATCCAATATGTAGCGACCCTCTTTCCATTGCCTGGCTCTGCTAAAAACTAAAAGAATTGGTCATATAGCGTGTGCTCATATTCTTCTTTCTTCCTTTCCTCCTTATTGCTCAAGCATCTCTTAACTAATTGTGTGCAATTCATTTGAATTACTATTCAGAGTTCCAAAGGGTACACACCCTCATGAAACCACTAGATTTCTGGTCTTTCTTCCTCCTCTAGGCCTGCTTCTCCTTCCTTGCTCTCTGTCATTACTGCGTTGCTCCAACTCTTGAACCCCTCTTTGACCCCAACCTTTTGCAAATGATGAATATAGTTTGCATGCAGAATAGGAATGTAGGAATGAGTAGTTTCCGTTCCCCTTAAAGGGAAATCAGTCCAAGATCTGAATCATAGGATTTTTCCCTTCTCTACAATCCATTTCCCCTTTCCCATAAATAGAAATGCAAATGCTCTCTGGGGACCTAAGCTAAAATTTTTCCAAGGAGACACATTAATATTAATGATGATGGGTGATGATGATAGTAATTATAACAATATTGATATATTCATTTGGTAACATACAGGGAGGGTTCATTGGATTGTGGAACATCAGAATGCAAAGCAGGGCTGGGAAGAGGGAGGAGAAGCATTTATTAAATGCCTACTATCTGTCAGGGACATATTTAAGCATATTTATAATCATTATCTCATTTGATCCTCACAACAATTTTGGGAAGCAGGTGTTATTACTGTTGCTATTAATATATTGTGGCCTTTCCTACTCATCTCCCAACGCTAGATGTCCAGCCTGTTTAACCCCCTGGATACTTGAACACAATGCGTTGACTTTGCTAGGTGTTTGGGAAAGATATTTCAAAAACAAGGGGGATTCAGTCCCTGACTTTGAGTTTATACACAAAATCTTGAAAAGCTATTGTTCCTTCTGCATATCTAAATTAAACCACTTAGAACTTCCTGATGAGGAAAGATAATGCAGTCTCCAAGCAGAAACTCTGTGGTGAGGGTCTGCCTAGGTAGACCTTCTAATCATTTCTCTTATCAGGGCAATAGAAAATGAACTGATCCTGACAATTGGCATCCATTATATTTTGAGGAGCAATCATGATGCCACATCTCCCATGAGTAGGAGACACTGTGGAGAGTTCTCCCTCTTTACCAATACACAAATCTCCCCAAGTATAGACATTGGGATTGGTTTCTGAGGGCAGGGTGTGTTTGTGTGTGTGTGTGTGTGTGTGTGTGTGTGTGTGTGAAATTTAATCCAATCCAGTCCAATAAACATTAAGAGGCAACTATGTGTCAGACATTGTGCTAAATGCTGGGCATGCAATTAGTAAAAAGAAAATCAGCTCTGGTTCACAAAGGGCTCACAATCTAAGAGGGAGATAATGCACAAAAAGTGGAAGGAAAGCAGGGTGGGGGCAACAACAGGAATCTGGTACAGGGGCATCATGTTCCATGGAATTGAAACCAGGTAGAATAGCAAATGTAAAGTACAGTAATGTAAATTGTGTGATCTGTGCCTTTAAATTTCTGCATGCATATGAGTGCCCCATTCTTTGCTGGTTCCTGGGTCTGATTCTTTGAATGTCTATCATCACCTATTCATCATGAGAAAATCCTTTTTGTATTTTTTTAATTTTTGTTCGGAGAAAGCATCCCAGTGGTATAAAATTCAACCTGATTTAACATGACTGGCATTACCTAACAAGGACCTCATGGCTTCACACAATTGGTATTGGATATAAAATAACAATAATGTCTTTTTAGGAATACCCATAAACATTAAAATATGCTCTGATGTGCTCACATAGTAACAAAGCAGAAAACACTTAAAACATATGTTTCCTGGAAAGAAAGAGCTTGGGTCTCCATGTTTTAATTAACTTTGGTGTGTTGTCCCAGAGTACTAGCTTTCCATGATCCTGTGTTTGAGGAATCTGTTGTAAAGTTTCTAGTTTACCAGAAACTTTCCCTGGGAAGAGATCAGTTCCAGTTCTTTATGGGAATAACTCTCTGTGTTCTACTTAACCTTCAGTTTGGCAACTTGCTAGCGATGGTTCATTGGACTGGAGAACATCAGATTCCAAGTATATTTATTAAATGCCAACTGTGTGCCAAGAACTGTGTCTAATATATTTACAAATATCTCATTTGATTATCACAATAACCTTGGGAGGTAGGTGCTATTATTATCCTCATGTTACAGTGGAGGATAATGAGACACCTACAAGTAAAATGAACTGTCCAGGGGACATACTGCTGGTGTCTGAGAAGGATTTGAACTCAGATCTTCCAGTCCCCAGACTCACCATTATATCCACTGTGCCAACTAGGTGGATGAGCTAAATGAAGTAAAAAGCTTTTGGGGAGCTCAGTGCTAGAAGGAATTCAAAGGACTTTATAAATATCTTTAAAAGTTAGCAATAAAAATGGTTTTTACACATTCCTTTGAGATATTATTATTAATCAATCAATAAGCACTTATTCCAGGTACTGAGGAAACAAATACCTTAAATGAAACAAGCTTATTCAGAAGAAGCCTAATCTTTAGAGAAAGTCATATCATTAAATAAGAAAACATTACCTATGTTATGGGCATATAGGGCTAGCCCTAGAGGCTGGTGATGACTCATTGTACTTTTATTTTTTTTTAATTTTCATCTTTTTCTCTTCTTACTGATGCTATTCACAGGATTTCTCATGGAAGGGACTTTAGAAATCATCTTGTTAACCTCCACATTTTGTATTTGACAAGCCTGAAACTCAGATAGCATTATTGATTTTGCTATGGTTAAACAGATATTAAATGGTAAAATGGGGATTGAAACCCACATCTTCAGATTGGTAATCTGCTGTGCTTCCCACTACACTAAAGTATTCCTTTCACTCCATTTCTTTTTCCATTTATATTCATTCGGTATCATCGTTTTCTCTTACTTTTCTGTAGATACAAGAGGCTTCCTATGTTGTCCATAGGCATTGTTCAGCCCTGCTACTGCCAGTGATCCTCAGGGATGAAGAAAATGCTGATATCCTGACTAGATGGTGTTGATCCTGACCTAGCCAGATAATGATGATGATGATGGTAATGGTGGTGGTGGTGGTAGTAGGAGGAGGAGCAAGAGGAGGAGAAAGAGGAAGAGGAAGAGAAAGAAGAAGAGGAGGAGAAAGAGGAAGAGGAGGATGAGGATGAGGATGAAGAAGGGTGGCAGTGGTAGCTGCAGTAGTAGTACTGGGAGAGGCAGCAGTAGTAGTTGTCGCTATTGTAGTAGTAGTAGAGGTAGTGGTAGTGGTGGCAGCAGCAGCTTGCATTTATACAGCAATGACTATGTACCAGACACTGTGCTAAGCACTTTACAAATATAATTTCATTTCATTCTCACAGCTCTGGGAGATAGATGTTATTATCCTCATTTCACAGCTGAAGAAAGTGTGGCACATAGAAGTCAAACAGCTTACTCAAGGACACACAGCTATCAAGTATCTAAGGCTACATTTGAACTCAGGTCTTTCTGATACACGCCCAATATTCTATCCCCCGTCCCTATGAGATATGTCTTGATGACAATAGCTGAGAGCAAAGGGTGGGGAGTAGAGATGCTGAAGAAGGGAATAGCAAATTGATTCCCCTTGTCTCTGAAATAGTCTTCCTTCCAGTGTTAACTCAAGGCTACCATCATTTTCCTTAGAAAGTCAGTTTGCCTTTGAACTCTCTATTGGAGAATCCCAGGCTGGAAGTGAACAGAAGACCAGCTGTTCTTTCTATTGAATTTAAATGCTATTACACCAAACTATGGAAATATCATTAAGAACCTTTTGAAGAAAATAATTTTTAATGCTGTCTTCCCTTCAGGTCCCAATTTTGTGGCAGATTTGTATTAACAAAATACTTTGGGCTTCTGGAGGGACTGTGGGCTTGCTGAATTTTCTAAATATATATATATACTTATATATAATATATATTTATATATAAATGCCAAGTCTGCTGAGGTAAAATGAATTTTGGAAGGCAGAAGTTTCCCTTCCCTCTTTACATGAGTGGCCTATAAGAAAGGAGTCCTTGAAATTCTTGCTCTGGATCTGCAACTGAAAAGTCAAATGGTCCTGAGATACCTAGCTTGAGTTTTCACTTGAAAAGTGGAGATGAGACACTGTTTTTAAAATAGTCAATTTAGACCAAAATTAACCATTTTTTTCTCCTTGGAATGATTATATAAAGGACACAAAAATGGGATTGGGGTCTTATTCTCTTTTAATATTATATCACACTCTTTTTGTACTCAGATAAGTGCTGAAAGCATGTTGTATAGGAAAGTCACAAGTGCCAGAAAACATGAGTCAACTCCTGGATCTTTTGCTTGCTAGCTACATGAACATGGGAGAGTCAGAATCTTTGAGTATTAGTTTCTTCATCTGGAAAAATAGAGAACTTACATTTCCTGTTTCCCAGGATTATGGTAGGGGCTAAATGAGATAATGGAGTCACTTAATGTTTTAGACTTCAGTTTTCTCATTCATAAAAGGTAGTTAGACTAGGCACCTTATAGATTTAACGCCATGAGGGACCTTAGAGACCATCAGTATATCCCCAGTATTTTACAGATGAGGGAACAGAGGCTGAAAGAGGTTAAGTAACTTACCCATAGTCACTTGAGTTAGGAAATTACTGAAGCAGAATTTGAAGGGAGGACTTCCCAAAATTCTGTCCACCAACTCTCCCTCTAACCCCTAACCCGGCTACATCAAACAGCACCTAGCGTCCCTTCCAGCTCTAAATCTATGATCCTATCATCCTAAGTGCTTTATAAGCCTAATGAAGCGTGTAAATGTAAGTAGCTATTTTTCTCTTTATCTGTCACATACTCTGAGTAAGGCATTTTGTTGTTCAGTCATTTCAGAATTGTCCGACTCTTCATGGTGCCATCTGGGGTTTTCTTGGCAAAGATACTGGAGTGGTATGCCATTTCCTTCTCCAGTTCATTTTACAGATGAGGAAACTGAGGCAGACAAGGTTAAGTGATTTGTTCAGGGTCATACAGCTAGTATGTATCTGAGTCCAGATTTGAATTGATAAGGATGAGTCTTCCTGATTCTAAGACCAGTGCTCTATCCACTGTGCCACATAGCTGCCCAGCACTGTAAATACAAACAAATAAACAAAAATGAAATCTGCTCAAACCCTGAGAAAAATTACATTGGGTGTTGTGGGGGGAGATACAATAGATAAGAAGAAATAAAAAAATTTAAAATATATGCAAATAAAAAAGTTAAAAATAATATCCAAGAAATAAAAAATAGTATAATGGTACTAGAGTACTCACTCATTAAAAAAAATCCCTCTTCTTCCTCTGATCTCACATAGCACTTTATTTGTACCTCACTTAATTAGTTTTCATATATTATTTTGCATTACATCTATTTGTGTATATGTCATAATGAAAGACTACATATTCTACGAGGGAACAAGGACTATTTCCCCTTGTTCCTATGGCAGGACTTTGCACATAATAAGTGTGTAATAAATGACTGATTGAATGAAAGATTGATTTGAACAGAAAGTAGAGGGTGTTGGGTCTCTGAATAGATTGGCTTTTTTTTCATTTTACATTTCCACTTAATTTTATTGTTGGATGGAGAATATAAAATGCAGAACTCAATCTCAATTCATAGATAAAAATATGTAATTTGAAGAAAATCTGATACTTCTAAATTTTATTTTAAATAAAAGCAGAAAAGGGCATAAAAACATAGTCTTAAAGACAGAAGGGTTCTCTGAGGTCAACGTGTTCCAGTCCCCAATTTTACAACTACATGAAATTGAGGTCCTTGGTTTGTCCAAGATATTTGTTGTGGTTTTGTCATTTTTTCAGCAGTGTCCAACTCTTTGTGACCCCCATTTGGGGTTTTCTTGACAAAGATACTGGAGTGCTTTGCCATTTTCTTCTTCAGTTCATTATACAGATGAGGAAATTGAGACAAACAAGGTTAAGTGACTTGGCCACAATCACAGAACTAGTAAGTGTCTAAGGATAGATTTGAACCCAGGAAGATGAGTCTTCCTGACTCAAGGCCCAGCACTCTATCTGCTGAGCCACTTAGCTGACCTTGTCCAAGGTCACTTATGTACTGACTCAAATCATAGTCCTCTTACTAAAAATCCTGTGCTTTTCTAATATACCATATTGTCTCAATGCTCAGAATGAAATTTCCCTCTAAACTAATGTTCTCAAATTTAAGTGTAGGGTACCTGAAACTTACTTCCCTTGAAAATTATGATTTCATAAATGCCCTTTTAAATGAGTCATCTTTTGACCCTAAGAATAAATCTTAGTGCATGACATATGTGCTAACATAATATATAAAAGGGAGAGGGAATGACAATTTGGATTTTAGAAATGTAACAGTCTCCTTGGCAACTGTGATATATTATGATGACTTAACCATAAATGGAAGCAGAAGAAACCACTGAATAATTCATGTGGTCTGACACCAAATTCATACAAGAATCTCCTCAGATGTCAGCTTCAATTTTCAATGGAAAATCCATTCAACATTAACAGAGAGATCCTGAACACAAACCATTACAAGGACTCCAAGGATGGCATATGGTAAACTGCAAAATTTGTTGAAAAATGTTATTCATGTTTGGCTTAAGAAGAATAAAAATAATGCATAAAATAACAATTATCCACACAGTCCCAACACAGCACTAAATAGAAACATTCCAAATTAATGAAAATACATGTCACATTTATATGGCTTTTGACCAATGGATTCGTAGTCACATATGGAGAGTTTTTCCACTCACTCCACATGTGGCTTTTGAAATGTTACTAGTTGTTTGAAAACTCTTCCTGGGACCAAGCTAAAAACTTCCTGGGAACAGGCTAAACACATGTGGCATTTCTCCAAATATTAATATGTACAACAAGCACAGGGTGATCAGAGATGAACCGTACAGTACCAAATATAGAAGTTGCTAAAAATACTTGCCACCTTTTATTAGCACAAAATACAATAGAGCTTATCACCTAGTTAACAGAAGAATTAGTTAATGTGAAGTGAAAATTAAAACAACTCTGACATTTTACTTCACTCATCAGTGTGACAAAGATGACAGATATGAAGATGATGAATGTTGGGGAGTCTCAGGGAAAATAGGCACAGCAATGCCCTGTTGGTAGAATTAGGATTGGCTCAAAAATCTGGAAAACAATTGGAAACTATACCCCAAAAAACGTCTTGATCCAATGATAACACCCTTAAACATATAATCCAAAAAAGGAATAAACTTATGTGTCCTGAAATATTCATAATAATGCTTTTTGTTACAGAAAAGAATTGGAAATAGAATGGATGCCCATTAGTTGAGAAACAGTTGAACAAATTGTGAAATATGAATGTATTTTAAAATTTATTTAAAAATATATTACTTATAATACATAAAAAACCCATCCCTGGAAATACCTAAAACAAAGCAATACTCTCCCAATTATGCCTCCATGCCCAATTCCCATTTCCTTTTACTTCATGTCATATAAAAGAAAATGAAAAAAAAAATGTGCCGAACTTCCTTCTATCCCTCTCCCTCATGTAAGGTGGTGCATTTCTCCAAGGGGAAGGGTGGTTTACTCTAAAACCAGTAGGAACTGAATAAAGATTTTGTATAAAATGAGTCCATATCCCAGATGAGGATTTATTTCAAGGATCTAGCAGTAGAAAAGAAGAGGAGACATGAAGCTGAGGCAGAAAACTGATAGTGCAGAGGCCACTAGTAAAAGGGAAAAAAAGATAGTAAGAATGATTTGTGGCAGAGAAGGGAGTGATTAAAAAGGGCCATTTGCTCTACATGTATTTTGGAAAACTCTTGGACTGATCCTACCAGTTGCACCCACCTACAAGGACTGAGAAAAGTTCCAAGAAAAGATCTATTCTTTCCCCAGCTTCCCTTCCTGATGTCTATTATATGAGTGTGACATATCCTGCAAAGTTAGTCAACAAAGATTTCCATTAATGTGAATTTTACATAGCCCACAAAAATACCCATAGTTAACTAGAAATATGTATAAATGAAAATTAAAGCAGAGTCAAACATCTACTTAAATATTAGAATTTTTTAAACTGGAGGCTCCTGCTTATACTCTTGACTTTTCATTTAATATAAACTCCATGCCGTAGAAAGAAAGAGAAAAAGGAACCACATGGACCTGAGAGGCCATTTGTTAGATTACCCCTGGTGTTAAGATATAATTATATATTATATGTATGTATGTGTATGTGTGTATATAAAACATATATGTAAAATATGTACATACACATATGTATATCTATGCATGCACATACACACACATATTTGATTGCTGTTTGTCCTTCATTCCTGAAGAGGGCCATGACATCAGGAAGATGATGTCATGACTTGCAAGTGAATTGAAGAGGCAGGGCTGTACAAGGTCACTAGCCTCACTCTCTCTTTCTGAACCATCTGGGTCCAATGGCAAGATACAAATCAGGACAACTGGATACACTGGTAAACTTTGGTCTTTTTAAACTAAGATCTTTTACAGATTTCAGTTTGTCAGAGGGAATGTCCATTCCGTGATTAAGGCTAAGTAAGACATGAGGCAAAGAAGGGCCTCTTTTACCTAGTCAAAAAAAAAAAAAAAACAACAAAACTGGCATGCCAAGTGACATGGAATTATTCTCTTTGTTTCAGACAGTCAACAAACTTTTATTAATTACATACTATATGCCAAGCACTTTACTAAGTGCTGGGGACACAAAGGAGAAAGAGAAAGGAAGTCCTTGCCCTCAGGGAGCTTACAGTTAAATGAAATGAATTCACAAAAGGAAGCTGAAAAGTGGGAGAAGAGAGAAGTTTAAGGAGGATGTATAATAGAATAGTGTAAAATAGAAAGTCCTCTCTTAGAAAGGGACTTTGCTGCACCTTCTAGTCTTTAAATCAGGGGATGATATCGGGAGCATTGATGAGATGTGAGTACCAAGGCTGAAGTAACCTCAAAGGATGATAAAATTTCCTAAGGTCATGATGGAGTCCAGTCAAGAAAAGTTTCATGTATGGAATTTAAACTATTAGAACTTCAAACATTTATATGCTTCCTTGATAATCTCCATTACATTTACCTAATACAATTTGGAAGATAAATGACAGATCACTTGTTTCAGAATGGAGAAATCAGGATTTGAATCCTGATTTATAAGTTAAAAATGTATAAGCTATGTGACTACAGGCAAGTCACTTAACATATCTGAGTTTTAATTTATGCATGTGTGTGCTTGCATACATATATATGTACGTGTATATATGTACACATATATCATAAGTTTATGTGTACATATATGTACATATATACACACATACATTTATTATTTATATATTTGTATTTATATAAATTCACACATATATATAGAAATACAGATTTATCTGTGCATATAATTACTTTATAGAGTATTTTAGGAGGAATAAAAATACCTCATTGTCAGCTATAAAATGGAGACAATAGTATTATATCTGAATTGTTGTGAGGATGAAATTAATTAACCTTTACAAGGTACTTAACACAGTGCCTAGCATATAGTAGGTGCTAAATAAATATGTGTTGCATCCTTCTCCCCACCCCCCTTAATGCAGTCTACTATTAGCTTTGTAGCTGCCAGAGAGTTTGGAGAATAGCAAGGGGAAAGGAAAGATTGGAATTTAATTCTAACTTTATGGAAGAAATTGTGAAGAGATAATTTGTAAGGGACAGCAATGGAATAAAAAAGGAATTTATGGATAGAAAATGAGTGTATATTATGAGCAAAAAAAGGAATAACAGATCACTATTACCTTAAAGGTTAGCAAAATTTCATTTATTTGTAATATAATCGTCTACTTGACCATAACCAAGTGCTATTTCTCAGTCTTGGGCCAGAATACTAAAATCTGACATTTGATATCTCCCAATAAGTTGATTCATGCCCTGTGATTTTTCATTTTTCAATGGAAGTGTCTCCAAAAGGAGATTTTTTCCAAGAATCAATGATGAGAATCTGTCTTTCCATTTCAACAGGTTGAGTTCCTAGAATCATGGTTCCTGTGTATTTGTGCATGGAAATACTAACACTTAAATAAGTAGGACTTGCAGGGCCATTCCTAGGCAAAACTATAAAGTGTTTTAGTCAGCTCTTCCTAATCTTGGTTTACTTTATTTTCTATATGCTTATCTATCTACTCAGTGATTTTAAATTGTCCCTGACTACCAAGTCTTATCCAGCAATGCCTTGAGCTCCAGTTCTTTCTTCTAAAAGCATTTTTAATTAATTAATTAATTTTTAGTTTTCAACAGACATTTCCATAAGATTATGAGCTCAAAATTTTTTCACCATCTTCTCTGTCCACGCACCCCAAGATAGCATGCTTTCTGATTACCACTTTCCCCAGTATATCCTTCCTTCTGTCACACTTCTCCCTTCTCTTATCCACAGACCCCCTGTATTTTCTTGTAGGGCAAGACAGATTTCTATACCCCATTGCCTGTGTATCTTATTTCCCAGTTGCATGTAAAAACAATTTTAACTTTCATTTTTAAAACTTTGAATTCCAACTACTCTCCCTTTTTCCCACCCTACCCATCCTCATTGACAAGAAAAGCAATTCAATAGAGGTCATACATATGTAATTATGCAAAAGACTTCCATAACAGTCATATTGTGAAAGACTAACTACATTTCCCTCCATCTTATCCTGGCCCCCATTTATTCTATTTTCTCTTTTGACCCCATCCTTCCTCAAAAATATTTACTTCTAAATACCCCCTCCTCCAATTTGCCTTCCCTTCTATCATACCCCCAACCCTCCGCTCATCCCCTTCGCTGCTACTTTCTTGCAGAGTTAGATAGATTTTCATTCCAAATTGAGTGTGCATGTTGTTCCCTCCTTAAGCCAAATGTGATGAGAGTAAGGTTCACTCTTTCCCTCTCACCTCCCCCTCTTCCCCACCATTGAAAAAGCTTTTACTTGCCTATTCTATGTGAGATAATTTGCCCCATTCTATTTTTCCCTTTCTCCTCTCAATATACTCTTCTCTCACCCTTATTTTTATTGTTTTAGTTATCATCCTTACCTATTCAACTCACCCTGTGCCCTCTGTCTATATGTATATAATCCCTCCAACTACCCTAATACTGAGAAAAGTCTCAAGAGTTACAAATATGTTCTTTCCACGTAGGAATATAAACAGCTCAACATTAGTAAGTCCCTTGTGATTTCTCTTTTCTGATTACATTTTCATGCTTCTCTTGATTCTTGTGTTTGATAGTCAAAATTTCTATTCAGCTCTGGCTGTTTCAACAAGAATGCTTGAAAGTCCTCTATTTCACTGACTGCCCAATTTTTCCCCTGAATTATTATATTCAGTTTTGCGGGGTAGGTGACTCTTGGTTTTAATCTTACCTTCTTTAACCTATGGAATATCATATTCCAAGCCCCGTGATCCCTCAGTATAGAAGTTGCTAGATCTTGTGTTATCCTGATTGTATTTCCATGATATTCGAATTGTTTCTTTCTGATTACTTGTAATATATTCTCCTTAACCTGGAAGCTCTGGAATTTGACTACAATATTCCTAGGAGTTTTCCTTTTGGGATCTCTTTCAGAAGGAGATTGGTGAATTCTTTCAATACCTATTTTATCCTCTGGTTCTAGAATATCAGCACAGTTTTCCTTGAAAATTTCTGGAAAGATGATGTTTAGGGTCTTTTTTTGATCATGGTTCTCAGGTAGTCCCATAATTTTTAAATTGTCTCTCCTGGATCTAATTTCCAGATCAGTTGTTTTGACAATGAGATCTTTGACATTACCTAATATTTTTTCATTCATTTGGCTTTGCTTTATACTTTCTTGGTTTTTCATAAAGTCATTAGCTTCCATGTACTGCATTCTAATCTTTAAGGAATTATTTTCTTCCGTGAGCTTTTGGACCTCTTTTTCCATCTGGCCAATTCTTCTTTTTAGGGCATTCTTCTCTTCATTGGTTTTTGGATCTCTTTTGCCGTTTGGGTTAGTCTATTTTTTAAAGTGTTATTTTGTTCAGCATTTTTTGGGTCTCCTTTAGCAAGCAGGTGACTCGTTTTTCACAATTTTCTTGCATTGCTCTCCTTTCTCTTCCCAATTTTTGTTCTATTCCCTTACTTGATTTTTGAAATCCTTTTTTGAGTTCTTCCATGGTCTAAGACAAATTAATATTTTTCTTGGGCACTTTGGATGTAGAAGCTTTGATGTAGTTGTCTTTTGTTTATATACTTTGGTCTTCCTTGTCACTAAAGTAAAGATTCTATAGTCCGATTCTTTTTCCAATTTTTGCTCATTTCCCCAGCCATTTGCTTGACTTTTGCACTCTTTGTCAAGGTAGTTCTCAGCTTCCAGTGGGATTGGGGATGTACTGTCAGCCACTGGATCCCTCAGAATCTGTGGACCTACAGCTCCAGAAAAACTCACTGCCATTGCCCCTGCCCCTGCTGCTGTTGCTGCTGCTGAGGCTGACACAGGCTTCTCCACCCCACCACCACCCTGGGACTGGGGCCAGACCATTCTACTCTCTCACATAGGTCCCACAGGTTTTTTCCACTGACCTTCCAATTTGTCCTTGGCATTTTGGGGTTGTAAAGTCTGGAACTGCCACAGGTGCCTGAGATTCAGTCCCCCCGAAGGCCTGCTCAGGTCCCATCTGTACTGGCATGGCCCACACTAGACTGTGCTCTGCTCCCAGCATGATACAATAGACACTTCCCAGTGACCTTCCAGGCTGTCTTGGGCAAGATATTTGATTCACGCCATCATTCTGTGGGTTCTATAGCTCCAGAATATGTTTAAATTTGTTTTTAAAGGTATTTGGCTGGGTTTGTGGCGAGAGTGCTAGCAAGTCTGTGCTGTTACTCCAAAAAACAATTTTATATGAAAAAAATTTGTCTTTTAATTTTAAAACATTTTCATTCTTGAATTTATCCTTCCCAGTTTTCATGTTCAGCAATTGATACTACATATGCATTCATCCACACATGCACATGTATGTGTGTGTTAGAAATTCATTCTGAATCATTTCTTGTAAATCTTCTCTGAATTCTTTTCCAGTTCATCAACTCTTCTCACATACAAATGGATATAGATCCAAAGTCCATAGAATAGCAACTAACTCTAAACTACTAGTCTTGGTTCCATCCCAGCCCCCAAACTCAACTACTAGCCATCAATCAAGGAAGTAACTCTTGTCGAGGTATGACCTGCAAACTGTCTTCTGAGCAATCAAAGACACTAAAGACTTGAATAAGAAAATTTTCATCACCAAAGTGCTTGGCACTGTTAAATGGTTCAATATCTGAAATCAATGTAGTTTTATCTAAGGAAATAGGATTAGGCAAAACTCATTGTCATATGCTTTGCCATTATACCCTCTTGAAAACTGGACTTTTCTATACGACGCAAACATGAACCCTCCTATTTGTGTGTTCTTCCTCCAATTAGAATGTGAGATGTTTGATATTTGGGAATGCCTCAACTTTCTATTTGTATTCCCTGTGTTTACCACTATTCTTTGCACATAATAAATTCCTAATAAATGCTTTTTCATTCATTTACTGTTTTATCTTTTCTCATGGTGTAGTAATATTTCATTATATTCTTATATCAAAATTTGTTTAGTCTTTCTCCAGTTAACTGGCATCTACTTTATTTCTAGTCCTTTGCTAGTGCAACAATCTTTACAACTTTATAACTTTGACTTTCTTGTGGTATATCACTAGGAGCAGGATCTCTGGGTGAAAGCAGCTCTGACATTTTCTGATTTGTCAGAATTCATTGTCTGAATTGTCAAAAGAAATTTAGAGAAGACAACAGTCTTCAAACCTTTGGCCAATAAGCTTGACTTCAACTCCTCAAAATCTAAATACATTATTAAGGGGATAATTGATGAATTATTCACAACTCCCAGCACACAGTAGTTGTGTAATTAATGTTTTTTGACTGATCGATATAGAAAATGAGAGTGTGCTTTCATCATGAAGAATTACAGATTAACTTTACTTCCTTTTTTTTGCCTTCTCTTCTGACACTTCTATCACCTTGGTGCATGCCCTCATCATTTCATGCCTGGACTAGTTTAATAGTTTTTTGGTTGGTTTTCTAACTCAAGTCTTTCCCCAACTTCACCAGTTCTCCACTAAGCTACTGAAGTAATCTTCCTAAAGCACAGTTTTGACCATGTCACACCCCATAAGCCCATTTAAGCAATGTCAGTAGCTCCCTATTAGCTCCAGGACAAAATGGAAAATCTTTTGACTTTCAAAGATTTTTATATCCTATTCATTTTCTTCCCTTCTAGTCTTCTTGTACCTCACTCTCCTCCAAGTACTCTACAATCCAAGAACACCAGTCTCCCTAATACTCAGAATAAAATGTCCCATTTCTTGATTTTGCATTTTCACTGACTGCCCCCCATTTCTGGAAATTTCTCCCTTCTCATATCTGTCTCTTGGCTTCCTTAAAAATCCCATCTTCTGTAAGAAGTCTTCCCCAGTCTCCCTTAATGCTTATGCCCTCCCTTTGAGATTATTTTAATATATGCTGTGTATATGTTATTGGTACATAATTGTCTGCATGTTTTTCCTCCATCAGATTTTGAGATCCTTGAGGACCTGCACTGTTTTTTTTCTTTCTTTGTAACTCCTGGGCTTAGCACAATGCCTGACACATTTATTTATTTAAGAAATGTTTGTTGAATTGCTTACTTTTTAAAAAATAGGATTAATAGACTGATAGCTAAGCAGAATATATATATGTATATGCATATACATATACATATACACATTATATCCATATGTATATGTATATATATATATGTAGATATGTACCAAGATTTTAATCAAATATGTGACAAAGTTTATCTTTCTGTTATTATGGAGAATGGAGATATATGGTTTAGATGACAGTACAAATACATGTAATCAGAGCTATTTGAATGGCCATACCAAAAATGCTGTCACTAATGGTTCAGTGTCAACTTAGGATGAATTTCATGATGTAGTGGGCCAGGTCCCGTGTTGCTTAACATTTTTATCCGTCACTTCGACAAAGGTACAGAAAGCATATGTATCAAATTTTCCAGTGCTACTAAACAGTGAAATCTAATTAATGTACTGGACATTATAGAATCAATGTTCAGAGTTTGTGATGGGCTAGAACTTTGGACATGATCTAAAAAAAGGAGAAGTTAATGGAGAGATACAAGAATTTATCTTAGGTTATAACTTGCTAAAGGCTAGGAGCTGTTTCATATCTTTTCTTCATATCTCTAACCCCTGACCCAGTGACTGGGACATGAGGTATTTAAGAAATACTTATTGGACCAAATGGGGTAAAATGAGATAATCTCTGTAATGTGCTTAGCACAATGCCTGTCACATAGCAGGTGTTTAATAAATGCTTATTCCCTTCCTCTCTGTGTTGATTCATTCATTAATATAAAAGACATGATTCAAGTGCTGTTCATTTGAAAAGAATAAGGTTTTTTTTTTAAATTCTAAATTCAACCTAAGACAACAATGATGATACATTTATCACTTCCACATCATAACTTCCCTCATTGTAGTTTTGATATGTTGTGGATTAGTGTAAAAAAATTAAATAAGAATTTCTTGGAGTTTTGTAGAAGCTACAGATGATACATGAAGACCAGCAAGTGTCACAGAACCTATTACCAAATACTTAACCCAAATTTACAATAAGGTACTGTATAAATCCCATAAAAAGAAAAAGAAAAAAAATCAGACTTCTTTTCTGGTATGAAGGGAGGGCCAAAAAGTTTTATGCAGATTTTTCAAACTGTGTGGGTGTCATACCTGTAGCCCTCATGATGTAAAAGAGATAATTGTAGAAGGCTTCATTAAGATAGTCAGGGTATCTAGGACTTAGAAAAGTCCTACTGCATTCTACATCAATTCAACAGGGAGTAAAATATTCTTTTCTCAGCATCATTTCAGGAAGGACATTGACATACTGGAGGGCATCTAGAGGAGGGTAACCAAAATGATGAAGCATCTTGAGACCATGCCATAAAAGAATTAGTGGAAGGAACTAGAGTTATTGAATCTTCTTTTTTATTCCCAAAATAATAAATATCTAGCATTTGGAAAATGATTAATAAATATGTGTTTATCTGACTGACTAAGTAGACTCAGGGGAAAGTGATAGCTGTGTTCAAATATTTGAAGGGCTATCAGATGACAGTGGAAGTAAGCTCATTTTTCCAGGCTCCAAAGCACCAACATAGTGGCAGTGAGTAGAACTTAGAAAGAAACACATTTGAAGAAAAGAAAAAAATTTCCTTAGAAGGAACAATTAGAGCAAGTGGAGTGGGCTGGAGGACCTTCAGTAGAAGCTGAATGAATTTCTATTGGTCACATTGTAGAGAGGGTTCCTATTCATGTTTAGGTTGGAATAGTGTAATGGTAATTTAAATGGGAAGATCTTTCTCATTCATTAATAGGCTCATGTGAACTGCCTGGGTCACATGAAAGTCTGACTCACATGGAGCCTGTGGAGGGAGGAGCTTGCTGAATGGGTGGAAGAGGAAGAGTGGAACAGGAAGAGGCAGAGCTAGAACAGAGGTAAGAGGAAAGTTAGTCATGAGAGCAGTCAGAGCAAGGAAGGATGAAGGCAGGCAACTCGTTGGCATGAGTGAAAGAGCTTGTTTGTAATTTTGTTTAAGAGAGCCTGCTTGTGATTTGTTTAAGGGAACTGGCTTATAGGAAACTTAGCAGGGGGAAGGCTTTGGAATGGTGTTGTTCTTTGCATTGCTATTGTGTATAGATTTTTGCTGCTATGATGGATTTGGCTTACTGATGTCTGAATAAATGTTTTGGTTCTATCTTCCATGTGGAGAGTTTGTTGTATTTTGCTATTCAGAATTGTGCTTGGATATTCATGGTATCATAGGCACTGTGGATATCACATTGGTGCTACAAATAGATAGTCTCTAAGGTCTCTTTTAACTGAGATTGTGGGATTTTGGACATATGTGTATAAACAGACATTTACTATGAGGCTATAAAATAAAGTTGTGCTTCTTTCTTTGAAGGAACTATTCTGGAACAGTGTTTTTAAATGTGTGAAAGAGATGTTGGACTAATTGTACTAATATGCAGAATAAAAAACACATTTTTAGTCATGACCAATGTGGGAATTTGTTTTTCTTTTCCTTTTCCTTCCTTCCTTCCTTCCTTCTCCCTCCATCCCTTTTTTCTTCCTTCTTTCATTTCCTTCATTCTTTTTCTATGAGGTGGGAAGTGTGGAAAAGAAAAGAAAATAAATGCTTAATAATTCAAATTCTATACATGTGTTATATATATGTCATATATGTGTGTATGCACACACATATGTGGTATGCATACATATTAATGTGTGCATATATTTTATATAGATACATATTCATGTATGTATATTGGGTGGATATATAAGTACTATACTTACACACATGCATGTGTATATATATATAAATACAAATATACACATATAAATATAAATACACACATATATACATATATGTATATATATATGTATAGTCTGTGTATGCATATATACATACCCAATGTGCATAATAATCCCAGGAATAATCTCAGTTTTTTAGGTAGAAAGATATTGTCTTCTTGTTTTAATTTAGTGAATCAAAATGACTAATCTCATGAAGTTATACTGTTCATTGCCAAATGCTATAGTAAGCAATGCTATTTCCTGGAATCCATTAACAGTGAGTCAGTTTATAGATGTCAGATGGAGATATTATTCCCATGCAATGCAATGTATCAGACAACTGGGATTCAAATCTTGCCTCTGATGTTTTCCACTTGTTTGAATTTGGTCACATTACTACCTAAGCTTCATATTCCTAAGATAATGATGATGGTTATGATGACGAAAAGCATTTTATATAGCACCTATTATGTGCCAGGCACTGTACTAAATATTTTACAAATATTATCTCATCTGATCCTCACAACAAACCTGTTAGCTAGGAGCTATTATTGTCTCCATTTTACAGTTGAGGAAACTGAGGCAAATAGTACTTAAATGAGTTTACCAAGATCACTCAAATAGTAAGTATCTGAGACCAGATTTGAACTCAGGTCTTTCTAATTCCAGGCTCAGTGCTCTATTCACAGTTCCTCCTAGATGCTTCAAAATTAAGTCATATTAAGGGAGCTGTTGGGCCCATTCCAGCTCTAGATATATGATCCTATAATCTGTGACCTACCAGGTATGGGTACTCCCTCCATTTGTGTAGATTACAACCACTTTTGGCCTTTGTAGACCATTTCCCGGGTTGGTATAGCCAAAAATAATCATCTGTTATTTGGCCTTCTTCTGAAAAGCTTTTCCAAGCTAGGGTAGTCATTAGATAAAAGACTTACAGCACTTGAAGCCTTTTCCTCCTGGCACAGATTTGCCCAAGTTGTTCTGAGGGCATAACCTTTTAAAATCCAGATTCATCTCCATTCCATAGCATGGCAACAGAGTGGAGCATTTGTAAAGTGATTTGTTGTTCTGTTTAATTGAATTTTTGGTTAAGACTGAAGAGCCAGTATATTAAGTTGTCATTAATCCAATTCCTTAAAAAATAGACTGAAGAAAATGTCAGAATTTGGAAGATAGGGATATTTGATTAGGGAAACTGCCAGACAAGTACTTAAAAGGCCAAGTATGCAACATACATCAAGACAAAGATTCTGAAAATCACCTTGAGTAGGCCAGTAACATTCTTCTAACATTGTGGAGAAATGCCCCAGTATGGAGGTGGGTAATTGCATTGGTGCCCTTTTACTAACAGGAATGGAGCTCTTAGGCTTTAAAGGATGCTTTCATTACATAGATTGCTAATGGGAACTTGCTCCAGGACACATGCCAATTATTGAAATAAAATGAATATGAAAGAGATATGTTTGGGACAACTGACATTTTCCCATCCTCCCATCCAATCTGGACATGAAACTCCCATGGCTTTCCACTCCAATCCCATCCCAATTATGTACTTACTTTCTTGGATGGAAAGATGCTAAGCAAACATTAGATATTATATCTTTGTGTCAATCTATTTATAACATTCCTATCCCTTAGAGCTTGCTAGACTTGAAAAATAGATGATTTTGAAGAATCAAATGAAAATTCACAAAATGTGTTTGTATTTTACATAATTGTCCCTGTTTTTCAGAAAGGAGGCTTCATGATAGGGTGGAAACATTGCTGGAATGGAAGTCAGAGGATTTGGATTCAGATTTTAACCCTGCCACAGATGAGCTATGTGATGGAGGACATGTTCACTTAACTGTTCTCTGCCTGTTTCCTTATCAGGAAAATTAGGGTTTGAACTAAATGACTTCAAATGTTACTTCCAATTCTACATCTATGATCTGTGACTCATGTATAAAAGAAACAAAGGAAAAAATAAAGATGCTTCTGGTAATAAAATTTGAAGCTTGCTTAGTGTGTCACCATTCACAAAGTAATTGATTATCTCACTGGATTCTAACAATAGCACCATTAATTTCTTTTCCCATTTTTATGATCTCTTTGGAATACAGTCTTAGATGTGATATTGCTGGGTCAAAGGGTATGCCAATTTTTGTAGCAAAAAGAATACAGCAACTTATCACAAGAATAATACATTATGATCAGGTAGGATTTATACCAGGAATGCAGGACTGGTTCAATATTAGGAAAACAATCAGCATTACTGATCATATCAACAAGAAAATGAACAGAAACCATATGATTATTTCAATCAATGCAGGAAAAGCTTTTGACAAAATACAATGTCCATTCCTGTTGAAAACACTGGAGAGCATAGGTATAAATGGAGCCTTTCATAAAATAATAAACAGTATCTACTTAAAACCATCAACAAGCATTATATACAATGATGATAAGCTAGATACATTTCCAGTAAGATCAGGGGTGAGATAAGGCTGTCCATTATCACCACTGTTATTCAATATGGTACTATAAATGTTAGCTTTAGCAATAGGAGAAAAAAGAAAGAAATTGAAGGAATTAGAATAGGCAATGAAGAAACTGTCATCACTTTTTGCAGATGATATGATGAAATACTTAGAGAATCCTAGAGAATCAAGTAAAAAATTACTTGAAATGATTAACAACTTTGGCAAAGGAGAGCTCAATTTTAAAAACCAGGAACTAGGCAAACAAGATGAGTAAAAAGTAAAAAAAAAAAAAAAATGCAGACCATAGATAGTTTCTGTGGAGGCAGGGAAGATCAAAACGCAAACTCAAAAGACAACACTGTCAATATACCTACAACTGAAACCTCAGCAGGAAATATGAATTAGTTTCAAGTCCAAAAAGCCTTCTTGGAAGAGATCAAGAAGGATTTTAAAAGTCAAAAGGAGAGGTAGAAGAAAAATTGGAAGAAGAAATGAGATTTGCAAAAGAGAGTGAACAGCTTGGAAAAGGAAGGACAAAACTGACTGACAAAAACAGTATAATTGGTCAAATGGAAAAGAAGGTATAAAAATTCACTGAAGAGAAAAAAATCTTATTAAAAAGTCGAATTGATGCTCTAAATCACTACTGATTAGAGAAATTCAAATAAAACAACTCTGGGGTACTACATCAGACCTATCAGATTGGCTACCATGAAAAAATAGGAAAATGATGAATGCTGGAGAAGATGTGGGAAAATTGGAAGAGGTGGCCTTGTGAAATGAGCCAACCATTCTGGAAAGCAATTTAGAATTAGGCCTGAAGGGCTATAAAAATGTGCATACACTTTGACCCAGCAATACCACTTCTAGGGCTGTATCCCAAAGAGATCATACAAATGGGAAAATGACACACATGTACAAAAACATTTATAGCAGGTATTTTTGTGGTGGCAAAGGATTGGAAATCGAGGGGATGTCCATTAGCTGGGAGATGACTGAACAAGTTGTAGTATATGAATGTAATGGAATACTATTGTGCTATAAGAAATGATAAGCAGGTAGACTTCAGAAAAAAAAAACTGGGAAGACTTATATGAACTGATGCGGAGTGAAGTGAGCAGAACCAAAACACTGCATGCAGTAACAGCCACATTTTGCAATGACTAACTTTGATAGACTTATCTCTTCTTAGCAATGCAAGGATCTAAGACAAGTCCAAAAGGCTCATGATTGAAAATACTTTCTACATCTAGAAAAAGAGCTATGGAGTCTGAATGCTGATTGAACCATATTATTTTCTGTGTATGTGTGTGTATGTGTGTGTGTGTGTGTGTGTGTGCTTATTTCTTCTTTCTCATGGTTTCTCCTATTAGTTCTAATTCTTTACAACATGACTAATGTGAAAGTAGGTTTACTATGAATGTATATGTAGAACCTATATCAATTTGCACACCATCATGGGGAAAAGGGAAGGCAGAGATAGGGAGAAAATGTGGAACTCAAAGTCTTATGGAAGTGAATGCTGAAAACTAAAAATAAATAAATAAATTTAGTAAAAACTTAAATTGGCAAAAAAGTAGAATTGGTCAAATGGAAATGGAAGTACAAAAAAAAATAATTCCTTAAAAACTGGAATTGGAAAAGTGGAAACTAATGACTTGTCGAGATGTCAAGAATCATTCAAACAAAATCAAAATAATGAAAAAAGAAGAAAATGTAAAATACTTCATTGGGAAAACAACCGACCTAAAAAATAGATCCAGGAGAGATAATTTAAGAATTATTGGTCTACCAGAATGCCATGTTTAAAAAAAAAAAGAGACTGGACAGTATTTTTAAAGAAATCATCAAGGAAAACTGTCCCAAGATCCTAGAACCAGAGGGTAAAAGAGTCATTGAAAGAATTCACTGACTACTTCCTGAAAGAAATCCCAATTTGAAATTCCAAATTGACAATGCCAAGTGAGTAATAGCCAACTTTGAGAATTATCAGATCAAGGAGAAATACTGAAAGCAACCAGAAAGAAACTATTCAAATATCTTAGAACTACACTCAGGATCATGCAGGACCTTGCAGTTTCTACATTAAAATATTAGAGGGCTTGGAATATGATATTCTGTAAGACAAAGGAGCTTGAATTAAAAGAACAATCAACTATCCAGCAAAATTGAGCATGATCTTTCAGGCAAGGAGATGGACCATCAATGAAATAGGGGATCTCCAGAACTTCCTGATGAAAAGACCAGAGCTCAGCAGAAAATTTGATCTTCAAATACAAAACTCAAGAGAGGAATAAAAAGGTAAACAGGAATGGAGAAAAACATATCATTCAATAAGGGCAAACTGTTTGCATCCCTACATAGCAAGAGGATATTTGCAACTCTTAAGAACTATATCTTTATTATGACATTTACAATGGGTATACATAGAGTGTGGGTATAAGTTGATATTGCTGTGATGATAAAAAAAAATTAAGGGGTTAAAAAAGATTTTATTGGGAGAAGAGGAAAGGAGAAAGCAGAAAGAAGTGCAGGATGAAGTGCAAGGATCTATTATAGTTGACTGAAAGAAGGAAAGGAGATGAACATTGTTTGAATCTTACTCTCATCAGATATGGCTCAAAGAGGGAATAACATAAATGCTTAATTGGGTACAGAAATCTATCTTATTCTGTAGGAGGTAGTAGGGGAAAGGGGAAAAAAAAGAAAGGGGGTGGATAGAAGTGAGGGAAGAGGTAATAGGGGCAGGGAAAAAAGGGATGGGAGCCAATAGAAGGAAGGGCAGATTGAGGAAGGCGATGGTCAGAAGCAAAACATCAGTGAGGAGAGAAAAGGAGGAGAGATAAAAGCATAAATATGGGGGTATAGGACAGAGAAAAAGACAGTCAGTAATAGTAACTGTGAATATGAATGGGATTGAACTCTCTCACAAAACAGTAACAGATAGAAGAGTGGATAAAAAAATATAATCCTGCAATATGCTGTTTACATGAAATACATTTGAAGCAGAGAAACAGAGGAAAGGTAAAAGGCTGGAGCACCATATATTATGCTTCAGCTGAAGTAAAAAAAAAAACAGGGGTAGCAATCTTGATCTCAGACAAGCAAAAGCAAAAATAAATCTCATTAAAAGAGATAAAGAAGGAAACTATATCCTGCTAAAAGGTCCCATAAACAATGAAATAAAATCAATACTTAACATATATGCACCAAATAGCATAGTATCCAAATTTAGAAGAAATAAATGGAGTAAGAGCAAAACTATTTTAATGGTGCACCTCAAACATCCCCCCACCTTAAAAGTAGATAAATCTAACCACAACATAAGAAGGAAGTTAAGGAGGTGAATTGAATTTTAGAAAAGTTAGATATATAGACCTTTGGAGAAAATTTAATGGGGATAGAAAGGAACATAACTTTTTCTCAGTAGTACATGTCTCTCATGCAAAAAAAATGACTATGTTCTAGGGCACAAAAACCTGACAGTCCAAGGCAGAAAGGCAGAAATATTAAATGCATCCTTTTCAGATCATGACACAATAGAAATTACGTATAATAAAAGCTGTAAAAAAAGAATAAAAGTTAATTGGAAACTAAATAATCTAATCCTAAAGAATAAGTGGGTCAAAAAACAAATCATAGAAACAATCAATAACTTCATCAAACAGAATGATAACAATGAGACAATATACTGGAACTTATGGAATGCAGCCAAAGAAGTTCTTAAGGAAAATTTTATATCTCCAAATGTTTACATGAATAAAATAGAGAAAAAGGAGATCAATGGATTGGGTGTACAACTAAAAAAGCTTAAAAGAAAAGAACAAATAAAAAACCAATTAAATAACAAATTAGAAATTCTGAAAATCAAAAGAGATTAATAACATTAAAATTAAGAAAACTGAACTAAAATAAAACTAAGAGCTGGTTTTATGAAAAACCCAATGAAATTAACAGAGCTTTGGTTATTTGATTAAAAAAAAGAAAGACAACCCAATTACCAGTATCCAAAATGAAAATGGTGAATTTACCATCAATGAAGAGGAGGATGTCAAAACAATAATTAGGAAGTATTTTGCCCAACTGTATGACAATAAATCTTATAACATAAGTAAAATGGCTGAATATTTCCAAAAAATATAAATTGTCCAGATTAAAAAAGGGGGAAATAAAATACCTAAATAATCCCATTTCAGAAAAAGAAATTGAACAAGTCATGTAAAATAATCTCCAGGACCAGATGCATTTACAAGTGAATTCTACCAAACATTTAAAGAACAATTAATTCCAATACTATATAAACTATTTGGAAAAATAGGTGAAGAAGGAATCCCACCAAATTCTTTTTATGGTGCAAATATGGTGCTGATACCAATACCAAGAAGAGCCAGAACAGAGAAAGAAAATTATACACAATTTCTCTAATGAATATAGATGCGGAAAAATTTTAAAAATATTATCAAAGAGATTTCAGCAAGTTATCATGAGGATAATGTACTATGACCAGGTAGGATTTATAGCAGGAATGCAGAGCTGGTTCAATATTAGGAAAACTATCAGCATAAT
This sequence comes from Notamacropus eugenii, assembly GCF_028372415.1. NCBI lineage: Eukaryota > Metazoa > Chordata > Mammalia > Diprotodontia > Macropodidae > Notamacropus > Notamacropus eugenii. The sequence continues at coordinate 144,388,121 of NC_092873.1, read as the reverse complement.
TGATCGTATCACTACAAAACTAACAAGAGTCACATGATTATATCAATAGATACAGAAAAATATATCTATTCTTATTAAAAACACTAGAGAGCATAGGAATAAGTGGAGTTTTCTTTAAAATTATAAGCAGCATCTATCTAAAACCAACAGCAAGCACTATATGTAAGGATATGCTAGAAGCATTTCTAATAAGATCTGAAGTGAAGCAAGGATATCCATTATCACCATTGTTATTCAGTATGGTACTAGAAATGTTAGCTTTAGCAATAAGTGAAAAAAAGAAATGAAAGGAATTAGAATAGGCAAAGAAGTAACTTAAGTTATCACTCTTTGCAGATGATATGATGATGTGCTTAGAGAATCCTAGAGAATCAACTAAAAAACTACTTTAAATAATTAACAAATTTAGCAAAGTTGCAGGATATAAACCCAGATAAATCATTGGTATTTCTATATATTACTAACAAAGCCTAATAGCAAGACATGGAAAGAGAAATTCCATTTAAAGTTACTGCAGACATTATAAAGTATTTGGAAGTCTGCTTGCCAAAAGAAACCCAAGAACTATATGAATACAATTGCAAAACACTTTACACACAAATGAAGTCAGATCTAAATATTTGGAAAATTATCAGTTGCTTGTGGGTAGGCCAAACTAATATAATAAAAATGAAAATTCTACCTAAATTAATTTACTTATTCAGTGCCACAATAATCAACCTATTAAAAGATTAATTTATAGAGCTAGAAAAAAAATAATACAAAATTCATCTGGAAGAGCAAAAGGAAAAAATTCCTTGATATTTCCAGAATATCAAAGGAATTAATGAAAAGAAATTCAGGGTAAGGTGGCCTAGCCATACCAGCTCTTAAATTTTATTATAAATCAGCAATCATCAAAACTACTTGGTACTGACTAAAAAATATAGAGTGGTAGATCACTGGAATAGGTTAGGTATGCAAGATACAGTGGCTAATGACTATACTAATTTACTATTTGATAAACTCAAAGGCTCCAGCTTCTGAGATAACTCATTACTTAAGAAAAACTGCTGGAAAAACTGGAAAACAGTGTGACAGAAATTTGACCTATCTTACACTGTTTATCAAGAAAAAAATCAAAATGGGTACACAATTTAGATATAAAGACTGATACTATAAGCAAACCAGGAGAACAAGGAATAAATTATCTATCAGATTTTTGGAGAAGGAAAGAATTTATGACCAAATAAGAGATAGAAACATTGTGAAATGCAAAATGAATGATTTTTATTACATTAAATTAAAAAATTTTTTGCACAAAGCCAATGCAACCAAGATAGAAGAGAAGCAGGAAACTGGAAAACAATTTTTATAGTCAATGTCTCTGATAAAGACTTCATTTCTAAAATATATGGAGAACTGAGTCAATTTTATAAGAATACAAGTCATTCCTCCATTGATAAATGGTCAAATGATATGAACAGGTAGTTTTCAGAGGACAAAATTAAAGGTATCTACAGTCATATGAAAAAAATGCTCTAAATCACCATTGATTAAAGAAATACAAATTAAAATAAATCTGAGGTACCATATCACACCTGAGATTGGCTAATATGATAAAACAGGAAAATGATAAATGTTGGAGAAGTGTGGAAAAATTGGAACACTAATATATTGTTGGTGGCATTGTGAACTGATCCAACCACTCGGTAGAGCAATTCAGAATTATGTCCAAAGAGCTATTAAATTGTGCATACTTTTTGATCTAGCAATAACACTACTATGTCTATATCCCAAAGAGATCATAAAAAAAGGAAAGGACCCACATGAACAAAAAAGTATTTATAGCAGCTCTTTTCATGGTGGCCAAGAATTGCAAATTGAGGAGATGCCTATAAATAGGGGAATAGCTGAAGTTTTGGTATATAAATATATTTGAACACTATGGTGTTCCATAAGAAATGATGAGCAGATGGATTTCAGAAAAACCTGGAAAGACTTACACGACCTAATGCTGATTGAAGTGAGCAGAACTGGGAGAACATCGTACATAGCGATAGCAACATTGTGTGATGTCCAACTTTGATAAACTTAGCTCTCCTCAGTAATGCAAGACAATTTCAAAAGACTTATGATGGCAAATGTTATCCATATGCAAAGAAATAACTATGGAGTTTGAATACAAATCTATATGACAGCAAAAGATACATCCATCCACTTATATCTAGAAATGTTTAAACAAAACTAAGATTTAATGAGTTAAAGAAAATCATGTAATCAGAGAAATAAAAGGAAGTATAATGCATATGAAAGAAAAGTGACCTATAGAACATAAGATAGTAAAGATAACAAAACTGAGGCCATGGACACTGTAAGTGTCTGAGGCAGGAGTTGAACTCTGGTGTTCCTGACTCCAAGCCCTGTACTCTTATCCACTGCACCCATCAACTGTCTTCTTTGATTTAGGGTGTCTCTCAAAGAAGAAAACACTTTCTCAATGGCTCTTCATTAAGGGAATAATTACTGCTACTCTATTATCATATTCCTTGTCATCAGATCACATCATATCACATCACATCACATCGCATCACATAGTATCACATCACAATATGCCAGGCCTAGAGGCCTGTGTGGGCTACCCGAGTCTTCTTACCTCACCTCCGAGGTCTTCGGTTGGCCAAAACCGGATGCTCATATGAGAGAAAGGACGTTCCAGAGTCGAACAAGGGTTGAGCTTTGTTTCAGGGTCTAGGTTACAAGTGCAGGGAATTCTTCCTTAGGAGGAAGAGGGGGAGATTTCCTAAGGAGGCTAAGATTTTAAGGGATTGGAAGTAGAAGTACAAGCGGGGAGAGAGGGGGAGGGGAGAGAGGAAAGAAGAGAAGCGGAGCCTACTGTCCTCTTTAGCACGTGAATACCGTGCTGTTAGATAACAATAGTGTGCCCAGATCCGGGACGACCTCGAGGGCAGGGAGACTCCACCCATCACGTATCTCCCGGGGAGAGGCGGAAATACCCGAGCTAGCCGAGCTAGCTCAGTCTGACCTTCTCGAACCCCCGCTGTTCATGGAGGGCCTCGTAAGACTCTAAGATTTAGAAGTCCCACTTTTACCCGCCCAAGACCGTCCACACGGATTTGAACTTTCAATCCCAACAACAATACAGCATATTTTCTTCCCTAAGTCTCAGGAAATTTACCCTGCCTGCTAAGCTTCTCTGTAGCACTTATTTCCCTCAAAATTATTTCCAAAAAAAATGATCTAAGATGTAGTTGCAACACTGGAGGAGAAGTACATGGAACAAGTTAGGAGCAGCCCTTCTACAGCCTTACAGAAGAATTTAACCTATGGAGTAATTCCGTGGAGGAAGTGACACATGACTGCCCTGGAGTGGGCCCAAAAAGATGGACGAGATACTCTGTGGTTGCTGCGATCTGGGGCAAGAATACTGCTTCCTTGAAGAATGATGAATAAAACATTTCTCATTCTACCCACACCAGTTATTTCCTCCCCCCACTTCCCCCCAAAAAGCCAGCCTGATTCTTTCACAAGCCTAAGAATTTGCTGACCTTAGAAGGAGTGACCATTTATAAAGACTGAAGATGATGTTGCTTTTCTTGGTCAGTCTCTGTAATGATGTGGTCTGTTTGGCTTGATGAGAGCATCCTTGTTTTGGGAAATGACAACTTTCTTTCAGTCCCATGGATTGAAGGTTGATTTTTATTTTTTCCTCACAAAGAAAATTTTCAACCAGTAGGAGAAATTGGTCAAGAGAAGTCATATAAAGAATGCCATCAGAAGGATGGTGACATTAAAGATTTAGAGCTAGAAAGGGAACCTGGAAGCCATCTAGTCTAATCTCTTCATTTTACTGATGAGTAAACTGAGGGTATGGAAATTAAGTGACTTGCTCAAAATCCCATGAGTGTCAGAGATAGGAGTTTAAAACCTGGGTCTAACTCTACTCTTTCCCCTGTTCCATGATGAACATTGGTGGATAAAACTAATTAGGCCATGTGTTAGAGAAAGAGATTGCCAATGGTTATGACTAGAATATAAAAAATAGTTGTAGTAATTTTAAGCCCGAACATTTAATAGCTTAAAATTACACTAAGATATTTGGTCATGCCATGTATAAATGTTATTTGTTGCAGTTGTCATGGATATTATTGTTCTCTTAGATTGTAAAAAAGGCAACTTGGGTGCAATATGATAAGAGGGCCAACCTTCGAGTCAGAAAGGCCTGGGTTCACGTTGTGACTCTGAGACTTAATGTCTGTGGGACCCTGGACAAGTCACTGTGACTCTCAAAGGCTGGGATTCCACAAACTGGGTATATATACCCCTTACCGTCAGTGGATACTAGAAATCTGAAAAGGAAGCATATGGAATATTTGTTAAATAGCCATACTATCCTATTAAAAATTGGACACATGGAAGACCAGACCTAGAGTCAGAAAGACTTGAGTTTGAATTCTGCTTCTTTCAACCTCAGTAAAATGGGGATTATAACAGCACACTGAACACATAGGATTGTTGTGAAGATTAAATGAAATTAACATATAAAGCATTTTACAAATGTAAAGTGCTACAGACATGACAACTACAATTATTAAATCTATTAATCTCTTTATTTAATTTCTGTTCCCAGAACTAGGTTGGTTACACATGCCATTCAGGGTTTTAAAGTACACTGAGAGGTCTTGGAGTCTCTCAACTAAAACAATGGACTTGAGCCTCCACTGGCTGAGCTCTCTCCATTGCTATGTGCCACTGAGTCTCACACCAGTTCCATTTAACCAATTGATATAAATGTTTTAAAAAGAGACATTTGTTTTTAAGTTATAATAAGAATAAACATACATACTTCTCCATCTTCTGGCTTTCCTGACTTCCTTCAAATCTCAGCTAGAATCCAACCTTTTGAACTTCTGGGAGCCAAGATGGTGGAGTACGTGGTAAATTGCTATAGCTCTCCAATATTTACCTCAAAATAACCATAAAATTGTCCCATAGAAGGAATTCTAGAACAGTAGAACCAGCAGAAAGAGGGAATGGAGTGGTCGTTTAGCCCAGGAGACTTGAAGGATCAGCAAAAAAGGTCCATCTCACTTGGGTAACAGGAGAACATATTCCAGAACAGGAAGCATCACAGTAAGCCAGCAGCAACCCCACCTCAGCAAACCAGCAGGAGATCCTGAGCTCCAGTGTGGTGGAGTAGGCAAATGCCAATATCAGGATTCCCTCATGTGCCTTACCATAGCCAGGAGAACTGGCAGACTCTAGTTTTGAGAACTACCACATGCTTCCATGTAGCCCTGGACAGGCAGGCTCCTGCAGCAGCTGGACCTCTATGTACTTCAGCACAGCACAGGGCAAACAGGCATCATCCAGGGGCCAGACCTCCATGTGTTTCAATATAACCCTGAGGAGATGCAGGAAAACCCCACCTGGCCTTAGCACATGCCAGATACCACTACTAGGACTCCTACTCAGCACCAGGTAAACTGTCAGGTCCCTATAGCCTCCAGCAGCAAGCCACCTCCCACCCCACCCCTTGAACACAGCATTAGACATGAGGGTCCCCCATGGGCCTCAGGGCAAGATTAAGGCAGTTGCAGGTAAATAGCCAGGGCATGCAGCAACTGGCATAAGAAGCCTGAGACAGAGCCCCTTCCACCCTGGAAGCAGAGATCAAATTTAAAAGAAAGGAAAAAAATAAGCTTCCCTGCCCCCCCAACCAAAAAAAAAGATGAGTAAAAAAACAACAACAAAAAGAATCTGACTATAGAAAGTTATTATGGTGACAGAGAAGACCAAGGCACAAACTCAGAAGAGGACAATACTGTCAAAACATCTATGGGCAAAACCCAAAGGAAAATGGGAAATGGTCTCAGGTCCAGAAAGAACTCATGGAAGAGCTCAAAAAGGAGGTTAAAAATCATATAAGAGAGGTAGAAAAAAAGAGAAAAGAAATGATAGTGATGCAAGAGAACTATGAAAAAAAAGAAGTCAACAGCTTGAAAAACTGCTTAAAAAGTAAAATTGGCCAAATGGAAAAGGTGATAAAAAAAATCCATTGAAGAAAAAATTCCATAAAGAGTACAACTGGGCAAACGAAAAAGAATGTACAAAAGCTAATTGAAGAAAACAACACCTTAAAAGTTAGAATTGGGCAAGTGGAACCTCATGACTCTACAACAAGACGTCAAGAATCAATCAAACAAATTCAAAAGAAAGAAAAATGCAAAAATGGAAGAAAATGTAAAATACCTCATGGAAAAAACAACTGACCTGGAAAATAGATCCTAGAGAGATAATATCAAAATCATTGGATTACCTGAAAGTCATAATCAAAAGGAGGAGGTGGACAGCATCTTTCAAGAAATCATCAAGGAAAACTTCCCTGATGTCCTGGAACCAGAGGGCAAAATGGTCGTTGAAAGAATCCACCAATCATTTCAAGAAAGAGATCTCAAAATACAAAACCCCAAGGACCATTAAAGCCAAATTTCATAACTATCAGGTCAAGGAAAAAAATTCCAGAAGGAAAGAATTCAAATACTGGGGAGTCATAATCAGGATCACACAGCATTTGGCAGCTGAAACATTAAGGGACTGGAGGTCATGGAACATGGCATTTCAGAGGGCAAAGGAACAAGGACTACAACCAAGGATCAGTTAGTTACCAGGCATCAAGGGGGGAAAGGGTCATTCAATGAAATAGAAGGATTTCAAGCCTTCATAAGAAGACCATCGTTAAACCAAAACCAATATCAAGACACAAGACAAGCGTAAACAGGTAAAAATGGAAAATAAAGTAGAAGGAATTCAATGGAGCTAAACTGATTACATTTCTACACAGGAACATGATACTATAACTCTTAAAAATTGTATCATTAACAAGGCATAGAGAAAGAATAAACATAGAGGGTATGAGTATAAGGTTTTTTTGAAGGAATGACAAAAATGTAAGGGATGGGAAAGAGGAGTAAAATGGGTGCAGAAGAAAAGGAAAGGTAGAATGGAGTAAATTATCTCCCATGAAGGGGCATGAAAGACCTATTATAGTGGAAGGGAACAAGGGGTGGGGGGCGATGGGCATTAGTTGATCCTTATTCTCATCAGTATTGACTCAAACAGGGAATCATACACATAATCAGTTGAATATAGAAATCTATCTTACCCAACAGGGAAGTAGAAGGAGAGGAGTTCAAGTAATATACGAAAAAAAAAAAAAAAACCCAAAACAACAGAGTTTAGCCCAAGAGAGAGGCAAAAGATCCTAATCTAAGACTGACTCAAGTCTTTTAAAGATGGCCCCAGTTCTGACGACAAAGTCACCTGAAAAAAGGCTTAGAGTATGTGGTGATCAAATCAGAACCAGAAATGAAACGTCTATGCATGCTCTATAGCTTCACCAAGGCGTCCATCTCACATCTTGGAATAAGTCCCCATGTGAAGGGACACTTTTTCAGGATCTATGTGTGGTGAACTCTAGAATTTATTTCTTTTCATACTGAATAGGGAAAATTGGGGAGATAGGGGCAGATATTTAATGAATGCTCAGAGGGTATTATGGGGATTGAAGAGGGATGGGAATCCTTGTTCTAAAGCCATGGGTTGCAAAGTAGATACAATTTCCTCACTGAGAGTTTCATATCACTGATGAGGCTAACACACACACACACACATAATATGTGTGTATACCTATATATACAGTGTGTGTGTGTGTGTGTGTGTGTGTGTGTGTGTGTATATATATATATACACATATACATATATGTGTGTATCTATCTCTCCTTGAGTGTCTTTATTTTCTCAATACCTAGTACTATGAATAATCAAAATAAGAATTTAAAAATCTATTATAGAATGCATTATTATTGTTGTTAGTCACAGGTCTAGACAGTTATATTTATCTGTTCACCATAGACTACTACTCTAGTTAAATAGATTCAATAAAACCCCAGAGCTTTTGAAATAACCCAAGTACAGGAAAAAATGAAAATATGCAGCTATTTAAAGCTTTCTCATTGAACAAAGCTGCAAAGTTCCTGTCCCAGATTTATTTAAATATACAACAATTTAGCCATCTAAGGGAATTTTCTACAGGAATAGTTTTTGTAATTTAAAGAGAGAGAGATTCATCAGGAAATGGCAATTAACATAAACAATTTTTTTCCAGAAAATCATTTGGTGCAACTTTGATCTTTCATGCTTCTTGTGTAAATCAATTCCTCATTCTGAAAGAACAAAGCCTCAAGATGATGTAGACAGATGTGTTTTCATGTAAGCGCTAACTTCATTGCTAGATCCTTTGTGGTGGAAAAGCTACAAGTTGGGAAACAACCACTGATCCCAGGCTGTGATTGTCTGCATAATGCTGAGAAGTGATGAGTAAGAATGGTAAGTGACTTCTGAAATAAAAAGGGGCTGGAATAAATAGAACTGCTGAGTGTATAAACAAGTTGGGTGACCAGGAGGGAATGGGCTAAAAGTCACGAGCCAACATTTATAGCAACACTTCTCCCTCTCAACCCCCTCATGGCCCCACCCCTGAATCCTCCCACCTCCCCCCAAAAGAGCAAAACTACCTAGACAGAAGCCTGTCCGAATGTACAGGATGATGAGATTTGTAAGGCATATGTGCTATCACATTCTTATAAACTCATAGTGTTTAAAAACTAGGTCTTGGCAAATCTCAAAAGAGCACATATGGATTCTGCACTCTGGACCAAGCTAGGATTTTTCTAAAACCCAAATGCACATTTCTTCTGGTCTTTAGCTTTTGCTGATCTGTATCTATCACATCTTCCCAATGACCCAGTGAGGTCAAGCTGCTCCTTATTCTATAGCCACTATCCTGGCTTCAGAATCAGCCGCTAATCAAAGGGTCATAGCTACCAGTAAGCTGAGTCTCTGAAGAAAAGGCAAAACAGTTAGAGATATATTAATGTGACAAAGCTGATAACAAGGACAGTGGCAGTAGCTGACACTTATATAACACATTAAAGTTTGGAAAGCATTTTGTATACATTATTTCATTTGATCTTAACATCTCTGTGAGGGAGATACTATTATTGCTATGTCCATTTTACAGAAGAGGAAACTGAGGCTGAGAGAGGCTAAGTGACTTGCCCAGGGTCACTCTGAGGCTGAATTTGAGTTCAGGTATTTCTGACTGCAACTCAAGCGTTATGTCACTTATCTGCTGCTGCGACTACTGCAGCTCATGATGACTGATGATGATGAATCAAAATCTTGAAAATAAGCTAAGATAACATCATCCCCATCATGCCACCTTCTCCTGGAGTTAACCTGGATATACATTCAATATGTTTAGAGAAGTTGGGCTTATATGAGAATACTTTCATTCAATTACCAAAACGAAGTGTTTTATTCACCTGAGGATTATGTATAAGGGAATACTGCAAGATAGAAACTTGTCTCCAGACCACTTCTCTCTGAACTCTACAGAAAAAAGATGAACAATCATAATAAATCGAATTTCAAAAGCTGGGAATATTTTTTTTTAAATCTGTGTACATGAACTGGAATTGTTTTGTGAAACTCAATACTATAAAATGTAAAAATCATGAAATAAAAAATTTCTTGCCTCAGCTCCCTTTTTGTGTCAGTACTTGAATCCCAGGGAAAAGCATGACCCCTCCCTACTACTTTCTCCTTAACATTTTTAAAGCCATATGAGTATTTCTTGAGCCCTATTAAGAAAAATAACTTGCCTATGACCCTGATGTCAAATGCACTTTAAATCCTAGGCAATTATAAAGAAAGGGGGCCATGTTCTCCTTCCATCTGATGTGTAAGGACTCAAGTCAAGGTCAGGTTGCCCTCCAACAGCATTTCATAGCGATGATCAAAGCAGATATGACTGAACACAGACAGAAATTTGCAAAGTGTATTTTTCTCTTTCCTCTACTGGCAGAGCCTAGGCAAAATTATGAACTTGGTTTCCAAGGTCTAAAGTCCCATTCCTTTTAAGGCCCTTCACCATGCCTTTTTGTTAAAAAACCATTTTACTTAATCTTTCTGCATAGTAACCTCTATCAAAATCTTCTCTTAGGATAGAAGCTAATGTATTACTCATATCCTTGAAACTTTAATGGATGTGCGGTCTATGCTAAGGGAGCATTCCTTCCACCAGTGCAGATCACAACCCATCCATGCCTTCTCATGCCATGTGCATTTTTCCCAGGTTCTGTCACAAATCCTCTAAAGGTCAAATGTGTTGGAGTCTTCTATTTATAGATCTTTATACTTTTACATAGTGTCCTACCAATTTTCTTTTTCAGTCATATAAGTCTTTGATTGAATGCTATGTGTGTCTTCTTTTACATAATTCTTCATTAAATTATCATCTCCTTATACCTAATATGAGAAATGATTATTAATAACCAATATCTTGGGGAGATTCAGAGCTCCTCTCCTCTTCTTTCACAGTCCTGACTTTGAATTCGGATTTTCTCTATGACATTACTGTTAATGAGATTGCATTAACTCTCCTGAGTCTTGGTCAGAACCCACTCAACCTTACCAGGAATTTAATCTAAGTTAGGGAAGCCCACTGTGTACTGCTTAGGCTTGGATGGGATACATATTCTTTGAATTGATAGCCTAAGGCTATGAGTGATCTGATATAGAGACACTGTCCCTACCCAAAAGATACTTGGCCTTTCATTTTAATATAGCCCCTCCCCTCCAAACAGGTTAATCAAATAGATTTGATTGCTGTTTGATGGACCACCTACTTTTGGTAGGGTATATAAAGCGTGAGTCCCCCACCATGATTATCTTTGGTCTGAGAGAAAGAGCCAAATGACCGTTCCTTTATTAATAACCTGCAGGTGTTATTAATTAAATGATTCAATTATCCAGGAATTATGTCTCTTAAACCCTACTAAATGTCACACCACCTCATACATCTCCCTTGTTTTTTGGGTGACCCATAACTTCAGTCTTTGGAGACTGTGGTGTTCTATGACTCACAGTCATAAAGTTTCTTTCAGCGTCTTTGTTTCAGGAACTTTATTTTGGGGACATTAAATGCACTGTTTCCCAAAGATCATTCAACTCTCTGATTTCCCATTGATTTCTGTACTGAGCTTCCTGTCCTGTTGTAGTGTTTCACACACACACACACACACACACACACACATACATCCAAATTCTATAAGTTATACATTAACTGTGTATCATAGTACATATATAGGGCATTTTATATGCAACTGATACACAGTTCAAAGTATGACCTTTTAAATACTTACATTTTTCTTTTATAAATGTTCATTAATTTTTAGTTTTCAACATTCATTTCCACAAAATTTTGAATTCCAAATTTTCTCCCCATCTCTCCCCTCTCCCACCTCATAATGTCTTGCATTCAGATTATTCCTTTTCCTCCATATGCTCTGCCTTCTATCACACCCCTTCCTTCCCTTATCCCCATCTTCTCTCTTTTCTTGTAGGGCAAGATAGATTTCTATACCCCATTACCTGTATTTCTTATTTCCCAGTTGTATGCAAAAACATTTCTCAACTTTCATTCCTAATACTTTGAACTCCAACTTCTCTCCCTTCCTCCCTGCCCACCTATCCCCACTAAGAAGGCAAGCCATTCAATACAGGCTATACATGTGTAGCTTTGCAGAAGACTTCCTAAATAGTCATTTTGGATAAGACTAACTATATTTCCCTCCATCCTATCCTGCCCCCATTTATTCTATTCTCTCTTCTGACCTTGTCCCTCCCCAAGAATGTTGACTTCTAATTACTCCCTTCTCCCATTTGCCCTCCCTTCTATCATCCCCTTCACCCCACTTGTCCCCTTCTTTCCAGTAGTGTAATATAGATTTTCATACCAAATTGAGTAAGCATGTTATTCCCTCCTTAAGCCAAATGTGAAGAGAGTAAGCTTCACTTTTTCCTTCTCACCTCCTCTCTTTTCTTCTCCATTGAATAAGCTTATTCTTGTCTCTTTTATTAGTGATAATTTGTCCTATTCCATTTCTCCCTTTCTCCTTCCAATATATTCCCCTCTCACCCCTTAATTTTTATTTTTTTAGATATCATCCCTTGTTAATTACTAACTTCTTTCAAAGCTCACTTTGAGTGCCACCTTCCACATGAGGTGGTCTTTCTTAATTCACCTAGATTTGATAGTACTATGCTCTCTGACTATATATGTATATTTGTGTGTGTAAATATAATCCCTCTAACTACCCAAATACAGAGAAAAGTCTCAAGAGTTACAAATATTGTCTTTCCATGTAGGAATGCAAACAGTTCAACTTTAGAAAGTTCTTTATGATTTCTCTTTCCTGTTTATTTTTTCATGCTGCTTTTGATTCTTGTATTTGAAAGTCAAATTTTCTTTTCAGGCCTGGTCTTTTCATCAAGAATGTTTGAAAGTTCTCTATATCATTGAATGACTATTTTTCCCCCTGAAGTATTATACTCAGTTTTGCTGGGTAGGTGACTCTTGGTTTTAATCCCAGTTCCTTTGATTTCTGGAATATCATATTCCAAGCCCTTCAATCCCTTAATGTAGAAGCTGCCAGATCCTGTACTATCCTGATTGTATTTCCACAATACTTGAATTGTTTCTTTCTAGCTGCTTGCAATATTTTCTCCTTGACCTGGGAACTCTGGAATTTGGCTACAATATTCCCAGAAGTTTCTTATTTCAGATCTCTTTCAGAAGGTGATCAGTTGATTCCTTCAATATTTATTTTACCCTCTGGTTCTAGAATATTAGGGCAGTTTTCCTTGATAATTTCATGAAAGATGATATCTAGGCTCTTTTTTTGATCATGGCTTCCAGGTAGTCCCATAATTTTTAAATTGCCTCTCCTGGATCTATTTTCCAGGTCAGTTGTTTTCCCAATGAGATATTTCACATTATCTTCTATTTTTTCATTCTTTTGGTTTTTATTTTGTAATTTCTTGATTTCTCATAAAGCCATTAGCTTCCATCTGCTCTATTCTAATTTTTAAAGAACTATTTTCTTCAGTGAATTTTTGAACCTCCTTTTTCCATTTGGCTCATTCTGATCTTTAAAGCATTCTTCTCTTCACTAACTTAAAGATGTTAGTTTCTTCAGCATTTTTTGGATCTCTTTTAGTAGGCTATTGATTTGCTTTTCATGGTTTTCTTGCACCACTTTCATTTGTCTTCCCAATTTTTCTTCCACTTCTCTTACTTGATTTTCAAAATCCTTTTTGAGCTCTTCCGTGGCCTGAGACCATTGCATATTTATTTTGGAGGTTTTGCATGCAGAAGTCTTGACTGTTATGTCTTCCTCTGAAGACCTAAATTGTTCCTCACTGGAAAGGATGGAAGAAAATACCTGCTCACCAAGAAAGTAACGTTCTATTGTCTTATTATTTTCCCCTTTTTTGGGCATTTTCCCAGCCAGTTACTTGACTTTTGAGTTCTTTGTCAGGGCTGAACTCAGGGCTGCCACTCCAGACTGTACTCCCCTCTTCTGGGTGAAGGAGTCTTCTCATTGACTTTTGAAGCTGTTTGTAGGTTAAGCAATCTGGGAACTGGTGTTGCCAGTGGTTCTCTGAAGTCTGTTCAGGGTCCTGTCCCTGCCACATCAGGCTGTGCTCCATGCTTCCTAGCCTGTGTGCATTCTGTGCTTCCAATATTTAAATTTTTCAAGGAAATAAAACCAAGGGAACAAAAATATGAAAGCAAAATCTGAAGCTGCAGCTGCCTGGTTGGGGAGTCTTTTATTGGAGAAAGGGTCATTCCAAATACCCATTTGTTTGCTTATTCAATCTTTGTATAAGGCCAGATTTTCTGGTGCTGTATTTTAGTGAATGCAAATGACATTTTTTATCTAGTAAGAGCAATTTAGTCATTTCAATATGTACAAAGAATAAATACAAAGTATGGGGGGAGTACCATCATGTCTAGGGGAATTAAGAAAGAGCACCTCATGTGGAAGGTGGTATTTAAACTGAGCTTTGAAAAAAGTTAGTAATTAATTGTAAGAGGTAGAAGTGAGGAGGAAGAACATCCGAGGTATGGGAGGCTGCCTATGGAAAGACACAGAGGTAGATAATTGCAAGTCCTACATAGTCAATGGACAGAAAGTAGTCCAGTCTAGCTATATCACAGAGTACATAAGGGGAACTAAAGGGAAATCAGTTAGGAAAGCTAGCATGAAGTCACATTATAAAGGGCTTTAAATGCTACCCCTTAAATTTCTATTTAATCCAAGAGGCAATAGGGAATCATTTATACTTCTTGAGCAGAGGAATGCCATAGTTATAACGATGTTCTAGAAACATCAACCAAGCACCTTTGTAGAAGATAAATTGGAGGAAATAGAGACTGTGAGAAAGGAGACTAATAATAAGTACTACAATAATAACTAATAATAACTACTAAGATAGTCTAAACAAGAGGTGATGAGGGCTTGAACTAAGGTTGTCACTGCGTAAGAAAAGGAGACACGAAGTGTTGTGGAAATAGAAATGACAAAACTTGGCAACAATTGCATATGGAGGAGACAGGTGAAGTAAGAAAGACTGGGTGAAGATGTGTAAGGGTTTTGAAGTAGGAGAAAGGAAGAAGAGACCATTTATGTCTTCTTTCAGTAATAGAGGAGGTAAGATCATCTATTAAGAGATATAAGAAAAGGGTTATCATTAGGGGTTTAATGGGACAAGAAAATGTTTGAAATCATCCCTGTGCCATGTGATGAGAGTCAATCAGGGAAGAATAAAGGTACTGTTCTGTCAGAAAGAAGGATCACTTGTGACTGTATAACATAAGTTTGCTGTTGGCTACAGCAACTCTAACAGTGCTCAGCAGAATTCAAAGGAACAGACGAGGTAGACAGTGAGGTTGCTCACCCTATGATTTAGGGTTCCTAAGGTGAGGAAAGTAGGGTTGGAGAAGAATGTATTGAGTTAGGCAACAATGGAGGTAGGAGTGAGAAGGGAGGCCAAAATCCAGGAGATGAAGTAGACAGGGAGGAATGGATGGTTTAGAAGCTGAGGTAAAGACGAAGTATATATTTATAGTGAGTAATGTGCTTGGGGTCAGGGCCTGAGCCCCCTGGATCCCCCTGACCCACGGGCCTCTACTCTGTGGGCCCTGAAGGAAGGAGACTGGAGACAAGATGATCCAAGCAACAACCCTTCATTCAGCTGAGGGGTTAGGGTTTATAAAGGCTGTATCCACCAATCACAAACATGCTGAGCTCATCCCATTACTTCACCATCTCATGACTATTTCACATCCTTACACCTGCAGTAAGTAAGGAAGCTTATCTTGTTCCTGCAGCTAGTTCCTGGGTTCCCAGGCTTACTTGTAGCTTTACTGTACAGAGCATCAGTATCTGCAGGAACATCAGGTTCCAGGGTCACACAGAGCTTCTGCCAGGGTGCGCGTCAGCACTGTTCCCACGGGAACAGGCTTTGCCTCTGACTTGCACCCCCTGGGACCTTCTGGGCCCCTTACAGTAATGTATAGGGAGAGAGGGACAGAGAGGATGTTATGATCAGAAAGGATTTCAGAATTCAAAATAATGTAGGTGCAATTTTTTATGGTTGATGGTAAGATCTAAGATATGCCTGTCCCTGAATGTGACTGTGGTAGAATGAAATCATAACAACTGATCAACCAACAAATATGTATTATGTTTCTCCTATGAGCCAGGCCCTGTACTAGAAGCTGAGGATCTAAGTATGAAGAAGGAAATAATTCCTACTTACAGTTAACTTACAATCTAATAGGGGAGATAAGAAATACATATAAAAATACATGCAGCATAATTATAAAGTTATTAAATACAAATATACACAAAATAGTTAAATACAATATAGTTTGGGTGGGAGAGCACAATAATTTGAGAGTATCAGGAAAAGGTTCATATGGAAGATAGTGCTTGAGCCGTACCCTATATTCAGTTTGAAGTATCCAATAGGCTAATAATAATGCTTAACTGAGGCTCAGAGAAGAAACTATGACTGGATATATAGATATGGGAGTCATCTGAGAAGAGATGATAGTTAAACTCAAGGGATCCGATGAGGTTACTGTAATATTAATGGAAGTTAAAAGATCTTCCCCATCTATTAATGGGCCTCAGTTGGAGCTCATTAAGGGAAGCTTGATTAGGGAAGCTTGTTTTGTAGGAAGACAAATTAACCTTTTGTTAATTGTTTATAAGACACTGGGTCATGAGAGTCTTGAAAAGTGTTTATATACTCTGAAGTGAGATTTTGTTTTGTGGGCTTCTCTTTGGAAGAAGGTTCCTGTGCCAGATGAGACTCTGAGTAGTCGTTAAGGAGCTTTGAAAACTTAGATGTTGGTTCTTCGCTCTCTAGTAACTGTGTTTCTATGTAAGTGTCAGACAATTGGATTTGTCTATTGATTTGTGACGTATATATTGCTTATGGTCAGACAGTTAGAAACCTGTCTGTTGATCTTTATTTCTCTGCTTGCATTTTCTCCGTTATATATATGATTAAAGAAGGTTGTTGACTCCTTAAAAGTTGCTTTCCTTTTAGAAAAGCAGATCTAAGAACCTGTGCAGTAGGCTCTCTCTGTATATCAGAGTGCTTGAGTGTGTACATTGAAAGCACAGAGAAAAAGATTTAAGACAGAACCATGAAGAATACCCATAATTGGGGTGTATGAAGTGGAAGAGGAACCAGCAAAAGAAATCCTTTCAAAATAAAAATTATGTGCATCAAGAAACCAATGAAATAACAATCCCATGAACTCACAACAACTCCCATGCTA
The DNA here is from genome assembly GCF_028372415.1 of Notamacropus eugenii. Classification (NCBI taxonomy): domain Eukaryota; kingdom Metazoa; phylum Chordata; class Mammalia; order Diprotodontia; family Macropodidae; genus Notamacropus; species Notamacropus eugenii. Next base: position 144,371,356 of record NC_092873.1, on the reverse strand, counting down.
GTCCCTGACATGCTCACTTAGGACCTTCCACCAACTCTCTGACATGGTTACAAGAGCAGACCCAGAGATTGAAATAGAACTCAATTCTACTCCCTACTGCTCACCTCGACCCTAATGCCATAGAGAAGCAAAAGGTAGAAATTTGCTGTGACTTGGACCACAGAATGTCACTGCTCTTTGCTGCAAAAGTATTCAGCTAGAAAAATATAAGAACAGAAGGAATTAAGGAAGGCCATTGGTATGTGTGGGAACCTACCAGGTAGGAAGCAAAGAGTTAGTGACATCCATCTGGGGTCAATTTTCCCCCCAAAGAAGTCACTTGTGAAAGAGAATAAGGCTGGTGAAATGAAATTGCCCAGCATGTGAATTTGTCCCCCCAGGAAAATATTCTTCAAAATGGAATAAATCAAAGTGAGCAACAAAGAACTATCAGGAGAAAAGGCTGAAGTTACAAATATTTCAGGAGGAAGAAAACTCAACTAAAGACTTTTAGCATAAGCAGAAAAACCAACACGGAAAATATTATTAACAGAAAGGACGATGTCTTCTAGATCATCTAAATGACTCCAGATATCTATGAATAAACATTGCAAGACAAAGAAAAAGTGAATCAACATATGAGAATGGTGAGGATTTTGTGGATTTTCAAGTAAGCATGGAACCACAGTAAAGTATTTCTGAATAGTTTAAGAAATAAATGAAAATTGTGGCAGCAAAATTTATGGCATGCACAACAGAAATAATTAGCAGTATAGAAAAACTTGCACATTGGCAAATTTCACCAAAGAAAGAAAAGAGAGAAAAAATGGTTAGAAATGAAAATACATAGAAGTGAGTGACAATCTAGAAGAAGAGAAATAAAAAGTGATAACATTAAAAGAAAACAAAAATTCTATACAAGCAAAGCATATTCATCTTGCAGATAAAATGTATAGAAACAACTTAAAGCTTATAGGTCTCCTGGAAGAACACAAGTTAAAAAATTTGAACACCATAATGCAAGAAAATTGCCCAGAACTTCTGAAAGAATCCATAGGTTGCCTCCATTTAAAAACAATAACATCAAAAAAAAAAAACCCACCCAAAAAACTATGCTGCAAATTCCAGAACACATAGTAGTTACATTTAACAGTTCCAATGACTAACATTATTGCTTGGAGAAAGATCTTTAATTATAAAGACAAGGAAATTCGAATGATACTGGAGTATTCTGCACCTACCAGGAACTACAATAGGTAATGGATTAAGGTGTTACAAAGAGCAAAGGAGATCAAGATGCTACCCACAGTGACATACCTTACAAACCTGAGCCTAACTATTAATGCCAAAAAGATGGAATTTCAACAAAAGAGGCATTTGAAGCATTTCTACAAAGAAAACCAGTCCTGAACAAATTATTTGCTTTGTAAACATCCCAGATAATAAAAATACATGAAAGACATACCCTTCCAACAACCAAGGAAGGCATCAGTATGAAATAAATTACACCAGAAAAGGTAAAAAGAGGAAGTTATTTATGAGGATAATAACAAAAATAGCAGCAAAAAAACAAAACAAAACATTGAGATTTCTTTCTCTCCGTCCGTTTTGAAGCTTGATTTCACATTGTTTCTGAGGAAAACTGGAAAGAGTTCAGGCAATTTCCTGGTTTTTCTCACCATTTTGTCTCCTCCACTCAAGAGATTTCCGTCTAAAAGTATACAAGGAGACAAGGATGAAAATCAAAGTCAAATAGAAGTGATGGTGGCCCAACAGGCTTATGACACCACAGACTAAATCTCACAAAACCCTACCTACTAGTGAATCAATGTTAGTTTTTGGGGAGGGAGACTAAATTGATGATTGGGGGGTAGCAAATAGAGAAAGGGTGAAAAAAAAAGAAGGAAATATATGACGTACCCTTAAGTCAAAGGTGAAGCAGTAAAGGGAAACTAACTTCTGCCACCTTTCCAGAAAAAGAAAGCTTACAGGAAAATATGTGAGGAGACAAGGGAAGGGATAAGAGAAGGATGGGGAACCTGTGGCCTTGAGGCCTTGGGTGTGGCCTTTTGACTAAATCCAAGTTTTATAAAACAAATCCTTTTATTAAAGTCATTTGTTCTGTGAAGTTTGGATTCAGTCAAAGAGCCACACTTGAGGACCTAGAAGGCCACATGTAGCCTTGAGGCTGCAGATTAACCTTGAACTAGGGTTTCTGTGCCTCCTGGAGACATTCAATTTTTCTTAAATACAAGAAGCTACAAGGAGATGAAAAGAAGGAGAAAAGAAAAAGCAAATGAAAAGAAAGTTACTAATGACTGAGTATACTCATGGAGGTTTGTAAACCATAAATTAAGAAGTTCAGAACACTTAAGGTTAACCCTAGACCCCAAGGTAGGAGCAGCCCTTTGGGGACCTAACCTATAAATATAAAACCTTTATACAAAATATACAAATGTAAATTCTTTTACAAAAAATACAGAAGTATTTCAGAGGGGGTCCTATACCTAAAAGGAAGGATAGGACAACTAGAAATTAGAAAGTGGTAAACTAGACAGGATACAAAGCTTAGGGAGAGGTAATAGGGGAAGAGGACTTTCACCTTGGGAGAAGTCTTCACTGCCATATTCAGGGAGCTCTATGGGTACTTACTTAGAAAACTTAAGATACACTCCATTATGGATAAGACATTGGAGTAGGACCATTCTAGAAAGAAAAAAAAAAAGTAATTAGACCTTTCCAAGAACAACTCCTTTACACAATTCCCCTTCCTTCCTATCAGTGAAGTCATACAGGCTTATAGACAAGGTATTACCAGCCTTAGGCCACAACTCTTTCAGACATCCTTATCTTTTCTTTTCATCATGGATTCCTTTAGTAATCTATTGAAGTCTATGGTCTCCCTCTTAGAATAATGTTTTTAAATGCATAAAATAAAATCTATAGGATTACAAATGAAGCCAATTATAATTATAGTTATCTATATCTATGTTTATCTATTTAAAAAAACAAGTTTAGAGACTCTAACCAGATTCTTCTGTCTAGACTCGCTTGTTTATCTTCAGGATTAAGAAGCTATAAGCAAGTGGGTAAGCAGTTAATTTAGATTTTGCAAGAATCTCTGGGGGGGTGGGGGGAAGAGGGAGTTATTGAAATGATATTACGGAATCACTCAATTCTTTGGTATTTTCTTTGCCTGAGCCTCCTTTGCTTGTGTTGGGGGGGGGGGGAAGGGGTGGGTGTGTGGGGAGGTGCTAAAACAGAGGATGAGTTGCTCTGGCCTAACAGCTCCACCAAGAATTCTATTTCTTGTCTCCCCCTCTCCATTTCCTAATAGGGTAAGTTCTGCAGACTAAGCATACCCCTAAGAAATCTAAGGAATCCCCTGATCAGAAAACTGTTTGGTAGGATAAAGAAGGAGTCACTTGGCCAACCTAGTCTTCTTCCAGTTGACTATAAGGGAGATGTAATAGCCTAGCTTAGCGCCGGGGGCTTTAAGAGACCCCTTCCCCTTCACATCTTGAGATGATGATTTTTGTAAAATTCCTTGCATATTAGTTTTGCTTGGAAAATATATGCTTTTCCAAACAAATCAAAACCTAACTTTATTGCAGTTCCTCCTACTGGGCAATATTTCTTTTGGCTTTGCCTAAGAAACAGTTGCCCAAATTAGGATTCCAATTCTGCTGTGAGTCAAACTCAATTACAACAGTGCTCCTAGATTTTGACCAGATTGAGGGAACTAAAGTTGGACTCGCAGAGTTGGAGTGGTGTGTGTGGGGGAATGAGAATTTTCCCCCAAGAAAGACTAAAACATATGTCCTTCAGCTGTTAATCTACTGACCTGGCTGCCCCTCTGGAGACTTTGGCTTGACATTGAGGGGTCCATTTTCAGTGAGGTGTTTGGGGAGTTGGCCGCCTGAATCTTGATGACTGTGATTGAGTCAGACAATTAAATGACTGCCCAGTTACTGAAAATGTAAACCATATACACTGTATGTAGGTCACAACATTCCTGGAGTGCGTGTCTAGTATAGTGACTAAATGCCTGAACCTAGAGGAGTGGACAACTGAAAACATATGCTAAGTCAGCAGATGTGCATGCACAGAAGGCCAGCAGCAAGCAAAACAGTAAATGTCTACAGTTGTGGAAGGGACCCTGGATGGGACACATTAGCACATAGATGCATTTACACTAGACAAGTGAGCTCACTTATCATAATGCTATCACTGGATAGGGAACAAAATGCAATATAAAATGTTGCTTTTAATGTCTCTTCCTATATACACATACATACAAGAGAGAACTGGGGTGGGGAGAGAGGGAGGAGAGAACACCTTTTTTTTTTTTTTTAATCTTGCCTTTATACCAAAGTTGTTCTAAGAAATATGAAACATATGCTTCATGATTGGAGTTTTAATATTAGGCTGGTAACTGGGGATAAATCTGCCAGATGTTTTGGTATGGTTATTTGATGATTCACTGAATACATGGTAGGTAAATTTATCATGCTTTTATGGAAATAAGTGAAGAAAGAAAAATATATGCATTTGTGTGACCTTTAGCTTTCTTTAAATAGGAGTACAAGTTCTTCCAGCTGACTCTCTACTTATAAAGTCAATGGTTTTTATCGATGATGATAATGACAATGATTTGGAGGTAGGGGGAAGAGTTGATCATGTAATTACTTGAGTGTAGGGAACTCCTAGAAAGGACATTCCCTTTCCTAAGGAAGATTAGCATACTTCCATTAGGAAATGAAGATGAATGAAAATTAATTAATTCACTAATGGTTAATTAATTAATGAAGACCTATATTAATTAAATAAATTAATTTATAAGATATAATAAATTAATAAAGACTAGTCTTAGTTACCTGGGGTATTGAGAGGTTATGTGACTTGCCCAGGGTCACACAGCCAGTATATGACATAGATGAAACTTGATCCCAGGGCTTATCTCATTTAAGCCCTCTGAATTGTTTCTCATGGTGATGATAAGCAGTGTTTAATGAGAAAACTCAGCAGACCTATTATAACTGACCAAACAGGTCAAAACCAGAAAGAACATTTCATTCATGCCCAAATGTATTTTAGCAGCACATTTTGTGATAGCAAAACCAAATTGAAAACAAAATGAGTGCCCATTGATTGCGAAATGGTTAATAAATTATCCTGTATGAAATCCGTGACATCATCATATGCTCAGAAAATCTAAATTTATTTTCACATTAGACTAGGTTTAATTTAATTACATTTTGCACTTAAAAGTTCAGATAATAAATGTTAGCTCATATGGAGTTAGCTTTAATAAACTTTTTTGCTATGCACACAAGAAGAGGCAGAAAATAATGGTTTCCATGCCTAAAGCTGGTGGTACATTGGGACGGGGGAGATTCACACTCCATCTAAGGATGAGGGCATTTCAGGCATCATAGATTATTTGAGACAAATAGCCAGTATGACATCTGCGAGGGAATGCTCTGTTATCAATAGGACCAGGAGAGTAAGGGTATTTATTAAATGACCTAATAAAATATAAGAAATGAGGAGCAGAGAAATAGGGAATTTAACCACTCAATTATGGCAATTATGCCAATCCAGCATGTCTGAAAACAGTGGGATGTGAGGGAAGGGGCAGGTTTAGTTTTGTACCATTCGAACTGATTTTCACCATTCGATAGTTTCGTTTTTTTAAGTAAAGGTGTTCTGAGGGAGGGAAAGTAGTCACCATGTCTTTTCTTTCTTCTCTGTCTCTTTCACTCTGTATGTATGTATGTGTATGTGTGCATGCACACACACACACACACACACATACACACACACATACACATTTGAGATGGGGAAGCCAGGTGGCAAAGCGAAAAGAGCACTGGACTTGGAGAAAGCAAGAACTGAGAGCAAATTCTGCCTCAGACACTGACTTCCCTGGGGAAGTCACTTTACAAATATAGAGAGATAGAGACACAGGTTTATGGATATAGAAGCGTCATAAATTTTGAGCTAGAAGAGTCCTCAGAGGTCTTACTGTCCAATCCCTTTGCTTTACAAATGAGGAAACTGAAACAAAGGCAGAGAGAGGTTAAGGGGCTTACCTAAGGCTGAATATGTACCTGAAATCAGAAATGGAAACTAAGAACATGTCTAGCTAGTGTTAGGCTTAGTGTAATGATGATTTTACATTTCAAGACAGTGTTTTTTGTCTCTGCTGTGTCAAAACACACTCTCAGTGGAGGCTAATATACAGTGAGAAATATATATGTGTGTGGGTGTTGGTGTATGTGTATGTGTCTACATATGTACGTATATACGTGCATATACACCTCTCACCATGTATTAGCCCTGTATTTAGTAGTTTTCCAGTGCATTTGGCCCTATTCCAAATGTGAAAACAGTGGATGCTATTGAAGGAGAGTTCAGAAGCTGTGATACAAGCTGGGAATATGCTTCTCTCCAGATGTGCATGGTTTAGGAAGCCTAGGCTATGTTTGCTCTGAGTCCTTTGTAGTGACAATCAGAATGAGAGTGAAAAAAAAAAGCCCCTGCTAGGAAAAAGAGTAGCTCACACTTGTATAGTGCTTTAAGGTTTGTGAACTGCATTTTACAAATAATATCTCCTTTTGTCCGCTCAGCAACCCTGGGAGTTAGGTGCTATTATTTCCCCTGTTTAGATGAGGAAACTGAGGCAGGTAAAAGAAATTAAGGCACACAGTCACATAACTAGTAAATGACTAAGACCAGATTTGAATCCAGTCTCCCTAACTCCGGTTCCAGATGTCTATCTTCTGTATCACTAGGGACATCTAGACAGAACAATGGGTAGACAGAGCATGGGATCTAGAATCAGGAAGACTTAAAATCAGAAGGACTTGGATACATGTCCTGCTTCTGATATATATTAGCTGTGATATATTAGGGAAAGTCTTTTAACAACTTTGTGTACATATGTCTTTAACAATTTTGTATTTAGTATAGGCAACTCCCAGCCCTTAATGCAAGTTTGCATGTTGCCTGGAGCACTGGGAAGATAACTTGTCAAATGTTACATAGTCACTATGCCTCAGAACTTAAAACCTGATCAGTTTGGCTTCAAGGCCAAGTAAAGGGTGTGTATGCATGTGTGTATGTATGGGTACATGTGTGTATGTGTCTATAATGTATATATGTGTATTTTTATGTAATGTGTATATGTGGTGTTTATGTATATATGGTATATAATTTTATATTTATTTTTATATATTTAAAAATATATGGTTACATTCTATTAGAATGTAATCTCTAAGCTCCATACAGGATCTTTTCATTCTTTGTGCTTGTATCCTCAGTACCTAACACAGTACCTGGCATACAGAAGACAATTATCAAATATTTAACTGATGAATTCGCCAATCTCAATGGTCCAGGCAGCGCTTTAAGACTGGTGGCAGAGCTACTGCTAATCGACATTATTGTAGGAGGTTTCCTCCCTAGGTGCTTTGAAATCACAGGTGGGGAAAAAAAAATCAGTGTCCTATCTTAGAAACTAATTATGCAGAGATGAAAAATGATGTACTTTCTACCCTCAGAAGTTTTGTTGCTCAGTCATTTTTTTCAGTCACTCTTCATGACCTCATTTGGGGTTTTCTTGGACTAGATGACCTCCATCGTCCCTTGTAACTCTACTGCTAGGATCTAGATATAAATCATACAAGGTTGAGAGTGAAAAAGGGAAAACAATGCACTGAAGAAACAACTTTTCTTCACCTGCTTTGAAAGGTCCTCTTGTGGCATCTCCAGGATGTATCTGATACAGATGAAGAGTTTGACATTTCAACTGCTCAGGCTATCCTTCCATGCTGAAAGAAAAAAAGAAAGCCTTAAATGGAATTCTTAATTAGTTATTTCATGGTTGAGCTCCAAACCTCCCAAGGTAAATTAAGGAGTTTGGAGCACATTGACAATAGTGGTGGGAAGGTTATGCAATAACTCATATAGACTTTTTCTTTTTCAACAATATCTTGCATCATTCAGCAAAGGAATTCTGACTCCTTGTGGCTAGAACAATTACCCCAAGGCTTGTTGACTGAAAGAAAATATTTTTCTAGTATGAAGGATTGGAAATTTTTTTTTCCATTACACTCTTAGGCGATGAGTAAAAGTCTACTGATGTTCTCACAATTCATGAAGATTCCAGTTTCTTGACCAAGCCAGGAGGACAATTTGAACTACAGAGATAAAAAGAAATTTTGACAAAGTGTTGATAGTACTATAAACTAGAGAAAAGGGTCATTCAGTCCTCAATTTCTGTTTCTGCAGTTTATAGTCCATTACTTCTGAAACCTTGGTAACACTTTCATTCTAATGTTTAAGTGATTTCTTCTAAAAGCAATGCTACCAATGTTTAGTTAAGTTATTTAATTTTATTAATTCAATTCAATTAAACAAATAGCTATCAACGACTCTTCTGAATGAAATAATGGATGCAAAAGCATTTTCGGAAACCTCAAAGTGTTATGTAAATAGCAGTGACTACTCTTACTCTTGTTGCATTAATAGCAGTAGTTTAGTATTATGACACAGAAGATAGTTAGCTGTTCTTTGAGATAGGAAGATCTAAACTGAAAGCTTGCCCCCGTGAGATACTGGCTTTGTGACCATGGACGAATCACTTTACTTTTTGGATCCCAAGCAAGTCTTTTAGACTGTAAGTCGTAGATGGATCAGCCAATCTGAATCATTGGAGGGAACTTCCACAATGATAATTTGCCACATCTCTGAAATCACAGATTAAGACAAGGTGGGAAAAGCGGGGGAAACTAATTATTAGCATGTATAAAGTATTGTGCTAGACATTGAAGGGGGATACTAAGAAGAAACAATCCCTGCCTTCATGGAGTTTAGGAAGGGGGATGAGACATATCTTGTTAAATGATAGATTATATTTTTAGTGCTAGAAGGTAAGAGATCACAGACCTAAACTGGAAAGGACTCCAGAGGTTATATATTACAATTCTTTTATTTTACAAATGAGTGAACTGAGAACAAGAGAACTGAGGTCACTTGCCCAAAGTCAAAGAGCTAGTATCTATCTGATGAGGGATTCAAACTCAGGTTTTATTGACTCTAAGTTCAACATACAATGCACACTGCCTCACAATGAGATTGAAATGTACAAGGGAATATCATGTGAGAGCACAGCAAGAAAGAAACAGAATGCTGGTTAGTTCTTCAGTGTGAGAGAGCACTTTTCCCTGGGACAATCAAAGACTTTTTAGAAGAGCATTAGTCATGATTGCCTCCCAAATCTGAAATCAAACACTGTGATACTACGTAGTCAAATGAAAAGGTATACGTCTACCTTAATGGATGGAGAAGGGAAATGCTTTTTGTGCTCAAATGATTTAAGAATCCAAAATGCTCCCAGAAGATCCATTTTTGACCCCTTCTCAGGACTTCTCTCTGTCATAAATAGGGCAGAAAATATTGGTTTTATTCTACATTCATTCAATAGTCATTGCTCCCATGTTTACTTCTTCAAGACAATGGTTCTCTGCTCACCAGGTTCTCTTCCTTCTCTATGAATCAAGCATAATAGCAAAATGCAGAGGTTTGTCAGAAGGAACCACATATGAATAGGGAATAAATGGGAGAGTATCATACAGAACAATGTTGTTGGCAATTAGAACAAAGGAGAAACCTTTTATAATAAACCGATCAACAAACATTTATTAAGTGCTTACTGTGTACCAGGCATTCTGCTAATCTCTAGTGATACTAAGACAAAAGTAAATCAGTCTCTGTCCTTGAAGAGCTTACAATTTAGCCAGGATTGGAAAATATAAATAAATTGTGCTCATGTCACTTAATTCAGCTCAAGCTGGTTAGCTACTGGAGCTAAAAATGCAAAAAGCACCATCAATTTTCAAATACAACTGCAGACACTCTGGACATACAGTGGGGTCACAGACAGGATAGACCCTGCTACATGAATGAAATACTTTTGTCAAAGCAGAAGAATTCATACACAAAATAAATGCTCCTTGGAGATTCTAGGCCACCATAGTCATACACTTTTCTGATGAATAGAGTCTGCTTGATGAACTCTTGAACTCTTTTCACACTCCATTGTTGATCAGGTGTTTCAGTCATGCCCAACACTTCATGATTCCATTTAGAGTTTTCTTGACAAAGGTGCTGAAATGGTTTGCCATTTCCTTCTCCAGCTCATTTTACAGATGAAGAAACTGAGGCACACAGGGTTAAGTGACTTACCCAGGATCACAATCTAGTAAGTGTCTGAGGTCAGATTTGAACTCGTAAAGATGAGCCTTCCTGACTTCAACCCTGGCTCTCTATCCACTGTACCACTTAGTTGCCCTATTCGTTATACTCTAGTTGGATGAAATTTTATCATAGGTAAATAAAAGGTAGAGTACTAGTTAAAATACCTGGATAGTTTTACTATATTGCTTACCTTCACCATGCTACCAGTGGGCTTCAGAGTCTTCATCCATAAAATGCAGATAATGAAAACAGACTTACCTACTGAAAAAGGAAGGGAAGGAAATAATTTTCATCATGTGGTACTTTGAGTTTATACAATTCCATACAGCTTTAGGAAATGATGATAATTGATGATGATGAATGATTGCTTAAGACCTTCCACCTACTACTATATATTTATTAATAAAGATTTCCTTCCTTAAACTGTGCTCCTCTACTTTTTATTTCTTAATACTTTGACCAGAATTCCAAAAATATAATGTTCTATGCATAGTGAACAATGATTAGAACACTTTCTTTTTGGGACTGCACCTTGAATTTCAATGGTATAAGGAATTCCCAATGAGGAAGCTCCTTCTACCTTAGTAGATCAGCTACTGCTCTGTAACTTATAATCTTTTATAGTTGTCATGGTACTGGAAATATTAAGTAAATTACCCAGAGTCACATAGCCAGCATGTGTCAGAAGGCGGACTTGGAACACTTAAGGGGGAGAAACTTCATTTAGAGAAGTTTGGGGGGCATCAATACTTAATAATTCTGAATTTCTTTCAGACTCAGAAAACTTCAAAATTCTCTTCTCAATAGCAGACATTGTTTGAAAGTTGAAATTCTTCACCCTCAAGTTTCAACATCAATTTATTTAAAAAAATAGCTAACAACCATAAGTTCAGTGTTAAAGATCAGCTCAGTTTGGCCCTCAAAAGATGGAAAACTATCGCAAAAGAGTGAAACCACACTTGGGGAGTGGTTTGTTTATCATAGCTATTTGCAAGCAATCCATTCAAATTTAGTGAATGAAAGGAAACATTCTTAAGGGATGAAAGTCTTTTTTTTTTTTTTTTACCCTTTTAAATTCATGGCAGATCGACGCAAATAAGTACTTCTTCCACTAAAATAGGATAGATGAGGAGTGAGAAAGCATTTACATGAAGGAAAATAATGGCTCATTTTCAGTCTAAATGTACATATTCATATATTTTGGTGTATGGTGAATTTAATGGTCTCATATAAAGAAGAACAACACTAAAGAGAGCTCCATAAGGCTCTGACCAGCCAATATAACAGGTTCTTTTCCCAGTCTCTGATTCAGTCCAATATAGACACAACCCAAAAGGACATGAATAGGAGGACATGGTGGAAGATAATGAACCAGGCAATTAAAAAGTGATGCCCTCTACAGTGTGGAAACAGCAACTATATCATTTTAAAATTAATATTTTATTTCATGTGAACTGGAAGCATAATAATTGGACATTTATTAAGCTCCTACCACATACAAGGTACTAGTAGAATGAAAATGCCATTAGCTGTTTCACTTTTAACTTTGTTACCCCAGTACCTTGAACAGCGCCTGGTACATGATAGAAACTTAATAAACCTTTGTTGAATTAAATTAATATAAAGGCAAAGTCAAGGCAATTCTTACCCTCAAGAAGCTTATATTTTACTAAGGAATACAATAGGAACATGGACCAGTAAATATAAAGTCATTACAGGAGGGAGAGAACACTAACATATCAGGGGATCTGGAAAAGTTTTACATAGAAAGGAGCAACTATCTGCCATATGTAGTAACACACAATTCCGTGTTGAGATTCTGACAGAAGCAAGAAACAGGGGTAAAGGAATATAGGCCAGCGTAGGAAGTCCATATGAATCAGTGTAGATTAGTTAATGGAAAGCTTTAGAGATGTAATGTTATACTAAACTACCAAAAGGATATTTTAAAGAGCTACATAAAAAAGTGTGAGAGAGAAATAGCACTTCCAGACTACAAACTATATTATAAAGTAGCAATCATCAAAATCATCTGGTATTGATTTAAAAATAGAATAGCAAACACAGGAAGCAACAGAGAATCAGAAACCATGGGACTCAATAGGCCAGTGTTCGGTAAATCCCGGAGTATAAATAACATTGGAAAGTATTCCTTAGGAATTGCTGGAAAAATTGAAAAGTAGTCTTACAGAAATTAACCTTAAACCAGCATTCTACATCATAATATGAAAAAAAATAAAAATGGATATGAACATAAATATTAAAGAAAATTCCATAACAACATGATGCGAGAGATGGTCTCTTACAAGTGAAGCATCCTCAGATGTTTCTTATGCCTTATTCCCCCTTTCTCCCAACCTTGTCTATGTCCTACCCCACCTCCCTGCCCTTCTTTTTCTTTTTGTTATTTTTGATGAGCAAACAGTTTCCTGTTTCATGCCTTTTCGTCCTTTGTTCTTGGGGAGAAGTTCCCCCGTTAGATTGTGAGTTCTGAGGCCCAGTCAATGGGAGGAGGAGGCAGTGGATGGGTGGGGGTTCCACGTTAGGGACTATATAAACTTACTTTGAGCTGTGTGTATTTGTACACTCTGGCCAGCAGTATTAGTGAGAAGAAGGGGGGTACACTTTCTCATGAGAAAGCAATAAGCTCCTTTTTTGTTTTTCCTAAGATAAGTCTTTGACTGATGATTACAAGGGGGTCAAAAAAATACCCCACACGATGAGAAGATAAATAGATTGTATGCCTTTCATAATTGTGAGCAGGATATGAATTCTTAACCAAATGCAGGATCAAGACAATAGAAAAATATAAAATGAATAATTATAATTACATGAAATTGAAAAGCTTCAAAAAGGAAATTGATGACTTAGAAAAATCTTACTTCTCTTATAAAGATTTGTTATCTAATATTGTCTACATATATATGAATATAATGTATACAGTGTGTATGTATCAACTACCTGAAATATATGACTAAAAATTTCTCCAATATGTATAGTAAGATGTGTGACCAAAAATCTCTCAAAAGAAACTTTTAACAACCATATGAAAGAATACTCCAGATTATTATTAAAAAGAGGAAAGCTAATGAAAAAAATCTCAAGGTTTCAGTTCACAACCAGCAAACTGGCAACGATGATAAAAAAATAAAAAGGTTAATTTTCAAGGAGTTATGGAAATGCAGACACTAATGTATTTTTGCTGGAACTGTGAATTACTATAACTTTTCTAGAAAGCAGTTGGGAATTATGCAAATAAGGTTGCTAGAAATATTTTGATAGAAAGATTCCATATAGACCTAAATATTTATAGCAATGCATTTTATAATAAAAAAGAACGGGAAACAAAGGATACTTATAGATTTGTGGCATGACTAAAGCAAATTTTGGTACATTAATGTAATGGAATACTACTATGCTATAAGTAATGATGAATATGATGAATAAAGAGAAGTATAAGAAGTCATGAACTGAGGCAACGTGATAGAGACACAATATACATGGTAACTACAGCACTTTAAAAAGGAAAGAACAAATGCAAAACAACTGAAATTGAATCTTTCAAGATTATAAAGAAACTGCTTGATCTCAAAGGAAGGTACGTTTGTCTGCAGCTCCAGCCTCACGGTTTTACAGAGTGATTAGGATTTTGCATGGACATGGAACTTTACCTAGGCTGTCTCAAGAGTCTTAGTGCAATTTTAAAGTTTAAACTTGTTCTAAGACTTTGAGGACAGCTTATATAACATCAGATTTAAAAAAAAAATTTTAAAAATTTGCTGAATTTAGTTCTTCTTATTCCTTTTTTTAATCTGTTAAAGTGGATGTCTCAAATAATATATATCTTGATGTTTAAATCACTTCATTATTCTTATTTTATTTTAGCCTTTCAGAATTTCCAATTCCTTTTATTATGTGTACTGCCTACATGAACGCACATCTCAACTGTTCTATGGTATTTAGGAAATGATTGTGCAAATAGTTGATGTATCATCTTGTCACCATACCTGTTGATGACACTTGTCAGTCTTAGTTTGGTCGTAGTGATGGGGTACAAGCCCAAGCCAAGACTTTTTCCCCTTGGATTGGGAGGATTTTTGTCACATTTGTCTGGAGGACCCTGGAATACTGGCCTTGGGGGGTGGTGGGACTCCTTAGATTCCACTTCCATTTCTCCCAGGCCAGATACTCCCTGTCTTCTGTTTAGCATTCTTTTGATATTCCTCCCTTTGATCCTATTACCAGCCACTCCCATCAGGATCCTCCCTGGGTTTGATCTATTAAGACCATCCCTGGGACCCCAGACTACTTGGCAGCACCTGGATTCTTCCCTCAGTCTTTTTCTGTATTTAAATTCCATCTTACCTCCATGAAGGTGCTCAGATTCAATCCATCTCAGACTCTGTCTAGCTGAGATTCTATCTGGCTGGCTTGTGCATACAAGTATTACAAATGCTGAGAGTCCTTAAGAGTCAACCCAATATGGTGAATCTTTAATAAACTTTGCTTTTCTTTGGCTTTAAGAAGGCTTGTGTTGAATTCAGTCAAGCAGGATCTGGTATGTTGGTATTTTGGGGTCTCCCAGGACCCCTCAAACCTCAACAATAGGATCAGAACTGGCATTGGAAAGGACATTCTCCTCTCATTTTCCAGATGAGGAAACAGAGTCAAGAGAGGTTATGAGGGGGTAAAGAAGCAAAGTCAGGATTTAAACCCAGGTTCTCTGGCTCCAGATTTAGTTCTTTTTCATACTCAAAAACTCTACTTCTTGGTTCTTGGACAATAGAGATGCCATTTCCCATCAGGTCTTTATTCAGAAACTTTCCAACTCAGGACTTGCCAACATTTGCACAGCCTTTTCCTGATATAGCCTCTTAGAACTTGGGATTACCTGAACGCTATGATGTGACATTGGAGGAGGCAGGAAAACATAGCTAATATTAACAATTTTCACATAGAACCACTCCTTACTAATGTTCCCAACATCAGGAATCTATGGGACACAGTTTTGGGAACACTTATTTACTTCAGTCTTTACTTACTTGAGTTGCTATCTTTTAGGGGGGTCTTTATTAAACTCAAATACAAAGGGTAAGATTGTTACTACTCACTATAGCCCAGTGGTTGAAAGAAAAACGAACAAAGGAGAAAGACTTTAGCTACTTGTCAGGAAATGTAGAGGGAATATGTGTGGACACTCCATAAATTTGCCAGAATTTCTCTGCTGAGAAAACTAGTTTGGTAGCTTGAATCATTTGAGTTTAAATTTTTAAACAAAACATGTTTAGTGGTATGTTATATATGAGGAGAGTACCTCTTTCTGGTTTTGCTTTCATAATGCCCCACTTTGAAAAAAAGATAGTCA
Source organism: Notamacropus eugenii (assembly GCF_028372415.1). NCBI lineage: Eukaryota > Metazoa > Chordata > Mammalia > Diprotodontia > Macropodidae > Notamacropus > Notamacropus eugenii. The sequence continues at coordinate 144,355,749 of NC_092873.1, read as the reverse complement.
AGGTGCTAAATGAATGTAATTATTGTTAAATAATAAATAAATGTTATTGAGGAATTCTGAGAAAAATGGGATAATTTGTATGAAGTGATGCAGAATGAAACAAACGGGACCCAAAGAACAAAACACATGATGACTTCAACAACGTAAATGAAAAGATTCCTAAAATAAATCTAAACTCTGAGTAACTGAAATACCAGGGATGGTCCTAGAGAAGAGGGATGGTCCTAGAGAAGAGGTAATGAGAGGTAATAAAAGAGGAATTTTCCTCCTCTTGGTAGAGAAGAGGGTAATTAGGAGGTCAGAAGTGGCTAAGAGAGTGAGGTAAAAATGTAAAGGGAAAGCTCTTAAAATTTTAATTGTAATTTGATAAATTATTCCGCTTTTAATGACCTTGAGGTTTGAATAGCTTAAATGTAACTGAAAACGCTAGGAAAGATCTTGCCACTGGGCATGTACTGCTGATACGTGTTTGTACCCAGGCTTTCATCTGCATAAGACCTCTGAAGGAATATAGAATTGCTGGTCTCCTTAGTGAGGTGAGTGCCCAGGGTTGTATTGGAGCCCCAGTATCTTTAGATGGCTGATTAATTTTCAGTCAGAATGTGTATCTCAGATGTCACGGCTTGCTTCGTTGTTTCCTTTTTTATCGCTTAAACTTAAGAAAGTGATGGAGACAATATTGATACTGGAGATTAAACTTAAAAATCTGTCCTGTGGTACTTTTTGTTCATCCTTCATTTTCAGAGACAACCCAGGGCATAACAAGGTGATGTCTTGCCTTGTTCGTGCATTGGATTTAAGTGAGGCAGGCTTGCATAAAGTTGGTAAGCCCTACTCTCTTCCAGCCATCTGAGTCCAGTGGTAAGTCAGAACCAATGGCGATAGCCATTGTGGTGGTTCAGTGAATTCCTTTGGTGTCTTCAGCCTCTGACCAAGCTCCAAGAACTCCACAGCACCTGCTTTATTTGGTCACCGTCCTAACCATGTGTGTGAGTTAGAGAAAGCCATCTCATTCTAAGGTAGCAGATGGTGTTTAAAATTGGGCCAGGCCTAAAAGGGGGGTTGGAAGTGAGTGAAATATGGCCTTCGTGAAGACTTCACACAGTAGGGATACAGGATTATCTTTAAAATGAAATAAGTGGATTTTTGGGGGGAATGAAAGCAGACTTGGAGATTAACTTTGCAGGGACTGGGTCACCTGACTTCTGAGGTGCCTTAAGGCAGTAAGTGCCCTCCCTTCTTTTTCTTAGCGTTGCCTCATTGCTAAACTTTTGCCAAATAAGGATATAATGGACTACATATAAGTCGTCTGTTTCCCGCTTCAGGAGGCTGCCCCTTTTTCTCCTCCCCCTTTACCTTAGCTATAGTTCTGCCAAATCAGCAGTTAGTTACTAAATAAGGAGATGTGTTTGGATTAGTTGTGCTTGACTCCCTGGTTCTTTGTCTAGCTTTTCACGCCTAGGCTGTAAGCCCGCCTCCCAGCAGCCAATGGAGAGGAGGGATAGTGGAGGGTGGGATTCTCTGTGATAGAGTGTATAATGGTGCTTTGCTTTCTGTAAGCCTGCTTCGCCTCACTAGTCTGCCCTGGTGAATAGGATGCCCAACTCTCTGGAGACTTGCTGATAAATTTTCTTTTCTATCTCTGCCTCGAGATGTCTCTGTGGTTTGTTGAGGAGTCTTGGGTGGTCTTCCACCCCACATGCATTGCACAGGTTTTATTTTTTTGAGAGGACTAGGCTGTTCAACATTTACTATCAATCCAATGATGTTGCCTCTCACTGAAGTAAATGATTATCAAAAGGAAAGGATAAATTTCATATGTATACAGAATAGCCCCTTCCCCCTAGTAAGTAATTTTCTTGTTCAATGTTGTTTACTCCAATCTCGTTATGCATTTATCAAAACCTAATGACTATATTTTTTTTAAAAGAGAGAATGTTAACAGAACAGTGATAATAAAGATACTGGCAGCTAGTTGGTTCAGTGGATAGAGTAACAGGCATACAGTCAAAAAAGAGCTAAATTCAAATCTTGACTTGGACAATTACTAGCTGTGGGAACCTAGGCAAGGAACTTAATCTGTTTGCCTCAGTTTCCTCACCTCTAAAATGAGGATAATAACAACACCTACTTCCCAGAGTTATTGTAAGGATCAAATGTGCCTGGTGCATAGCTAACACTATATAAATGTTAGCTTTCTTTATTACTGCCAATGAGATTTTACAAAGTCACTGAAGAGAACTGATATAATTTCCATTAGGGACTTTTAGAGCTGGAGACCTTGTACATCCCACCACAGCCCCTTCATTTTATAATGAGAAAACTGAGGCCTGGAGTGGTACCTATCAAGGTCATTAAGGGAGAGGCATGTCTAAATCCCAGGATTTCTAGTGTAGTATTCTGTCCACTGAACAATACTGTTTACTTAAAAACCTGTATTTGCATAGGAAGAGCAATGTCACCGACAGAACATTTAGTTGTTTCCTGGTGATTATTGAGGATAAACCAATGTGAAGCAGATTTTGTTGGCATTATTCATATACTTTATTTACCAGAATATAATCATACACAACGGCATGACAAATTTCACGTCTTAAAGTAGGCTACAAAAGGTCAAGGGCAGACAAAGGAAATGTTTTTATATTTTTAGTTCATTTACTTTATAGTTTCATATGCTTTTATTTGAAGGCTCTGATCTTTAGAGTATTATTAGTCAGAATTTAGCACCTTAAATGTGTATTCACTTCAGCTTGAATAAATAAGAAAATGTTATTCAGTTGTTTCTGACCCTGTGTTACCTGATTTGGGATTTTCTTGACAAAGGTATTGGAGTAGTTTGCCATTTTCCTCTCCACCTCATTGTACCAGTTAGAAAACTGAAAAAAAAAACAGGGTTAAGTGACTTTGCCCAAAGTCACACAGCTAGTAAGTGTCTGAGTTTATATTTGAACTCAGGTCTTCCTGATTCTAGACCCAGTACTCTACCCACTACTACCTAGCTACCCTCAAGGAGAAATTAATCACCAATACTTAATGGGTTTCAAGTCATAGGACCCTAATTCATGTCCTGGCTCTGATAGTTCTAAAATGATAGGCATGAATTCTAGCTGTGCCTCAGTTTCCTCTTCTGTGAAACTAAAGAGTTGGACATGATCTCTAAGTTCCTTCCAGTTCTCAGTCTTAAGGTACTACTACTAAGTTCACATTGCTTTCAACTAGTTGAGGTAGAAATATGTGAAATTCTTCTGGAATCTCAATTATATGTAATAAATTTAAATCATCTTAGATCTAACTAAGGTCCACATTAATCACTATTAAGAAGACTACGTGGGGACTGCTGTACAATCTGCCAGTTCATTTAAAAAAAATATTCCCTTGGAAAGAAAACGTCAGTTGTATTTGGTTAAGAAAAGTTTAGCATTTTGTTTGCTGAATAGAAAATGAAAATCAGGATTAAGGATTTTAAGTGCATGTGCTAACAAGGAGATCATCAAGCTGGGGTGTTCCATGAGCCATATGGAGTACAGTAATGGAAACAGCTATTGAAGATAGTCTCCTGTAGAAGTCATCACTAAGGGGAGTTTGTGGCAGATAAACTAGTAGATTTCTTGAGATTTTTCATTTTGTTGTCAGATTTCTTATGAAAGGAACCAATTCAAAGATTAAATCTATAATTTTCATGGTTACTGAGTATGTATATATGCCTGAATATCTCTATGACATCTTCCTCATATGATTTCTCCATATTATTTATTTTTAGTTTTCAGCATTCACCTCCATAAGATTTTGAGTTCAAAACCCCATGTCTGCTCTCTGCCCACTCTAAGACAGCATACATTCTGATTATCCCTTCCCCCAGTCTGCCCTCCCTTCTATCACACCCCTCCCTTCCCTTATCCCCATTCTCTCTATTTTCTTGGAGGGCAAGATAGATTTCTATACCTCATTGCCAGTATATTTTATTTCCCAGTTGCATATAAAAACAACTTTTAACATTCGTTTTTAAAACTTTGAGTTCTAACTTCTTCCTCCCTCCCCACCCATCCCCACTGAGAAGGCAAGCAATTCAATACATGTTATACATGTGTAGTTATGCAAAACACTTCCATTAAGGTCATGTAGTGAAAGACTAACTATATTTCCCTCCATCCTATCCTGACCCTCATTTATTCTATTCTCTCTTTTGACCCTACCCCTCCTCAGAAATGTTTACTTTTAATTACCCCTCCTCCTGTTTGCCCTCTCTTCTATCATCCTCCCCATCCCATGCTTATCCCCTTCTCCCCTGCCTGTAGGGTAGTGGATAGGTTTTCATAGCAAATTGAGTATGCATGTTATTTCATCCTTAAGCCAAATGTGATGAGATGTTCACTTTTTTCCTCTCACCTCCCTCCTCTTCCCCTTCATTGAAAAAGCTTTTTCTTGCCTCTTTTATGTGAAAGATAATTTATCCAATTCCATTTCTCTCTTTCTCCTCCCAAAACATCCCTCTCACTCCTTAATTTTATTTTTTTACCATCCCTTCCTATTCAACTCACCCTGTGCCCTCTATCTACATGTATATAATCCCTCCAACTATCCTAATACTGAAAAAAGTCTTGAGTTACAAATATTATCTTTCCATGCAGGAACAGTTCAACTTTAGTAAGTCCCTTATGATTTCTTTTCTATTTACCTTTTCATGCTTCTCTTGATTCTTGTGTTTGAAAATCAAATTTTCTATTCAGCTCTGGTCTTTCCATCAAGAATGTTTAAAAATCCTCTATTTCATTGAATGACCATTTTTTCCCCTAGAAAAAATTTCCCCCCCTCAGTTTTGCTGGGTAGATGATTCTTGGTTTTAATCCTAGCTCCTTTGACCTCTGGAATATCATATTCCAAGTCCTGTGATCCCTTACTGTAGAAGCTGCTAGATCTTGGGTTATCCTTATTGTATTTCCACAATACTCTAATTGTTTCTTCCTGGCTGCTTGCTAATGCAAAATATTTTTTTCTCCTTAACCTAGGAGCTCTGGAATTTGGCTACAGTTTGTCTAGTTTTCCTTTTGGGATCTCTTTCAGGAAGCAATCAGTGGTTTCTTTCAATATTTATTTAACCCCCTGGTTCTAGAATATCAGGGCAGTTTTTCTCGGAAATTTCTTGAAAGATGGTGTGTAGGCTCTTTTTTTGATCATGGCTGTCAAGTAGTCCAATAATTTTTAAATTTTCTCTCCTGGGTCTAATTTCCAGGTAAATTGTTTTGACAATGAGATATTTCACATTGTCTGCTATTTTTTCATTCCTTTGGTTTTGTTTTGTAATTTCTTGATTTTTTATAAAGTCATTTTTATATAGAGTCATTAGTTTCCATGTGCTCCCATTTCCCCCATCTCCACCCCTAACACATAACACATAACACATGATGTTAAGATATGGTCAACATAGAACAGGAATCAACAATATTTGGACCATGGGACAAATCCAGCTCACTGTCCAAGAACTAAGAATATTTATTTTTTATTTTTTAAATAAAATTTCATTACATTTAAAAATGTTAAAAAATGCTTAACTGGGTGAAAGTGAGGCTACAAAACACAGACAGAAGGTAAGATTTGGCCCTCAAACTCAAATTTGCTGATTCCTGGCACAGAACCTTATGAGACTAGTAATGTTGTCAAATCTTCCAGGAAATGTCCCTCTGAATGTAGCAGGGAGACCAATAGACTGACAGCATTAAACACCACAAACACTAAGGTGATGTTCATAGTGTCAAATTTACTGGGCTGGCCAAATGACCTAAGTGTCCAATTGGATTTTTTTCCCTAGAACAGCTAAAGTATGTGCCTATGAGAAAGCTTTTCAAAAACATTGTGAAAGTAAGCATTATGCCATTGAATGAAGATGTGAATGAAGATAAGAAGGTAAGTATCACAAAAGAGTACAAAGCTATCTTTAATAGAAATAATAAACTACTGACTGGATCTTGAGCCGCTTAAGAAAAAAAAATCCATATCTCCCATATTCTTGCAAGGAGATGGTAGACTATAGGTACAGAATAAGGCACAGGCTTTTAAGAGATGTCCAGGGGCAGCTAGGTAGTGCAGTGGATAGAACACTGGTCCTGGAGTCAAGAGGACCTGAGATTAAATCCAGCTTCGGACACTTGATAGTTACTAGCTGTGTGATCCTGGGCAAGTCACTTAATCCTGATTATGTTGCCTGAAAGATAAAAGACATGACCAAAGAGCTGGGTCGCCTTGCTTAAATGATCATCTTTGTTATGGACATTTTACAATGTAATATGTAAGGGAAAAAATAGTTGCAAATTCTTGTGCTGCCGTGTAACTACTTTTTGGATTTAATTGCCAAAAAATACATGTATATTAATCAGTAGTGTCAAATTCATATAGAAAAAATGGTCTCTAAATCATACATAAGGATCCCTATGGGCCCATATTGACTTAGAAAATCATATGTAAATACCGTTTAAGTTTTTTTTCATGTTGTTAAATATTTTCCAATTATATTTTCATCTTGTTCAGACCTCACTTAGTATTATTGTGGTCCACGTGTGGCCCACAGGCCATATGTTTGATAAATTCGATATAAATGATAGATCTTAATAGCCAATACTCTTTAGATGTGGCACCCTTTTAAAGATAGAAAGATCTTTTAAAATTATGAATTTCGTTTTCATGTTATCTACATTTCCTAAAGTTTACCTTCCTCTCCCTGTGAGTAATACCTTACAATAAACAATAAAAGAGAAGAAAAACAAGTTCAGCAAAACCAATATAAAAATGATATGTCATATGTAGTATTCTGCTCTCATAGTCTCCCCATCTCTGCCAAAAAAAAAAAAAATGTGTGTGGGGAAGTACATTTTCATAACTCTTCTTTGGGACCAAGCTTGGTTGTTACGATTTCACAACATTCAGTGACGTTGTTAATTGTTTTCCAGTCTTTCCATTTGCCATTAAATATCTTCTTTTCCTGGTGCTGTTTACTTCACTTTGTCTTCATACTTTATAGTTTATAGTATATCTTCCTATATTCCTGAATTCATCATATTAATTTTTTCTTACATTCCTATAAAATTCCATTACTATCCTGTTCCTCTGCTTGTTTAATTATACTCACATCAATGACCATCTACTTTGTTTTCACTCATACTTTTCCAGAAGGTGATCCTATAAATATTTTGGTTATATGGGCCTTTCTTTTCTTGTTGTTGCCCTCTTTGGAGAATATAGATGTACATGATTTCATTATTAAGTCTCCATCAGAACACTGTACAGTATAATAACAATATTGTAATGATGATCAGCTGTGAAAGATTTAGCTACTTTGATCAATACAATGATCCATGACACTTCCAAATGACTCATGATGATAAATGCTATTCACCTCCAGAGAGAGAGAGAACTAATGAACTCTGAGGGCAAATCAGAGCATAATGTTTCCCTTTATTTTTCTTGCTTTTTTTATTTTTGCAACATGTTAATGTAGAAACACATTTTACATGACTAGATAGATAGATAGATAGATAGATAGATAGATAGATAGATAGATGGATGAGTATCAGATTTTTTGCTTTCTCAAAGGGTAGGTGAAGGGTAGAAGAAGAGAAAGAATTTGGAACTGAAAATAAATTTTTTTTTGAAAATGAAATAAAATAAAATAGGCAAGATTATAAAGGAAACTACTTATATTGAAATAAAAGTGTAGTTAACTTCCCCCTGTCCTAAGTCTTCATTTAAGTCTGTGCTTTTTTCCTTATACTAACTGCTTTCAGGGCTGTGCTGGTAAATGTTTAACTGTTTCTATGATTGTAAATAGTACATAGGACATAATTTTAAATTTAATTGACCTTATTAACATTTTCTCTATCACTTTCTTAAATTTAGACAATCAACAAATCAAGTACTTATTTGTAGTATTTGTTGATTTCTGAGGTGGCAATGCTCACGTTGAAAATTTAACAGTTGACTTCTGTGAGCCGGTATGAACTGGCTCCAGTACACTCTTACCTATATTGATTACTATTACTAGTACTATTACTATTTATTGCATTGTGTTGTACAGATGATGTGTTTGGTATTTCTGCTTTTTTCATATTTATTTATTATTACTTCCTATCCTTGTAGATGGCTTATTTTTATCAAGCTGCAACATGGCACTATGAAATATGCATGCTCATCAATATACTTGTTCAAAAAATAAGATAAATATTTTAGTTCTTAATTCTCTAAGAATTATTCAGTTGCATATTTCCCCTTTTGCATATCTTTCTGTTAGGTTTGTCACACTCAGAGAACACTGAAGCCTCCTGCTATTATTGTATTACTATGTCTTCTAGAAATTTATTTAACTCTAAGTTAACCTCTTCAGGCATCAAATTCTTTATCTGTGAAATAAGGAAGTAAGATTAGAGGACCTGTCATTTATCTTCCTGTCTATAAACCTATGTTTTCTTCAGTTCTCTAAATATGGTCTGATGAGGACAGGGTATAGTAGGATGGGTTGCCTTAGCTTGCTTTTTTGTCATGTAACATTATTAATATTAAACTTATGGTTAACTAAGCTCTTCACATTCAGAGGAATTGCCATTGTGATGCAATTCAGTCTGTTCTATTACAGAATCATGGGATTCCTGAGTTGGAAGGGATCTTCCATACCTACATGGAAGGGCCATGCAATCTAATATGAATAGAAATCCATTCTATAACATACCCAGAAAGTGGCCCTTCAGTCCTTACTTAAAAAATCTACTAAGGGAAAACCACTTTCTCCTGAGATAGGCTTTGGAATGGCTCTAATTTTTATGAAGTTTTTCTACACAAGTCCAAATTTGCCTTTTTGCAATTTCTACCAGTTGTAACTATCTCAGCCCTCTGAGGCCAAGAACAAGTCTAATCCCTCACTTCATTTGGCAACTTTAAAAATATTTGAAGACAGCTATCATATTCCCCCTAAGTCTTCTCTACTCCAAGTTAAACACTCTGATTTTTTTTCAAACTATCATAAGTTCCATATTTTAAAGCTGGAAAGAACCCTCGAGACCATCTAGTCTAACACTCTCACTTTATATATATATATATATATATATATATATATATATATATATATATATATATATATATATATATATAAGGAAACTGTGTCCAAGAGAGATAAAAGGATTTGTTCAAGGTCACATGAGCAGTAAGTAGCAAAGCCAATCCTTGTATGGTATGAATTTAAGCCTCTTTACCATCTTAGTTGCCCTGATTTTTACAGTCTTTAGCATATTAATGTCTTTCCTAAATATTATATGATACTCAGAAAATTACTATTGATTTCTTTGAGCCTCAGGTACTGTATCTGTAAAATAAGGACTAGATCTAGGACTAGATAACCATATCCTGCAGTCCTAGAACCTATATGCTCTGCAGTTTTCCAAATATGGTCTGACTAGGGCAGGGAAAAGTGGGATGGGTTGCCTTAGCTTGCTTTTTGGCCACATGATACAATTAATATTAAGCTTACAGTTAACTGAGCTCTTCAGATTCAAGATACATTTTCCACTGTTGTAGTATAGTCCATTTTTGGAACTCAAGTATGAAAGCTTACATTTATCTGTATTAAATTTATTTTTACTAGATTGGGCTATCAGATGTTTGTAGACCCTACTCAGTCATCCAGTAAGTAAGCTTTTTCTCCTAGTTTTGTGTTTTTTGCAGATTTGATAAATATGTCCACTGTCTATGCATTCATCAAATTCATTAATAAAAATATGAAATGGAATATACCAAGAACAGATATTTGGGGAAGCCCCAAAGTGGCTACCTTCCATATTGACATCAAACTAATAATGATTACTCTTTGTTCCATCAATTTTACCATTAAATCTTAAAGATTATCTCCATAAAATCTGCTTTTCTAGAAGGGTAGCCACAATACCTTGTATTCGTACGTCAGGAGAAATGAAGATACAATTGTCTTTTATCAATGTATTTTTAAAATTGAAAATGAAGGTCTGTTAAGGTTGTCTTAAATAGCTAGACCTCTGTATTGGATTTCCTTGTAACAACCTGATATGGAACACAGCTAGCTGATAAGTAGCACACTTTCAATCCCTTTTTAAAATAGAATTGTATTTTTTGGAAAAAAAGTCTAAATGTTTTTATCATAATACGGTTTCAAATTTATAAGATTTGTGGTAAAGTAAGTAATTTTTATCAAGTGCATAAAGTAAATGATATACAGTTGTAAGACATTGTAAAAGATGCTATAAAGTGGTGATTTAGTCTACTGATGTTTTCTTTTTTCAGTTGATTCTCTAGGTTTCTGTAAATAAATAATCATTCTTCTGTAAAAAGCAGTAATTTTGGTCCCTCTTTGTCTATGCATATTTCCTCAATTTCTTTTTCTTTTTTTAATTGTTATACCTAGAATTTCTAGCACTAAATCAATTAATGGGGATAATGGAATCCTTACTTTATCCCTGTTTTTATTGGAAAGTCCTCTAGCTTATATTCATCATATGTAACATTCACTCTTATTTTTAATCAAATGCTTTTACATAATCAACAAACAACAAGCATAATAGGATATCATATTTTTATATCATTCACTAAATTGTGAAGTGGAAAAGATGTGGTCCATTTTCAAATGAAGCCTGCAAAATCCCTCTTATTCCCTACTAATACACTCATTGAAGATGCCTTCAATTTGTGTATAGATGAATCTCAAAAAGATATTGTGTATGTGTATCAGTAAGCACTCCCAACATACCTAGAAAGGCCTGCTAACACAGATTCTTTGATCTGCTTTTCTGAAAGAAAAGGCAGCTTTTGAGGGGTTAACAATCTCCTTTATTCAAGCACATAAATCACTTACCTAGTTCAGGGGAAAAAGTCAGCACTCTGAACTTCAGAAAAAATACAGAGAAATAAAAGATCAACAGACATGGCTTCCAACTGTCTGACCATAATCAATACGTATATCATAATTCAACAGACAGATTCAACTGCCTGACCACACATACATAGTTATCAGAAAGGGAAGCACCAATATCTGGGTTTTCAAAGCTTGGGAGCCTGCTTAGCAGTTTCCCAGAGTCTCATCTGGATAAACAAACACTTCCAGTCAGTAAGCCCTGAAATTGAACCTGACCTGCAGAGTATTTATACATTTTTTAGAGCCAGAGGGCATCTCAACCCTTGAGAACCAGTGCCTCATTAACAAAAGGTGTGAGCCTTCCTACAAATCTTCCCAGACTCATTAATGGATGGGGAAGAGCTTCTTTAATCACATTATTCAAACAGAGGCACTTTATTCTAAAACAAAAACAGCAAAAGATCCTACTTTGCTTGCCCTTATACTACATGATAGATTTCATATGAATCAAGAGTTTCAAACTCTAGTACATTCACTCTTCAGTGTTTCCTGAACAAGATTAAAATGTAATTGAGAAACACTTAATAAAACAAATAAAAATATAATACAACATAGATAATGTTAATTTGTGTTTTTCTAAGTTGATATGGAGACTTCAAGAATCCATTTCTATTTGAGTTTGACACCACTGATATGGATAATACAGCGTTGGGATTAGCCCCCAAACATTGTACAACTTCATAGAAGAGATCTGTAATCACACTTAAGGATTCTGTCCTGTCTACTCATATAGAAAAGACCAAATAGATCAAGTCTGTCTATTGCCCAGATTCCACCCAACTTGTATCTATATGGATACTGTGACAGAACCAGTAGTTCTCTGACACAACATTTTCTTTCTACAAACAATATAGGGGGACTTTTCCTAAAAGAAAACAAAGTTTCTCCCAGGATTTGATGAACCTGGCTTTCAAAGACTTTCTTTCCTGTCCACTCTCACTTGTCTTGCTTCCAGACAAAATGGAGTAGGCTTAGAACAAAGTTATCCCTGGGGCTTAATTGGCCTCAGTTTCTATGATTCAACTTTCTAGTCATCTAAGGACATGTAATGTCCCAGATACATGGAATCTAGACTCCTAAGATTTGGTGGATTTCTGAAGTTCATTCAAGCAACTTTACCATGCCCTGTTTGCCAGCCAAGTATAGATACAGGGATAACTGCTGGAGAATCCCCACTATATCCTTGTTATATATCCTTGTTTTGCTAGGGCAAAATAAACCCCCTTGTGTTCAATGTTCAACAATTTTTAAGTACCTCATTGCATCTCAATCCTGAACCTGAACATGGAGGGCATTAGCATTAGAGTCATATCTCCAACAGATACTCTCTCTCTGCACATATACATATATACATTTATATGTACATATAATGCATAAGTGTATATGTGTATGCATGCATGTATGTATTGTGCATGTATGTGTATTATATATAAGTACATACATGTATGTTGGATGATGTTGGATAAGAGTTACACAATAGGAGCAAATATGGGTGGGATGTAATAAGCCTCAATGTGGGAGGGGGAGCTTATGAATTGATAAGATCACAGATCCAATGAAAATCTGTTTATTTTTAGTAAGTACAAGGAGTGTGCTAGAGTCAGCTTGAATGGGCTCATAAAAACCAATTGCTAACTTTTCAGTGTAAGAATTTATACTCAGAAATCAACAAATGCTAAAAATCACAGCATGATTTATTGTTTTGTTGATTGTCAAGACTTATGAGAGCAATGGAGAAAAATTTAATAATGCAAATTAAACTTTAAAATGTGTTATGCTATACTTTTTTTTCACCAGAGACAGATGTTAAACATTTATTGGAATTCTTAAGTAAATATTTTAATGAAGATCAAAATAAAAATTACACACACACACACACACACACACAGACACACATACACAAATACACAAAATTAGATGTGATATCAGTAGTCTTCAAGTCCTAGATAAAACAAGGAAGGAATCATTCTGTCTTTCCTCAAAGATCTCCAGTGAAAAGAAACCAACTACCTCTCAAGACAAAACATTATGTCATAAGTAAGAAAAAGTACTCTTTTCATTATTCCTGCAAACATTGTTTGCATTACAATTAAAGGAAACATTTGACCAATTTTCCAACCATGTTTAACATATCAGTTGCCAAAAAGCAAGAGTAATCTTAGGCATGGCCTATTTCACAAATCATGTTTTAAAAGGTCATGTAAAAGTATTCCATGACCCTCTGTCGACAGATATTGATTGATGGTGTTGACTGGACTTGTTTGGAATGTCTACTCTTTCACAACAACTGGAACACAGAAATATTTCTAAATTCTAAGAAATCATCATTTTAGGAAGCATCAAGTTAATTTTACTCAAATGTGGAATACATTGTGGCTTGTCTTTTGTGCCACATAGATCACTACTGGGTCCTTCTTTTATAGGAAGTTATCGGGAAAGTAGCGAGATGGTAGAGTAGATAAAGTGCCAGGTCTGGAGTCAGGAAGATTCCTTTTTTTGGGTTCATATATGGCCTCAGACACTTACTAGTCGTGTGACCTGTACAAGTCACTTAGCCCTGATTGCCTCAATCTTATCTATAAAATGAGCTTGAGAAGGAAATGGAAAAGTACTCCAGGACTCAAGAAAAGCCTAAATGGGATCACCAAGAGTCAAACACAACTGAAAAGCACCTCACCCATTTTGTAGAAAGAAACAAAGTACTTGGAACATGGCATATGATGAAAAGGAAAACAGTCTCACCACATCAACTGTGCCTTCTGCATGACTTGATGTTTTCTGACTCCAACACTTCATTTCAAATATGAAATGTGTTGGCCCTTAACTTCACACCAAGTTTGCGTGAAGGCTTCTCAAGTCTAATTGTGATTTCAACTTTAATGAGAAAAGATATACTTTGATACAGATTTATTGTTTTCTGTTTTTGGTATGAGTTAAGGTACTTTACTTATTCTGTAAATCTCAATTCAACGTTACCAAGGAATGTGAGCATTACAGAAGTCACATGGCAGGTGTAGGAGAGTATATTGGATTTTTCTTATAAGAAAGCTAGAAGAACCAAATAATCACTGACTACATGTTTAATTACTCTCATGTAATAGATATATTCATCAAGTTAATCATGAAGTGACTTTTACTATTTGTCATTTCTCCATTGGCTTATGTAATTTAAATGGAGGTGTTGGCAAAACAGGAAAGAAAAGCATGACTGAAATAAAATGAACAACTCTGAAAGCAGGAATCAATCAATAAACACTGATTGTCACATATCATGCAAAATATCCTGATCACATTTTTAAAGGAAAAAAGTCAAATTGTTGTGATAAAACAATACTCTCATAAAATCAAATCACAGCTAGTTATGTTTTGACTTTAATCCAATACATTGTCAGTTAAAGAAGACTGTCAACTACTATTATTTACTGTAATGCTAAATTAAGATGGCATGAGATAGATAGCCTTTTAAAACTCAACCAATGAACAATTTTTAGCAGTTACTATATGCCAGTCACTGTGCAATACAAATAGGGGATGAAACAATTAAAATGGAAAAGTCCTTATCTTCTGGAAGCTTATATTCTAGTTGGGAAAACTACATATACATACATAATACATACATACATAAATACATGTGAATAAGATATGTGTAATGTAATATGTATAAAGTACATATGCAAGGTTACTGGTGGAACACTGTTCACAAACTGTTTAGAGGTTTGGGGAAGGCTTTTGGTTTGAAAAACACTCTACATATATAATCTCATTTTAACTTACAACAATGCTGAGGGGTAAGTGCTATTATTATTCCCATTTTAGAGATGATTAAACTGAGACCTAGGGAGATCAAATGATTTGTCCAATATCAGCACATAGCTAGTAAGTGTCTGAGGTAGGTTTTGAGCTCAGGTCTTTCTTTTAAAACTCTATCACTCTATATACTGCCACCTACTAATAGGAAACCACTTGCTCTGTTTGGACTAAGAGATGAAGAGGGAGTACATGCCTGGCATGAAGGAAAGTCTATGCAAAGGCATAGATAAAAACATCTGAATGTTTTGTAGAAGGAACAGAAAATAAGCAAGTTTGCTTGGACCATAGAGTGCACAAAGGAGACTAATTGTATAATAGACCTGGAAAGATAGGCTGGAACTAGAATCTGTAGAATTTTAAATGTTAAAAAGAGAAGGTTACAGGTGACCCAAAGGATAATACAAAACCATTAGAGTTTCTTGGATAGGGGAGTGACATGATCAGACCAGAACTTGAGGAATTGCTTTTTGGTAACTGTGTGGAAGACAGATTGTAAGGGAGAGATTTGAGTCAGGGAAACCAATGAACAAGCTGTAGTCCAAGTGAAAGGCCTTAAGGGCCCACACTGCTGTGGCAGCCATAAGAATAAAGAGAAGGGGTCAGAGTCAAAAGATACAGAGGAGGTAGAATCAATAAGACTTGGTGACTTATTGCATAAGCAGGGTAAGGATTCAGGTTACAGATCTAGTAAAAAAAATCAATACAATATAGGGAACAGAATCTCCATCATCCCCTCTACCATTGAATCTATCAAGGACAAGTTTATAATCTAATACATGGGAAAGCAAGATTATGTAGTGGATAGAGTGCTGGGCCTAGAGTCAAAAAGACTCCTTTTTCTGAGTTCAAGTGTGGTGTCAGACACTCTGGGTGACCCTGGACAAGACACTTAACCTGATTTGCCTCAGTTTCCTTGTCCGCAAAATAAATTGGAGAAGGAAAAGTTCTAGTATCTTTGCTAAGAAAACCCCAAATGAGATCATAAAGAGTAGAACAAGACTGAAAAATGACTAAAGAACAACACTCTTTTTCAATTACAAATTAACTGTTGTATTACCAAACTGAAATTGTCCACAAAATATTAAATAAATGAGACTCACATTTGTATAATTTCTATTCAACTTTTATTAGAAAAAAATGAGAAAAATGACATAATGACATCACTAAAAATAATGAAAAATAACAAAGGACCTCATCTTGCCTTTGTTTTTCTGTTAATGGTACCACCATCCCCTAGTCTTCCAAGCTTGAGATGCTAGATTTAACATTATTTCTGTTTTCTCCTTTGCTCCCTCACATTGTATCAAGTGTCAAAATCTGATTATGCTATCTCCTGCTATTGACCATTGTTAGATTAATTTTCTTTCAGTGCTTCTCTGAATATGTCACTCCTTTTCTAATTTCTTGTTCCTTTATTAACTGACTTCACCATTCCTTTCCACCAAGGGAAGGTGTGGAAATTTAACAACTAGCCAAGTTCAACAACTTGTTTTCCTGCCTTTGTACCGGTGGTTAGACTCTTTCCACAGCTTGAAATTTCCTCTTTCAACCCTTGTCCCCATCTCTGTCTGCTGAAATTCTTCCCAGGTCAGCTCAAACATCATCTCCTCCATTAAATCTCTCCCAAACATCTCCCTTCATCACCATTCAGAATTATCCTTCTTCTGTAGGCTCCCTTAGCACTCTAACTCATGAAATCTATAGCTTTCCACCTTGTATTAGCTATTTATGTATTTGTCTTAGCTCCCTCAAAGCACTACAAACTCCGAGAATATCATCTATTTTTGTTTCTCTTTCAGAGTCTAACTTAATGTTTAGTAGGCATTTAAAAACATTTGTCTAATGAATGAAAATACAGACAAACATTAGATTGACACCAAAATTACCTAGGCAGCATGGCATAGTAGAAGGAACGCTGAATTTGGTATCAAAAGAGAACCATGTCTCCAATACTTTACAAATGTGTGAACAAGTCACCTCAGCTCTATGCAGCTCAGCTTCCTCATCCGTAAAATATATATATAATGCCTGCAATGCCAACCTTACAGAGTTGTTATAAGGCTCAAATGAGACAAATAGGGACAGAAACCATGTCAGTGGTTCCATTAGTATGAGGAAATTTCAGGTGAGGAAATTTCCATCTCAATTCACACCTTCTCTGTAACTTAGAGTCTTGGAGAATGACCAAGAGCATTGAGAGGTTAAGTGACTTGTCCTGGCTCTCTATCCATTTTATCATATTGCCTCTCTAAAATCTTTATAAACTCTAAGGTGTTATATATTAGCTATTTTTTATTACTGAAAGGTAAGTACATACTATGAAGAGAAAAAAAACCATAAACTTAAATATTGAAAATTAAATACAAAATAAGAAAAGAAAGAACCATGTCATGCACTGCAGAATAGAGAGGATTCTAAATGTATAGCAATAAATTTCCATTTCAAAAAGTCTATATAATAAATGCTATGTGTTGTGTGAGAGCTGTCAATCTTTCTTGTAAGTTTTCTTCTGTTCTCTGCTGTGCATTAGCTATTACTTATCATCTTTATTTCTTCACAATGATTAGAATAAGAAAGAGATCCATCTTGAGGGGGGGGGGGGTCATCCAGTTTTGTTTTTTTTTTTTCATGTGAATTTGACAGCAGTTAGTTCTGGGGAAAAGTCACATCTGACTTTATTTTTCCCCCGTGGTGGAAGGTGTTTAAATGCATTTTATCAGGAGACTATATCTGTGCTGGCATTGAAAACTTTCACTGCCAGATGGTATAGACTCAATGTGCCATGTAACATACTGTGTTTTCTAATGCTAAAACTATCACTAGCAATATTTTCACCTCAAAAGAAAATAATTGTGAGATGGTGTCGGCAGCATTAGAGGGCATAGCTATGATCATCATGTGCAGATTGATCCTCAGCACTTCAAGTGTTTTGGAAAAGGTAGTACCATGGGAGTAAGCCCCATATCATTGCAATCTGGGGGTTGATTATAGCCCACTGGCGATTGTTCTCCATCTTAAGGAATAAACATGCCCTCCCAAGTAGGAAGTGAAACATCCTAAAGAGGAAGCTGTGCTTGACTGAGGAAGAATTCTGATACACCTCTCTCCTACCATCCCATGGCAACCCTGGGATGAAGTCACAATCTTCTTCTTCAAGTTCTATCTTTGTGCAGTGTCAATAAAAAGAATCATTTTCCTAATGTTTCCTTCCCCTAAGTTTCTATTTCTGGATGCTAACTTTTTTTCTTTCCATGTGATACATCCATAAAGAGGGAATGAAGGAAGGTGACATGAATTATCCAAGATCACACATAGAAGAATATGAACCTTAGGTCCTCCAGATTCCAAATCTAAGATGACATTACTTGGATGTATGAAACCCTCTTATACTCTTTGCATAATAAATGCTAAATCCCCTACCTCATTAGTCAATCAACAGGCATTTATTAAGCACCTACCATGTACCAGACGCCAGTCTAAGCTCAGGGGATACAAACATAAAAGTGAAATAGACATTGCTCTCAGAGTCCACATTTTAATAAAGGGGACAAAGTGAACATGTAAGTATATACATATTCCTTCTCTTTGAGGGGGAAAAGTCTTAGCATTTGGGAGGATTGATAGAGGCTGCATATAGAAGGTGTCAAATGAGCTGAATTTTGAAGGAACTCAGAGTTTCCAGGGAGAATTTCTGAAACAGGAGAGAAATCCAAGTGTGAAAGACAACCTATGAGGCAAAGAGTCTAGAGATGGAATATTGTTCATGAGGAACAGCAAGCAGGGCAGTATAGATGAATTATAAAGTGCATGGAGGAAAGTAATGTGTCATAAGACCAGAGTCAGGAAGGGAGCAGGTTATCAAGAAATTTAAATACTTGGCAGAGCATTTTTAAAATATTAAATCAAAACTGCACTAAGACTTTCAGGACACTCTGTATCTGATCATGGGCATAATAGGGAGCCACTAGATTTTATAAATTATGGACAGGGGGAGAGACACTGTCTGACCCATTCTTTAAAAAAAAAATCACATTTGTGACTATATGTAGAATGAATGGGATTTATCAGAGTCGTGAGGCGAGAAGACAAAATAAGATATTGCTATAGTACAAAAAAAATGACAGGGGCCTGATCTAGGCTGGGAGAAAAAAAAAGATTTGCCAAAAGTATGTGAAGATGGAAATGACAAGATTTAGAGACTGATGGGATAGATGGGGTGATTAAGAATGAAGAACAGAAGAGAACTCTAGAGAATCAACTAATGAACCAGTTGAAACAATGAAAAAAATTAACAAAATTGTAGGATGTAAAACAAAACCACATAGATCATCAGCATTTCCATATGCTACCAACAAAACCCAGCATGAAGAAATAGAAAAAGAAATTCTATTTAAAATAACTGCAGACAATATAAAATGCTTGGGAGTCTACCTACCAAGGCATATCTAGATTATATGAACACAATTGCAAAACATTATTCACATAAATATAAATCTAAACAATTGGAAAAATATTGATTACTCATGGGTAGATCCAGCCAATATAATAAAAATGACTATTTTAAGTGTTAATTTACTTATTCAGTACCATACAAATCAGACTATCAAAGAATCATTTTATAGAACTAGAAAAAAAAATAACATAAAATTTATCTGGAAGAGCAAAAAGCATCATGGGAATCAATGGGAAAAAAAGGTTCAAGTAAGGTTGCCTAGCAGTACCAGATTTTAGGCTATATTACAAAGCAGTAATCATCAAAACAATTCACTAAGAAGCATAATGGTGAATCAGTGGAATAGATTAGAATTATTAGGAACATAAGGCAAAGTAGTAAATGACCAAATTAGTCTAGTGCTTGATAAACCCATTTATCCAAGGTTTTGGGGTTAAGAACTCATCATTTGATAAAAATTGCTGGGAAAACTGGAAAGCAGGTTGGCAAAAACTAAGCATGGCAGCATTTTATACAGTATACAAAGATAAGAGATTTAGACATAAAGAGTGATCTAAAAACATTAGGACAGTATGGAAAGATGCACCTGTCAAATCTATGGATAAGGGAAGAGTTTATAACCAAACAAGAGATAGAGCATATCATGGCACGTAAAAATGGATAAATTTGATTATATGAAACTAAAAAGTTTTTGCAGAAACAACATGAATGTAGGTAAAAGGAAAACAGGAAACTGGGAAAATTATAACAAATTCCTCTGATAAAGGCTTCATTTCTCAAATATATAGGAAACTGAGGCAAATTTATAAAAATTTGCGCCATTTCCCAATTATAAATGGTCAAAGGATGCAAACAGGCAGTTTTCAGAAGAAGAAATCAAAGGTATCATTAGTAATGTGAAAAAAATATGCTGAATCACAACTGATTAAAGAAATACCAATTACAACAATTCTGAGATAGCACCTCATACCTATCAGATTGACTGAAAAGGAAAAAAGGAAAGGAAAAAGATGATAAAAAAGGAAAATGACAAATGTTGAAAGGGATGTGGAACATTTGTGACACTAATGCAGTGTTGGTGAAGTTGTAAACTGATCCAACAACTCTGAAGAACAATTTGAAACTATACAAAAAAGGCACCTATAAAACTGTACATGCACTCTGACCTAGCAATACCACTACTAGGTTTACACTTCAGAGACCTAAAAAATGAGAAAGGACCTATTTTTCCAAAAGTATTTATAGTACCTCTTTTTGTAGTTGAAAAAAATTAGAAATTGAGAAGATATCTATCAATTGGGGAATGACTTAACAAGTTGTGGTAAGTGATTGTGATAGAATTATTCTATGAAAAATGATGAACAGTATGATTTCAGAAAAACCTGAGTTATATGAACTGAGCAAAGTGAACTGAACAGAACCAGGAGAACATAGTACACAGTACCTAACAACAGTATTGTAGGAATGATCAACTGTGAAAGTCTTAACTACTCTGATCAAGACAATGATTGAAGACAACTCCAAAGGACCCCCCCCCAAAAAAAGAGCTGAACTTTGATGAACTTTGAATTCAGATTTAAGCATACTTTTACTTTATTTTTTTCTTTTTGTATGTTTCTGTTATTTTTCCAACATGCCTAACACAGAAATGTTTTACATAGCTTTACATGTATAATTGATACCATATTTGTTGCCTTTTCAAGGTGTGGGAGATGGATGGGAAGGGGAGAGTACATTTAGAACTCAAAATTTTTAAAAAATGAATGTTAAAAATTTTAATGTAATTGGGGGAAATTTAGTAAAATAAATATAAGTACATTTTAAAATAAACAATAACAAAAAGGAATGAAGAATAGAAGATGATTCAGAGCTTATGAATGTGAATCATTTCAATTATGGTGGTACCACTGAAAGAAACAGGGAAATTCAGAAGAGGGGTGGAGTTTTGGTGGAAAGGGAATGATTTGTATTTGGATATGATGAGTTTGAGATATTTATGGATCATCAATTCAAAATGTTTCATAAGAAGTGTGTGGTTCAGGACTGGATTTCAGAAGAGAGAAAACTGGAAATATTGATCTGTAAGTCATCCTCAGAAATGATTATTGAACTTGGTTTCTGATAGGATCAATAAATGAGACAATGTAGAGAAAAAAAGAAGAGGCCCCAGGACAGAGTCTTGGGATATACCCAGTTAGTTGGTATGACATGGATGATGATCCACCAAAGGAAACTGAGAAGGAATTATCGGACAGATAGGAGGAGAAACAAATGTGAATCATGAAAAGAGAAATCAGTGTCACAGAAACCCAGAGAATCCAGGAGGAATAGATACTTAATAGGATTAAGTACTATAGAAAGGCCAAGAAAGATGAGAATTGAGAAAAGATCATTAGATTTTACAAATAAAAAGATCATTGATAGCAATAAAAACTGGAGTTGGTAGAAGCTTGACCCAAGGAGATCAAAATAGTAGGATACTACCATGGTACAGAAGAGAAATTACAGGAATCTGAACGAAGGGAGAAAATGAAAAAGTTTGCTAGAAATATGTGGAGACAGAAATGATAAGATTTGGGGACTAATTGAATATATGGGATAATTAAAATTAATAGTAGAAGACGATGCAGAATTAAGAGAACTTTGGAATGTAAAGTTTAAGTTGAATGAGATTAGAAGCCATATTGCAGAGGATTTAGAGGGACAGTGAGAGGAGAGGAGTTGTAGTAACTAAGTGTAGTTTCTATTTTTCTCAAGGAATTTGACAAGGAAAGGAGGACAGCCATAGGCTAGAAGAGATGAATCTAGTAAGGATTTTTTGTTTCATTTTTTTAAGAATGAGCAAGACTAGAGTCCAATTAAAGGAAGTGTGGAAGGAAGTGATAGGAAGAGACTGAAGACTGGGGCTGGTACATTTGTACCTATAGAGGTAAGTACAAAGACATGTCAATTTATTTGGTCATTTTTTATATGAACCAAGACGTTTGGTTGATAAAAAATAAAGTGAAAAAGTATGCTTTAATCTGCACTCAGTCTTTAACATTTCTATCTCTGGAAGTGGAGTTTGATTATAAGCCATTTAATTTATTCTACTTTATGTGAATAGATTCCTCACCACTGGGAAGAGTGGGAAAGGAATTTTCCCATTTTGAATCAGGA
Organism: Notamacropus eugenii; assembly: GCF_028372415.1. Lineage (NCBI taxonomy): Eukaryota > Metazoa > Chordata > Mammalia > Diprotodontia > Macropodidae > Notamacropus > Notamacropus eugenii. Next base: position 144,333,406 of record NC_092873.1, on the reverse strand, counting down.
CTTGAATCTGAGACTTTGTGTTTCTTGAAGATGGAAACTGTCATTTCATTGTTTATATCCCTGCTGCACACAGACAGACCAAGATAATACGCATTTTTCTTTCACAGAGACAGGGATGGGAAACCCCGACTCCCTGTAGGTTAGTGTAGTTAGTTCTGATTTTGGATTCCCTATTGCATGTTGGGTGTCTTTCTTTAAGTGAGTACTATGTGTGTTGACATTTGTGGTCCAACATAAACCCCATTAGAGTAGCTCTGCCAGGCTTCTAAAAAACATTTAAGTCTGGCTTCAAGATGATGCTTACATAACACTAGCTGGAAGAACCTTGTATGCTTTGTTTCTTAAAAGAACGAAATACTTAACGTATGAAGCAAAAACTAACTTAATCAAGAAAGAAATTAAAAACCTCCTTGTACAAGGTTCAAATGTTTGTGCAGGAATGGAAGAGCCAGTGGCACTGAGCCCAGGCCACAGGGCTAATTATCCCTCCTGTAAACATATGTACAATATTGTAAGCTCTGCAGATTTTAGCAGAATCATATTAAGACAAAGGAGGGTATAATAAAAACCATTACCATTTGTGTTTTCATATACTTATATCATGAAGGTAACCAGAAATCTCAGGAAAAGATCTCTTGCCAAAGGCTGCCCATGATAGTATTTTCCTGTCATTTACAATTGTTCTTGCTTTAAATATATCCTAGGTTCCTATTCCTGGCTTCAAAATGCTCAACACATTTATGTTTTCCTAGGTGATCAATTCCTTAAAATTGAACTCTATGATATTTTTCATCTTTGTAATCTCAGGGGTAACACAGGGCATTAAAATTACTTGTAGGTGCCCCTACCTGCCTTCAATGGTTTAATAAAAAGCAAACCTGCAACAGAGTAAATAGATCATATGTACTAATTCACTAATGGAAAACATTTGATCTTCTTAAAATATTAATGTCAAATGAATCAAAGAGCTTTTAATCAATAAACAAGTATTTATTAACTACCTATTGTATATTAGGTACTGTACTAAATGCAAGGATATGAAGAGGAAAGTGAAAAAATTTCCGCCTTTGAGGATTTTGCTGCTTGCTCCAAAGCCATCGTTTAAGAAAGCACCCATAATGTAATAGATGTATGTGGTAGAAAGGTGGTACTGAAGATTGAATGTTAGCCTTGGAGTTAGGAAGGCAAGAAGAAAGAGAAGAAGGAGGAGGAGGAGGAGGAGGAGGAGGAGGAGGAGGAGGAGTCTTGGTATGTGGTATGAGATGTTGAGCTATACCTGGTTTTTGCCAGCCTGCTTTCCAATTTTCCCAGCAATTTTATTTTCAAATAATGAGTTCTTATCACCAAAGCTTAGATCTTTGGGTTTATCAAACTCCACAGAACTATGGTTCATTATGGTGCATGTACCTTGGTGTTTTCAATGCTTGATCAAGATCTAAGTACTCTACAGTGCCTGTTTCAGCCACCTACATGGCCACTGGAACAAATTGTTTTTATGCGCTCATTCAGCTGAGGGAACTGGTCTTGTCACTGGACTTCAGTGATTGAGAAAGAAACAATGAGGTTGAGAACTTAGTGCAACTCTGGCCTACCTAAATCCAATTCACATACAAGTCAAAACACCTCCCAATACATCATTAGTCCTCTTTGAAAACAAAGGACAAACAACAGTGTGTATCTTACGTACTCAATTGATCCAAAACTCTATTTCATAGTCAATATCAGATTGCCTTGATGATTATCATTTTGTAATATAATTTGAAATTGGGAACAGTTAGTTTGCATTCCTTAGTCTTTTTTTCATTGGTCCCCTTCATATTCTGCCTTTTTTTCTTCCATATGAATGTTATTACTATTATTTCTAGCACTACAAAATAAATCTTTGGTAATTTGATTGGTAAAGGATTGAATAAGTAAATTAACTCAGATATAATGATCATTTTTATTATATTGACTTGGCCTACCAGTGAGCAATTAATATTTCTCTAATTGTCTCAATCTGCCATTATTTGTGCGAAAAATGTTTTCCAACTGTTCCTGCAATCACATGGTTTATCTTGGCAGGTAGACTCCCTAGTATTTTATATTGTCCACAGTTATTTTATCTTATTTTTTATTTTTTTGAAATGTAAAACAAGAAAAAAGTCATATAAAAAGGCTAGAAACTAACAAAAATACAAGCCCAGAATGAGCTTTGTGAGTTTGGGTGGCTGGAGAAGTGGGGAGGACTATTGGCAGATTATTTACAGGTTGTTGTGTGTGTGTGGTTTTTTTTTTGGTGGGGAAAGGAGGGTAGAGGAAAGAAAGCATCAGTGTAAACAATTTGGACTCATTCCACAGTACTGGCCCACATGAAATAGTTACAGATTTCTAAAGTAAAAAAATAGGCTCCCGCCCTCCCACCCCCTCATAAATATGTACACACAAAAGATCGTTGGACAGAGACAACCTGACTGTATCTCAGCTCAGGTGCCATTTGCTTACACAGGGCTGGCCCCCTGTCTGCTCTGGAGGTAAGCCTCCTTGACTACTCGAGGCACTTGATCTGTTACCTCTTTATGTCTCCCTGGCCTCTCTATGCTCCCCACATCAGTGAGAAAAAGACTGAACCAGATTTGAGCTAGCCTCACAACTAAGTCCATACCTGGCACCCTTACCCTAAAGGTCTGCAGAGTTCTTGCAAACCAACACCTTACATAGCTCTGTCCTTCTTTCTGTACCTAGGACATCTGAACTGATTATTTTTAAACTTTTGGCACAGAAGAAACAAGATGGCTATGAATTAAAGCCACAACAATATTGGGAAAATTCAATCATGACACGTGAAGAAGGAAAAGAGGAAACTGCACTAGTACCTCAAAACCAGAACTACATTTCCATGCATTTATGGGGACAGGGTGCAGTAAAGAAAACATGTGGAGTCAAGATTTTATAGGATACCTACACATTCAAAAGAGGAGGCTATGTCAAGGGTCCGCACTGATGCCCATGAGCCTGACACAGCTCACTTCTCCGAAGGAGCTTGATACAGGCCACAACTAGAAAATCTGGCTCCAACTTCAGGTCTGTATCACCAAGAGTCCTTTTGAAGGAATGCAGCAAAGGAGGTTTTTAAAAAAGGATGTATAGCGATGTCTATGAGAAGGGCTAGGTAAAAGGATGGTTCAGGTTAGGAGAACAACATAACCCCAATCCTCAGGTCCTTCACTCCTCTTTGTGGCTGCCCTTCAACGTGCAGACACTGCTGACAAATGATCAGTCATCAGTGGTAGGCAGCCAGAATGCCATGTTAGAACATGCACTAGCAAAGGTCATGAACTTGAGATTGAATTGCAAACAGGTAATGGGGCCAGTATGTTTGCCATCCAGCACAGCAACCTTTATGCCACTTTCTCCATTCCAGACATGAATCTTACCATCATCAGAGCCAATTACAATAAACTGAGAATCTGGAGTGAAGGAGGCTTCCAATGTGACAGCTTTGCTGTTGTTATACCCCCAAATGTATGCATTACTGCTCCCTTAAATGCATCAATCAAGCGAATGAAACTGCCATTGGTAGATGTAAGGATGTTTGCCATCCTTGCTGAACTTTAAGCCTGTCCACTCAGAGTTCCTGTCATACTGCAGCTTGCATTTTGTCATACTGCCCCTTATCAAAGGAACGAGATCATAAAGTTTAACCATTTCAGAATTGATGCCAGCAGCAAAAATTAACCCTTCTGGGTCAAAAGAACAAATAGGTTTACCTTGAAGATGCAGTTAGGAGACCGAAGATCCCAGAGTCCAATGGCTTCATCCAAGGACTCAGAGATAAAAGTGTCATCTATTGGTGACATGGACAAGGCTACTACCCTCTTGTTGTGCCTGGGGAAGTAGCAGATGTATTTGTCATCATGCAAGGACAGGTAGCAGTTGTATCATCTATTTTGTTGGAACTATACACTACAGTGTTTATTGCATGTGTGTATCTGATTAGGTCCACTCCATACTTCTTACTGTACAGTGTTATCTTTGATTTGCCCTCCTGACAGTTATACAGCAGGATGGAGTCATCGGTTGCTGCTCGAGGTGACCGTCTTGCCATTAGGGCTGAAGTCGAAGCAGTTGATCTTGTCCAAGTTCTTCTGGAACACCTTGGCCACGTGGAAGCTCTGCAGCACGATGTCTGTCAGCTTCATGGCCAGGGTAGAGCCCCGGGGGAAGGCGAGCGTCGTACTCGCTGCCCCCCTCCTCATCTCCTTTCCTCGTAGTCCTTGGAATCGTCCCTCAGCCTGAGTCGCGAGGCTGCTTCTCACGGGCTCCTCAGGGCAAGCCGGCATGGCTCTGGCTCAGTGTCCCCCAATTTGGGGCAAGAGGCCTGTCCACAGTTATTTTAAACAGCATTTCTCTATCTCTTTCTGCAGGGTGTTGTTGATAGAATATATAAATGCTGACGATTTACATAGTTTTGTTTCATATCCTGTAACTCTGCTGAAATTGTTCGTTGTTTCAAGTAGTGTTTTAATGGATTCACTTTTGGTCTCTAAGTTTTCCAACCTATCACCTGCGAAGAGTGATGGTTTTATTTCTTCATTGCCTATTTTTGTTCCTTCACTTTTTTGTCTTGTCTTACCGCTATAGCTAATATTTCTAGCACAATATTGAATAGTATTGATGATAATGCACATCCTAGCTTTATTACTGACTTTATTGGGAAGGCTTCAAGTTCATCCCTGTAAAAGATAATATTTACTTTGGTTTTAGATAGATACTACTTATCATTTTAAGAAAGGCTTCATTGATTCCTCTGCTTTCTAGTGCTTTTTAATAGAAGTGAGTGTTGTGTTTTGTTGAAGGCTTTTTCTGTATCCTTTAATGTAATAATATGATTTATATGGTTATTAATGTGGTTAATTATTTTGATAATTTTCCTAATATTGAACCAGCCCTGCATTCCTAATAAAACTCTCGTCTGAGTGTAGTGTATCAATTTTGTGATATATTTCTGTAATCTCCTTGCTACATTTTATTTAAATTTTGCATTGATACTCATTAAGGAAATTGATCTATACTTTTCTTTCTCTGTTTTTGCTCTCCCTACTTTAGGTATCAAAACTATGTATTGTCATAAGAGGAATTTGGTAAGACTGACTCTTCACTTATTTAAAAAAAATAGTTTACATGCTATTCGGATTAATTTTCTTTAACTATTTTGTAGAATTCTATTGTGAATCATTTCAGTCGCTAGGACTTTTTTCTCAGGGAGTTTGCTGATGGCTCATTGATGGCTTGTTCAATTTTTTTTCTAAGATTAGTTTAAGTATCCCATTTCCTCTTCTGTTAATCTGGGCAATTTATATTTTTTGTAAGTATTCATCCATTTCACTCAGGTCATTAGATTTATGGGCATATAATTGGGCAAAATAGCTCCTAATAATTATGTTAATTTCACCTCCATTGGTGGTGAATTCACTCTTTTCATTTTTGGTACTAGTAACTTGGTTTTCTTCTTTCTCTTTAAAAATCAAATTAACCAATAGTTTTTCTATTTTGTTGGTATTTTTTTCATAAAACCAGTTCTTAGATTTTTTATTAGTTAAATGATTTTCTTACTTTCATTTTTGTTAATCTCTCCTTTGATTTTCAGAATTTCTATTTTGTTATTTAGTTGGAGATTTAAAGTTTGTCCTTTTTCTAGTTTTTTGTTTTTTTAAAGCTGTATGCTCAATTCGTACATCTGCTTTTTCTCTATTTTATTGATGGAAGTGTTTAGAGAACAAAATTTCCCCTACGTACTCCTTTGGTGGTGACATATGAAATTTGCTACGTTAATTCATTGTTGTCATTCTTTTAAATGAAGTTATTAATTTTTTTCTATGATTTGTTCTTTGACCTACTCATTCTTTAGGATTAGATTACTTAGTTTCCAATTAATTTTTAATCCATTGTTCCTTGGCCCATACTTAAATATAATTTTATTGAACTATCATCTGAAAATAACAATTTAATATTTCTACTTTTCTGCATTTGATTGTGAGGATTTTATGCCCTAATACAAAGTCATTTGTGTACGTGTCTGTATGGACACTATGAGCAGCTGAAAAAAAAAAGTATATTCTTTTCTATTCCCATTCATTTTTTTCAGAAGTCCATCATATTTACCTTTACCAAAATTCTATTCATGTCTTTAACTTGTTCTTTGTCTACTGTGGTGGGGAGGGGTTGATACAGTTCTGAGAGGGAAAGGGAAAGGACCTCAACTAATGTAGTTTTACTGTCTATTACTCCTGTAACTCATTTGGCTTTCTTAAAAAAACAATTTGGATGCTATACCATTTGGTGCATATATGTTTAGAATTGATATTATTTCATTGCCTATAATACTTTTATTTTGCTTTTGCTGTGTCTGAGATCTTGATTGCTTCCCATGTTTTTTTTTTAAACTTCAACTGAATCATAAGAGATTCTGATATAGCCCCTTACCTTTGCTTTTCGTGTCTCTCTGATTTCATTGTGTTTTTTGTAAGCAACATATTGTAAGATTCTGTTTTTAATTCACTCCACTCTGCTTCCATTTCCTGAGTGAATTCATCACACTCATCTTCACACTTGATTACTAATTGTGTATTTCTCTCCATCCTACTTTTCCCCTTCTCTCTGTCTCTCTCTCTTTCTGTCTCTCTCTTCTCTTTTCTTCTCTTTCCCTTCCCTTTTTCTCATCTCTTTCTCTCCCTCTCCCTCTCATTCTGTTTCCTTTCACTCTGTCCTTCCTCAAAAGTGTATTGTTTCTCATCACCACCTCCCCCAATTTGCCTTCCCTTCTCTCACCCCCCGTTTTCTAATCTGTGTCTCTTTCTACTTCCCTATAAGGTAAAATAGCTCTCTATAACCAACTGAATGTGCATGGTATTGCCTCTGAGCTAATTCCAAAGAAGTTTCAACTATTGCCTGCCACCCCCATCTTCTCTTCTACGATAAAAGCTCTTTTGCACCTCTTTTATGGGAGTGCATCACTTTTCCTCAAAAACAAAACATAACAAAAGAGAAAATAATCTTCTTCATTCTGTGTTCTGATTCTGTAGTTCTTTCTTTGGATGTGGATGGCATTTTGCATTAAGAGTCCTCTGGAAATATTTTTCATGCTTGCATTGATGTGAAGGGCTAAGTTTATCAGAAACAGTCATCATGTACTGTGACTGTTACTTTGTATAATTTTCTCCTGGTTCCACTTATTTCATTCAGCATCAATTCATATAAGTCTTTCCAGGTTTTTCTGAAGTCCACCTGCTCAGCGTTTCTTACAGCACAATAGTACTGTGCTATACTACATTCATATAAAACAACTTGGTCAGCCATTCCATAATTGATGGGCTTTCCCTTGTTTTCCAGTTCTTGGCCACCACAAAAAGAGCTGTTATATTTTTGTACATGTGGGCCCTTTTCCCACTTTTACTCTATTTTTGGGACAGCCCTAGAAGTGATATTGCTGGCTCAAAGGGTATGCATATTTCTATAGACCTTTGGGCATAGTTCTAAATTGCTCTCCAGAATGGATGGATCAGCTCACAGTTGCACCAACAATGAGTGTTCCAATTCTCTCACATCTTCTCCAACATTTTACCATCTTCCTGTTCTGTCATGTTTGCTAATCTGACAGGTGTGATGTGGTACCTCAGAATTGTTTTGATTTGCATCTCTCCAATCAATAGTGACTTTGAACATTTTTTCATATGACTGTAGATATCTTTAATTTCTTCCTCTAAAAACTGCCTCTTCACATCTTTTGACCATTTGTCAATTGGGGAATAACTTGTATTCTTGTAAATTTGACTCAGTTTTAGAAATGAGGCCTTTATCACAGACGCTAGTTGTAAAAATTCTTTCACAGTTTCTGTTTCACTCCTAATCTTGGTTGCATTGGCTTTGTTTGTGCAAACACATTTCAATTTAATGTAAACAAAATAATCCATTTTGCATTTCATAATGTTCTCTATCTCTTGTTTCATCATAAACTTCTCCATTCTCAATAAATCTGACATAAACTATTTCTTGCTCTCCTAATTCATTTATATTATCAGCCTTTAAATAGATATCATCATGTACCCATTTGGACATTAATTTGTGTACAGCATCAGACATTGTTCAGCGCCCAGTTTCCACCACACTATTATCCAGTTTTCCCAGCAGTTTTTGTCAACCAGTGAGTTCTTATTCCAGAAGCTGGGGTCCTTGGGTTTATCAAACAGTAGATAACTGTAATCATTGAATTCTGTGTCTTGTGTACCTAACCTATTCCACTGATCTGCTTCTCTGTTTCTTAAACAGTACCAAATGGTTTTGATGATTGCTGCTTTATAATACAATCTGAGATCTGGTATGGCTAGGGCACCTTCCCTAGCATTTCATTTCATTAATTCCTTTGATATTCTGGACATTTTGTCTTTTACAGATGAATTTTGATAATGTTTTTAACTCTAAAAAACAATTTTTTGGTAGTTTGATTGGTATAGTACTGAATAACTAAATTAATTTAGGTAGAATTGTCATTTTTATTATATTAACTTGGCCTACTCACAAGCAAATGATGTTTTTTCAATTACTTAGATCTGACTTTATTTGAATGATAAATGTTTTGTAATTGTATTCATATAGTCTTGGGGTTTATTTTTGCAGGTAGACTTCAAAATACTTTGTAGTTTCTACCATAACTTTAAGTGGGATTTCACTTTCTATCTCCTGCTATTGGGCTTTGTTGGTAATGTATAGAAATGCAGATAATTTATGTGGGTTTATTTTATATCTTGCAACTTTGTCAAAATTGTTTATTATTTCAAGTAGTCTTTTACTTGATTCTCTAGAATTCTCTAAGTATATCATCATATCCTCTGCAATGAATGATAACTTTGTTTCTTCTTTGCCTATTCTAATTCTTTCAATTTCCTTATCTTCTCTTATTGCTAAAGCTAACATTTCTAGTACCATATTGAATAACAGTGGTGATAATGGACACTCTTATTTCACCCCTAATCTTATTGGAAATGCATCTAGCTTATCACCATTACATATAATACATGCTGATGGTTTTAGGTAGTTGCTACTTATTACTGCATCTGTTGAGGTAATCATGTGGTTTCTGCTCAATGATCAATAATACTGATAGTTTTCCTAATATTCCTGCATTCCTGGTATAAATCACACCTGATTATAGTGCATTATTCTCATGATAAATTGCTGTAATCTTTTCACTAATATCTTATTTAAATTTTTTGCATGCATATTCATTAGGGAAATTGGTCTATAATTTTCTTTCTCTGTTATGACTCTTCCTGGTTTAGGTATCAGAACCACATTTGCATCATAAAAAGAATTTGGTAGGAATCTTTCTTTGGTAATTTTCTATAATAGTCTATATAGTATTGGAATTAACTGTTCATTAAATATTTGATATAATTCACTTGTAAAACCATCTGGCCCTGGAGATTTTGTCCTAGGGAGTTAATTGATGGCTTCTTCTATTTCTTCTTCTGAGATAGGGCTATTTAAATATTTTACTTCCTCTTCTGTAAATCAGGGAAATTTATATTTTTTAAAAATATTCATCCATTTCACTTAGATTGTCCAATTTATGGGCATACAACTAGGAAAAGTAATTTTTAATTATTATTTTAATTTCCTCCGCTTTGGAGGTGAGTTCACCCTTTTCATTTTTGGTATTGGTAATTTTGTTTTCCTCTTTCTTCTTAAAAATCAAATTCACCAAAGGTTTATTGATTTTATTGTTTTTTCACAAAATCAAGTCCTAGTTTATTTATTAGTTCAGTAGTTTTCTTAATTTCAATTAAATTTTAATCTCTCCTTTGGTTTTCAGTATTTCTAATTTGGTATTTACTTAGGGATTTTCAATTTGTACTTTTTCAAGCTTTTCCAGTTGCATGCCCAATTCATTCATCTTCTCTCTTTCTCTGTTTTATTCATGTAAACATTCAATGATATAAAATTTCCCCTAAGAACTGTTTTTGCTGCATTCCACGAGTTTTAGTCGGTTGTCCCATTGTTGTCATTCTCTTGAATGAAGTTATTGATTGTTTCTATGATTTGTTGTGTGACCCACTCATTCTTTAGGATTATATTATTTAGTTTCCAATTAATTTTTGGTCTATCTTTCCTTTATCACACATAATTTTTATTGGATCATGATATGAAAAGAATGCATTGACTACCTCTGCCTTTCTGCACTGAATTGTGAAGTTTGTATGTTCCAGTACATAGTTAATTCTTGTGTAATGTGCCATGTACCACTGAGAAAAGGGTATATTCTTTTCTGTCCCCATTCCATTTTCTCCACAGGTCTGTCTTATCTACCTTATACAGAATTCTATTCTGGATAAGGGTGTGTGTGTGGGGAGGGGTGCTGGAATAGTGGATATTCTTTCTTATTTTTGAGGTTATATTTATCAAGTTTGGAGAGGGGGAAGTTGAGGTACCCTACTAGTATAGTTTTGCTGTCTGTTTCTTCCTATAACTCTATTAACTTCTCCTCTAAGAATCTGGATGCTATACCACTTGGTGCATATATGTTTAGTAATATTATTTCATTGTCTACGGTGCTTTTTAGCAGGATATAGTTTCCTTCCTTATCTCTTTTGATTAGATATGTTTTTGCTTTTGTTTTATCTGAGATTAGAATTGCTACCCCTGCTTTTTTTTTCTGAAGCATTATATATTCTACTCTAAACTTTTACCTTTACCCTGTATGCATTCCCCTGTTCCAAATGTGTTTCTTGTGAACAACATTCTGTAGGATTATGGTTTTTAATCCATTCTGCTATCTGCCTCCATTTTATGAGAGAATTCATACCATTCACATTCACAGTTATGATTACTATCTGTGTCTTTCTCTCAATTCTGTTCCATCCTCACTCCTCATTTAGGCTTTTATTTCTCCCTTCTCCCTTCCCCTCCTCAAAGTTGTTTTACTTTTGACCACTGCCTCCTTCAATCTTTCCTTCCATCTGCCCCCACCTGCTATTTCCCTTTTCCATTATTACTTCTTCCCTCCCTTTTAACCCTCCTCCCTTTTCTTCCCCCTTTTCCCTCCTATTGACTGTAGGGCAAGATAGATTTCTGTACTTAACTGGGTGTGTTTTTCCTTCCTTGAACCAAATCTGATTATAGTAAAGTTTAAATAATGCTCATCTCCTTCCCCTCTTCCCCTCTACTGTAAAGTTTTCATGCCTCTTTTTATGGTGTAATTTACTAATTTCTGCCTTCTCCTTTTCTCTTCTCCCATTACAGTCCCTTCACACCCCACAATTATGTTTTTTTTAATCATCATATTAGTTAATTTATACCCACTCCCTCTATCTATGTATATCCCTTTTAAATGTCATAAGAAATATACAGTTCTCAAGATTAAGAAGTATCGATACTTTCTTGGAGGAGTCAAGATGGCAGAGTAGAAAGATGCACATACACTAGCTCTTACCCCACAACCCATAAAATACCTGTAAAGAAGAACACCCAACAAATTCTACAGCAGTAGAAGTCACAGAACAATGGAGTGGAGGAGATTTCTATCCCAGAGAGACCTGAAAGATCTAAGGGAAAGGCCTGTCACACACCGGACATGAAGCAGAGCCCAGACCTGCCTTGGCCACACAGCACCGAAATGGAGCAGATCCGAGCAAGCTTCAGGGACAGAATCTCCAGCAGCAGTGCAGATCCCTCAACCAACAGGCCCCAAAGGTCAGTGAGAGGATCTTTTTGGTTGGCCAAGAGGGGAGCAGAGTGTCCCAATAACTCAGGTCTCTTCAGAAAGCAACAGTAGAGGCAGCAGCAGATAGGGCTCCCAAAGCAGGCAGTAGCCCACATCCATTGTTGAAGGTCTCATCGTAAACCCCCTGAGGGAACTGAGCCCTGTGTGGTGGCCCTGCCCCATTCTGAGTAGCTGATCTTAATCTCACACTGAATAGCAGCCCTACCCCTGCTCTGAATCTCAGCCCCCAGTGCTGGTTTGGCAGAACTGGAGGAGAGGTGGTTATGGAGAGAAAACTCAAAAGTCAAGTAACTGGCTGAGAAAATGACCATAAAAGGGAAAAAATAAGACCATAGAAGGCTACTTTCTTGGGGAACAGGTGTCTCCCCCCATCCTTTCTGATGAGGAAGAAGAAGGCATACTGTCAGAGAAAGTCAAGACTTCTGCCCCCAAAGGGAACTTAAACTGGGCTCAGGCAATAGAAGACCTTAAAAAACAAGTTAGCAGCTTACTAAAGGAGAACCAAAAAAATGCTGAGGAAAATAACAGATTTAAAAAGAGGCTAACTCAATTGGAAAAATAGATCCAAAAAGCCAAAGAGGAGAAGGAGGTTTTAAAAAGCAGAATTACCCAAATGGAGGAGAAGGTTCAAAAGCTCACTGAACAAAATAATTCTTTGAAAGAGAGAATTGAGTTCAAGGAAATGAATGACTTTGAGTTAAACCAAGAAGTTAGCAAACAAAACCAAAAATTTGAAAAAATAGAAGATAATGTGAAACATCTCATTGGAAAAACAACTGACCTGGAAAATAGATCCAGGAGAAATAATTTAAAAATTATAGGACCACCTGAAAGCCATCATCAAAAAAAGAGCCTAGACATTATCTTCCATGAAATTATCAAGGAAAACTGCCCTGACGTTTTAGAATCAGAGGGCAAAATAAATATTGAAAGAATTCACCAATCACTTCCTAAAAGAGACCTGAACAGAGAAACTCCTAGGAATATTGTAGCCAAATTTCAGAGTTCCCAGATCAAGGAGAAAATACTGCAAGCAGGTAGAAAGAAACAATTTTAGTATTGTGGAAATACAATCAGGATAACACAGGATCTGGCAGCTTCAACATTAAGGGATCAAAGGACTTGAATGGGATATTCCAGAGGTCAAAAGAACTGGGATTGAAACCAAGAATCACCTACCCAGCAAATCTGAATATAATACTTCAAGGGAATAAAAGGTCATTCAATAATATAGATGACTTTCAAGCATTCATGTTGAGGAAAAGACCAGATCTGTAGAGAAAAATTTGACATACCCAGGACAAGAATCAAGAAAAGCATGAAAAGGTAAACAGGAAAGAAAAATCATAAAAGACTCTCTAAAGCTGAACTGCTTACATTACTACATCGAAAGAAAATATTTTTAACTCTTGAATCTTTTCTCAGTATTTGGGTAGATGGAGAGATTGTACATACACACACACACATACACATAGATAGATAGAGAGTACAGGGTGTATTATATCAAAGGAGATGATATCCATATACACAAAAAAATAAAATAAAATAAAAATTAAAGGGTGAAGGAGGAAAATTTCAGGAAGAGAAATGGAGAAATGGAACAGGGCAGGCTATAACTCATAAAAGAGATAAGAAAAATCTTATTCAATGGAGGGGAAAAGGGAGAAGGGGAGAGGGGAAAAATGAAGCTACTCTCTCCACATGTGGTTGAAGGAGGGAATAACATGCTCACTAAATTTGATATGAAAATTTATATCACACCACAGGAAAATAGGACAGGAGATGACAAGTGGGGTGAGGGGAACATTAGAAGGGAAGGCAAATGGGAGAAGGGAGTTACTAGAAATAAACACTTTTGGGAAGGGATAAGGTCAATAGTAGGGGAAAAAATAAGGGGGGATAGAACAGGACAGAGGGCAATATAATTTGTGTTACACAACATGATTATTATGGAAGTCTCTTGCAAAAGAACACATATTTAGTCTGTATTGAATTGCTTCCTTTCTCAGTGGGGCTGGGGAAGGAGGGGGGGAAGGAGAGAAATTGGAATTCAAAGTATTAGAAATGAATGTTGAGAATTTTTATAGAATATAATCAGGAAATAAGAACTACAGGGAGTGGGATGTAGAAATTTATCTTGCCCTATAAGAAAAGAGAGAAGATGGGGATAAGGGAAGGGTGGGGTGTGATAGAAGGGAGGGTATATTGAGGGAAGGAGTAATCAGAATGCAAGGTATTAGGAAGCAGGGGGAGGGGAGTAATGGGGAGAAAAATTGGACATGTTACAAAGTGAGGTAAAAGCAATTAGTATTAAAACATTTGACTGAATTAATTACTGAGAATAAATCAATGACATCTTCAGTTTGGGGAAAAGAATTTCAGTCTAAATTTCCTAGAGGAAGGTAACCTCAGGCAAAATTTGGCATTGATGGAAAAGTTAAGGTTTTAATAGTAAATTTGATTTTATGATTGCTGTTTAATCAGGAACTAGAACATGTATAGAAAGGCATGTAAGCCACTTAAGATTTGCCTCAAAAGATGTTCCTTAGCCAAAGTGAAATTATAATCATATTTGAAACCTGGTTATTGGAACTTGCCATTTTTAGAAGCTATAGGACTATAACGTGACTGTTCTTCTGAGTCTAACTCCAGGTCTGGGTAGCAAGAAAGCTGGTCTGAGCCTCGAGTCCATGATGCCAGTAAGCTGGTGAGATGGTGGTATGAACTGCAAAAGGAGGTCTCATGGGAAGGGTGGGAGAACAGCTGTTCATCCTGGGCTGAGGTAGGATTCTCCTGACTCAGTTTCCCCACTGACACCTAGCAGACTTTAAGTCTGACTGAATGCAAGTGGATAATCTAATCCTGCCTGGAATAGACATGAAGTTGGGGAGATATTGTATTCCTGCAATGTCCCTACTCTTGGTGGCAATTTCCTATAGTCAAAAGGTTTGTAAGCTTAATACCAGATCTATTCAATTATAGATTATGGATAGGGGAACATCTGAGGTTATCTAAAATTAAGCTATTAGGCGTAGGACTTTAGACCAACCACATTAAGTTAGGGTCCTTTAATTCTTAGTAATACTGTGGAGACAATTAGGTCAAGAGCTTGTGAAGTTAGCAACATTAATATTATTTGGGTCTCAGTTGGTTAATGTTTAAAAAAAAATTCTTTTGTGGTCCATATTGTAAATGCTTTAAAAAGAAGTATCACCTGACCAAAAGTTTGAATTGTTTTATCTGTTATAAACTATGTTAAAAATGAAAAAGAAAGATGAACAAGTATCCTCCTCCCATATAGGGATGTAAACAGTTTGCTCATATTGAATAATGAGATTTTTTTTCCTTTTTTCCCCTTGTTTACCTTTTTCTGACTCTTTGGAGTCTTGTATTTGAAGACCAAATTTTCTATTCAGCTCTGGCCTTTACATCAGGAAGATATTGTCTAGGCTCTTTTTTTCATCATGATTTTGCAGTAGGTTAGTAATCCTTAGATTTTCTATCCTGGATCTATTTTCCAGGTCAGTTGTTTTTCCAATGAGATACTTTATATTGTCTTTTATTTTTTCATTTTTTTAGATTTTGTTTGACTGATTCTTGATGTCTTATAGAGTCTTTAGCTTCTACTTGCCCATTTCTAATTTTTTAATGAATTGTTTCCTTCGGTTAGCTTTTGTGGTTCCTTTTCCATTTGGCCAATTTTACTTTTTAAGTAGGCCTTGGCACACAATAATTTTTGGGCTTTTCCAAGACCTTTGACTGATCCACATTTTTCTTTGAGGCTTTACATATAGCTCCTCTGATTTCACTGAATTCTTCTGAATTTGTGTTTTCATCTTCACTGTCACCATAGTAACTTCCTAATGTCTAGTACTTTTTGGTTGGTTTCTCATTTTCCCAGCCTGTTTCTTGACTTTTAACTTTGTGTTAAAGCTGGCCTTGGCTCCGGGGACAAAGGGCATGGGGAGAACTCTTCCAAGCTTGAAGTTTATGAGCTACTCTTTTCAGAGCTAGTTCTGGGGGGTCAGTAAGTTTTCAGTTCTTCCAAGGTCTATTATCTAAGGAGAGGTGTGGTTATTACTCTCCTGACTTGTACTCAGATCTGTGAGTAACCACAAGCGCTCTTCTCTACCCTGAAGTTGTTACCAGGGTCACCACTCCTGCTAGTACTCCTTTTCCTTCTCTTCCTACTCCTCTAGGAACTATGACCCAGAACCACATCCAGACAATGTAAGAGTCCTACTCCCCATACCAGCAATGGGTCCCATGTCATCTCCATCTGACAAGTTGTCAACTCCCTTACTGTCCGTGGGCTGAGAGCTCCAGAAACCTCCACTGCTGTAGATTCATTCACCACCAAGACCTGCGCTGGCTTGCTGGGTTGTGGTCTGCTTTGACATCGCCTGGTCTGGATTGTGCTCCACTCTTACCCTTATCCTTCTGACTTTCTAAGTTGTATTGGACTAGAAACATGTTTTTTCATCTCCTTTTCTTGTTTTTACCAACCAGGATTCATTTCGAAGTATTATTTTAATATTGTTTAGAGAGGAAATTGGAAGTGCCTCAGACAAGTCTGTGTCCTTATTCCACCATCTTGGCTCCACCCACTACCTCTTCATATGATCCCAGAAACTCCAAGAGTCTTGCCCTTTTAAAATGATACTTTTGTGATGATGAAACTGGCCATTTTAAAATCTCAACTCTTACTTAGCCCTTAGTCATTGAATGGACATTTTCTCAGACAAACTGAGACCTGGGAAAGATATTAATTTTAAAAGATCAAGGTCACCCACTGCATCCTGGGCCACTGCAATTTTTCTTGTCTCTTGTCTTGCTATTAGACTCTAATGACTATGGAGGAGAGAATGAGGCTGATGACTTTGTTCAACTCTGCCTCACTTAAATCTAATTCATGTGCAAGTCAAGACATCACCCTCAAGATGCCATTAGTATTCTTAGAGAATGAAGGATAAACAACAACAAGATCTCAAAGAGGACAAGGAAAGAGCAAAAGTACCCACATGTAAGAAAATATTTATAGATGCTCTTTCTGTTGTGGCAAAGAATTGGAAACTGAAGGTATAGCCATCAGTTCAGGAAAGGCGGAACAAGTTATTGTGTATGAATGTAATGGAACACTATTGTGCTATAAGAAATTATGAAAGGGATAGTTTAAAAACTAGTAATACTTGAATGAACTAATACATGATAACTAAATAGATAAATGAGTAAATATGGAGTGAACAGAACTAGAAGAATAAATTAAATAGTAATAGCAATATTTGAAAGATAATTAACTTTTTGAAAGACTTTGTAACTCATCAACACAATCACCAACTAAAATTACAAAAGATTCATGTAGAAACATCCCCATATTTTTCCCATTATTCCTCCTTCCTTCCTTCTTTCCTTCCTTTCTCTCTCTCTCAGTCTCTCTCTTTCTTTCCTTTTTTTCTTTCTCTCTCTTTCTCTCAGTTACAGGATTATGCATAGGAACAAATCCTTCAGGATGGGAGTGATACAGATGCTCATCCAAACATAGTGACTCCTCATTGCCCTGCCCTAAGAGACTCTGTTCTGCTATCTGTCAACTATAAGAGCAAAGAGTGACCCAGGCCATCTACTTTTTTTCCATGAGTGGAATTAATGCAGTAAAATAAGTGAATCAAGTCAGTCTGGTGTTATTCACAACCACTCTTTTATTGGAAAGGTCTAGAATTATTAAATATGCACCCTTGATATTTCCATTTTTGCTGCTTTTCTTTTTTGCTCTTTTTGCAAGAGAATTCTAGCATATACTTTTGCTCTGTTGGTATCCACTTTTGGTGGCTCATGAAAAATGATCTGTAGGTGGTTTGTATCCTTTTGCCAGAATCAATATACTTTCTGTTCCGAAAACGTAAAGATTCAAGGAATTCTTTTCTTCTCTCATAAAGGTTTAGTCAAGGATTTATATATCCTGGAAAACTTGGCTCCAGCTATATTATTCTTCCATATTTTTGGAAATATGCATTTAAAATAACATGCTGTACTACCAAAAAGCAAACTCTGTTGAAATAAATCCATGTAACTTTCTTAACTACATTTACCTCTGCAAGCTTCCATTGATGAGAGAGTGGATCTAGATAGATTTCTCTGCTTGTAGCATTTCCCTTGACTGAAAATCCCAAAATTGTCTGTTAATCTTTCAATTTCCAAGTAGAGCCCAACTTAAACAAAGAATTTTTCTTTTGCTATAACTATTGCTTTTCCACAACTTTTAATATGTTTTCATTTTGTTGTCAGAAGAATTGGAAGTATACATGATTCAAAGAAGAATAATAGCTGTTGAAGCCCACACAATTTTTTTAAAGATAGAAAATAATAAAAGCATAATGGACAGAGACAAAAAGATCTAAATATAGAGATGAGAGGCATAGAGTCATAAAATTTTAGAGAAAGGATCAGTTAAAAGCATTTATTAAGTACCTATACTAGGCAAGAAACTGGCATGTATAAAAGTGAGGTAGTCCTTCATCTGAAGGAACTTAAATCCTAAGAAGGGGATTTAGATATCATGTGGGTCAACCTTTACCCAAAACCCAATAACCCATTTTACAGATGGGGAAACTATAGTCTAGAAGGATTAAATTGTGTGTTTGTCCTTTGTTCTCAAAGAGGACCATGACATCAAGATGATGACATGACATGCAGTTGACTTTGATTTGAGTGAGAGAGGGCAGTGCAAGGTCACTAACCTCACTTTCTTCTCCAGAGCCATCTGGGTCCAATGACCTGATATTCATCAGGAAGACTGGAGATGGCCCAGGATGCAATGTGAGACCCTGGTCCTTAGAGGATAAGGTCTTATCACATTCTCACTTTGAGTGAAATACACATATTCAATGAATAGGCGTCTTTAAGTAGTTACTCAAGGGATGGCCCTTTTAATAAAAAAAAAAATCAAACTAGGAAAGGAAGATCCTCAGGTTTCCTGTGTAAAGGAGAAAAAGTTGCCAGTTAGTACTTACATTCACTCTGTGCTAGGTGTATGGGGGGAACAAGTTGTCCAGTCTATGAGCTCCAGAGTAAGTTGGGTTTAAGGCTTGGTCTTTGGGCAAGGAATCTAGCCAGTAAATCCAATGGAAAAAAGGCAGCTTTTAGAGGACAGGAGAGGAGGGAAGAGGAGAATAGAGGAACTGCTACTCACAGGTTGTATTTGTCCTTCATTTTTAAAGAAGAAGGGTTAAGTAATCAATCTAATCAACCAATAAATATTATTAAGTGCCTACTACATGCCAGGCACAGTGCTAACTGCTGGATCTTCTGTCAATGACCTCTTAATTTCCAAATCTTTTTAAATCAGTTTTTAATTCTTCTTGAATTCTCTGCAAACTTTGACTCTGCCAATCATTGTTTTTGCAATTTACTCTTCTCTATATATTTGGGGCAATATTTTCTCCTTATTCTTCTCTTTATTTTCTGACCATTCCTTACTCAATCTCCCTTGTTGCATCTTCATTCAGATTGCATTTGCTCTGTGTAGACTCCCAAGGGTCTGCCTTATTCTCTCTTGCCTTCTCCTTCTGTATTATCACAGCCTGACCTCTTCTTCCTTGTTTTCTTCCACTTTACTTCATTCTATAATTTTTATGATCTAGTGAAAATGACCTCTTTGAAGTTCCTAAAACAGGGTAGTCAACCACCTGGTGTTGTGCCTTTTCTCTTGCTGTTTCCCAAGCCTAGAACTCTCCTTACCTCTACATTTGGCTTCCCTGGCTTTCTTGTAGATAAAGCTCAAATCTGACCTACAGGAGGCCTTTTTGAACCTTCTTTACTGTTAGTACCTTCCTTGGAAGATAACAATCTGACTTCTGGGAGCAAAGCTAAACTGGCAAACCTGAGAAAACAGCTCTCCCAACATTCCCCTCTAAACAACTTTAAAATAATATCTCAAATTTCATTCTGGAGTGACAAAACCAAAAACACATTAGGGTTTACATTCTTCCAGCACAAAACAACATAGAAGGTGAGAGAGATCTGTGACAGAGGAGGGAAGAGGCTGGCTAGCCTCAAGCCCACCTGGATAAAACACCAGTGGTAGGACTAGATGGTGATGACAGAAGCAGCAGAAACTTTAGGAGTTCTCAAGCCAAAGATGGCAATGGTCAGAGAGAAATTGTAGCATATACCTGAGCTAGCACTAGACACAGGAACAGATTCTCCTTGGAAACTCCATTGCCTATGACCACTTCTCAGTAAGAGTTCAAGGACAGAGAAGGAGTTCTGTCACAAAGGCGCGGAAGCCCTGAGGTTCAGTATAACTTTCAGATAGAGGAAAAATTGGGAAAAGTACAACAGTGATGAAAAAAGAATCAAAACAGATTTTACTTTATTGCTTGATATTAATAATATACAAGATATTGCTTGATATCTTGATAATATACAATATATTGCTTGATGTCTTGTAAAGTCATTAGTTTCTACTTGCTCAATTGTAATTTTTAAGAAATTATTTTCTTTAGTGAACTTTTGCATCTTCTTTTCCATTTGACAACTTCTATTTTTAAGGAGTTCTTTTTTTCAGTGAATTGTTTTACCTCTTTATACATTTGTCCAATTCTTCATTTTAATGAATTCTTTTCACTGGATTTTTGTGCCGCTTTTTATCATTTGGTCTGTTCTGTTTTTTAAGGTGTTCTTTTCTTCAGTATTTTTTGTGCTTCCTTTACTTATAATAGGCTCCAGACTAAGCCTCTGTTGCTCATTGTTCAGTTTTGGTAGCTTAGAGTAAGTACAAATAGTAATTGTTTTCTGTTGGGGTATGCATGTGGTAGCAGTATCACTGTGTCAAAGAATATGCTCACTTTAAATAGTTTTGTAGTCATAATTCCAAATTGCTTTCCAGGGTAGTTTGATCATTTCTACCATCAATACATTAGTTTAACCCTTTCCTCAACCCTCTTCACCATTTCTTTTTTTTTGCCATCTTAAGCAATATGATAATTATAAATGGTATCTCCGAGTATTTTTAAATTTGTATTTTCCAGATTATTAGTGATTTTGAGCTTTTTAAAAAAATATGGCCATTGATAGCTTTTTTTCCTCTGAGAACTGGCTATTCATATCCTTCAACCATTTATTCTTTGAAGAATGGCTCTTATTCTTGTAAATTATTCCTGTAAATTCTTGTAAATGGCTCTTATTCTTGTCTTGGTTCACAATATACATATGTACATATATGCATATATACATTTATAGTAGAAATGAGGTTTTTATCAAGAAACTTGTTGCAAACATTTCCCCCATTTTCTTGTTATTCTAATTATGCTATGTTGATTTTGCTTGTGAAAAAAATTATTTTATTATGATCAAAATTATCCATTTTATCTCTCATGAACCTCTGTATCTCTTCTTTGGTCACGAGCTCTTCTATCCATAAATCAAATGGGCAATTTCTTCTATACTATATCAACTCATGACATTACCCTTTGTGTTGAAATAATGTATCCATTTTGAGCTTATCTTGGTGTATGGTATAAGATGCTGGTTTATGAAAATGGTAAGTTTGGCAGATTTTCTATTTATCAAAGATCTGGGATCTTTGGGTTTATCACACACTAGGTTACTGTCCTTGATCATTTGCTTTTATATATTGTTTATATAATCTGTTTTCTGATCAACCTCTCTATTTCTTATCCAGTATTAAATTGCTTTGATAATTAAACTTTGCAAACAGTTTGAGATCTAGTACTTCTAGGGTCTCTTGAGGCAGCTAGGTGGACCAACGTATAAGAACATCAGAGTTGGAGTTAGGAAGACTCCAGTTCAAATCCTCCCTCAGATATTTGATAGCTTTGTGATCCTTAGCAAGACATTTAACCTTTCCCAGCATCAGTTTCTCCAACCAGAAAATTGGGATAATAAGACCTACCTCCAAGAGTTGTTGTGGAACCAAATAATATAATACATACAGTACAATGCAAGCATTAATGCACTATATAAATTCTATCTATTGTTATTATAATCATCCAGAAAACAAGGTTGGTATGTCATAGTGGTTAGAGGAAGATCTGGGTTTGAATCCCCCTCATTTACTAGCTGTGTGAATGTAGATAAATCATTTAAATTTTCTAAGTTTCAGTTTCTTTATTTCAAAAAAAAATAATAAAAGTATAATATTTAACTCTCAGGGTTCTTGTGAACATAAATATGTTATAATATATGGAAGGTTGTAGGATATAGTGGAAAGATTACTGACTGTGGAGTAAAAGAACCTGAGATCTAATCCCATCTCTCATGTTTGTTACCTAGGGCAAGTCACTTAACCTCCTTGAGCTTTAGTTTCTTGATTGATATAATGAGGAAGATGGCTTTGATGGCACTTTTGTCCCTTCTAGATGTATAACCTTATAAATATGATTGTTTTAATATTATTGTTATTATCATATGAGTGCAAACTATAATGTTGATCTTTTGTACCTAAACACTCAAGGTAAAATTGTTTCTATATCACATAGTGCCACTTTGATTTGACTCATTGTGTCCTGGAAATACTGGTTCTCCCATGCCTTGCATGAAAGTCTTAATGATCCATTATAAATCAACCAATTTTTAGTAATATCAAATTCAGGCATGATACACATTTTTGTTGTTGTTCAATCATTCAGTCATTTCCAACTTTTCATGATCACATGGACCATACTGTCCATGGGGTTTTCCTAGCAAAGATACTAGAATGGTTTGCCATTTTCTTATGGTGGATTAAGTCAAATAGAGGTTAAGTGATGTGCCCAGGGTTAGACCAGATTTTAACTTAAGTGTTCCTGACTCTAGACCTAGCATTTTATCCTTTGAGACACTTAGTTGCTTCCTTTATGGTGTATATAGAGTGACCATTGCATGGAGTTCCTCCTGACTTCTAAAGGAGAATTCCATGTTTAGTCAGGAATGGCAGAAGTCCACAATTGGGTTTTGATGACTGATTTAAGCATTTTTTCCCTTTTATCATCAATTTGCATTTAGACTAAATGGGCCTTTCTGGGAAAACCATTTTCAGGTACATTTCAAGCTCTTCAGATGGCAGTTAAAAACAGGATGTGTGGAAGGCCAGAGGAATGTGTTTCACAATGCTTATTTTAATCCCTCAGACTTAGACTTGTGGATCTTCAGAAACTATTTGGGAATCTGATGATGCTCCAGATTTTTCATCTTGGAGAATTTTAAGAGACAATTCCCTCTTGAGAATCAGGATATATAGTGAAGGTACTCTTCATCAATGCTCTAGTATTAAAACAAAGAGAACTTAATATTTTTTAATCAAACAGGCACAAAGTGTTTCTGATTTCTTGAAGTTTCAAAACTTCCTGTGTCTTGGATGCTTTTCTAGAAGATCTCATTTTTTTTTCCAATGCTTACCAAGGGAACATATCTAGGGTTTGGAAATCT
Source organism: Notamacropus eugenii (assembly GCF_028372415.1). Classification (NCBI taxonomy): domain Eukaryota; kingdom Metazoa; phylum Chordata; class Mammalia; order Diprotodontia; family Macropodidae; genus Notamacropus; species Notamacropus eugenii. The sequence continues at coordinate 144,310,221 of NC_092873.1, read as the reverse complement.
ATGGAGAACATCCATTTTTGAAGCATCTCCAGCATCTTTGTCCATATTGGTCTGAGAGCAAGCCTAACAAACAGAAGTTCAAGGTTAGACTGCTGGCATCATTATTAACTCGCTATGTAGATTTGAGAAAGGCCACACTCAGTTTCAGTGTTCTCCCTTATAACCACAGAGAAGAAAAAAATGGAAAATTGAATAGTTAGAAAGGATTCATTTTTCGGTACATTAATCCCTTTTATTATGTTTTTGAGAGCCAAAATTGAGTAACTCAGGGTGAAGAGGAAGCATAGTACCATGAAATTTCATTTACTTTGGACACAGGAGATATATTTATGACCCATCTTGGATGCTTGTTAGCTGTGCAGTTGTGAACAATGTACCTAACTTGCCCTGGTCTTAGTTTCCTACTTATGAAATTTGTTTTGTATATATCTCTTTTAGATCTTTCATCTTAAGACACACCATTAGGATTCTTTGTGCCAATTCTCTGTCACACCAATGTTTTCTTTCAGAAATTAATATTTCTCTTTCAAATAGTTCTTGAGTAGAATCAATTATTTCTAACCAAACTTATGATACCTGCTTGTGCATTTAGATGCCTATTTTCCTAAAATAGGTGAACTTAGTCAGTGGGCAAAATTTGCAAAAAAATTACTAAGGTCATGAAAGAATTTTTAATTGGAATTGGTTGATGTTAACAATGATTCATGTGTAAACATTGGTCAGTGAAAAATGTGCCGATTAAAATATTAAATACCAACCCAATGCTATTTCCAGGGGCCACATGATGCCAGAGATTTGACTTGTAAAGCTTTTAATATGTAGATATTAAATTATCAATTAATACAATTATATTTCTTTTTGACTGGTTCTGTAATTCCATTGGGATACCAAAATGATAATGAGGAAAGAGTATCTATCAAAACTGACACCCATTCCATAATTTAGAGTCTTAGAAACTTGTTCAAGGTACCGAGAAGTTGTCACTTGCCTAGGGTCACAGTCAGTCAATGTCAAAAATAGGCCTTGAATATAGGTTCTCCTGACTCTGACAGTCTCTTACTCTACTATAACCCAGCTGCCTCTCACCAGTCATTTAAATGTAGATTATGTAGTGAAGAGTCAGCCTTTGATAAAACTGGGGCTAATACGTGTGTGCTCTACCAGGTGCTATCATCAGGCCTAAGGCATAATCAGAGGGAAGGAGAATGACTAAGATGAATACTAGGAAGGCAGAAGAAAGAATAGGAGAAACAGAATGTGAAGAAATACATAAGAAAGTAACACCATTTATACAGGGTTTTTGAAAATTTGTTTTTTTTTAGTATACGTTAAAGGCATTGCTACTAATATGTCCAGTCTTCTAAAGACAAGAAAACTTACAAGGAAGCAAAGAAAAGATGGACAGCTCTCAACAAAATATGTAGTATTTATTATATCCTTTCTTGAAAAGGAAATTTATTGCTATATATTTTGAATCCCCTCTAATGTTCTGTTGTGCACATGATATGCTTTTTTCCTTTTCTTATTTTGTATTTGTTGTAATATTTAAGTTCATAATATTTCTTTTTCTTGTCTTATTTTGTATTTAAGTTTTAGTATTTAAGTCTAAAAATGAAACAAAGAAACAAAGAAAGGACAAGCATTGTCTTTAGTATTTATCAGTAGTCTAATATTTTTCATTGAAGCTTTCCTTTATCTATTGTTGTGGTCGCTGCATAGGTTATTATCTAGGTTTTATTTTTCTGGCATCCTTTTATACAAGTATTCCCATGTTTCTTTTAATTATTTTTATTCATTGTTTCTTATGGTATGATAATATCCTATTACTTTATTTTTAATATTTTCATTTTTAAAATAACACATTTTTAAAAAATCAATCTATCCCTCCTACAACTTTTCCCCACCCTGGAGAACATAGAAAAATCAACCCAAGGTATTAATCCCTCTATACTTATTTATGCATTTTGGCAATAACAAATCCTCTTATTAACTATATCCAAAAATGTATGCTGTTTTCTGCATTTTAAGTTCATTACCTCTATGACAAGAAATGAATGGGCTGTTGCATCTCTCTTTTAGACTGGTTTTTTATCATTGTTTATCATTGATCAGAATTTTAAAGTCTTTCAAAGTTGTTTTTTTCCCAATAATGCTATCATTATAGTGAATATACTCCTAGTTCTACTCATTTTGCTCTGCATCACTTCATAAAAGTCTGTCCAGTTTCCTCTGAAATTGTCCATTCCATCATTTCTTAGGGCACACTAATAATATTCCATTATATTCAGATTCCACTTTTTGTTCAGCCATTTATCAAAAGGAGAATAGAACCTAAGTTTCCAATTTTGACTACCATGAAAAGAGCTGCTATAAATTTTGTACACACCAACTTTTTCTTACATTATTTTTTTCAAGTATTTGTCTAGTAGTGGTAAAGATGGGTCAAAGGCCAGCCACAGTTTGGTAACTATCTGGGTATAGTTCCAAATTGCTTTCCATAATGGTTGGTATTATTTTAACATACTAAAATTTATTCAGCCACTTTCAATTGCTAGTGCCCTCTTTGTTTTGTAATTTTGCCAACAGAAAAAGTATGATGTGTGAGTAGATGGGACCTTTCCCTTTGCATTTTACCTCATTGCATTTTAACAATATTACTGAAGCAAAGAGAATGGTGATGCTTTTGTATAGTTCCAAAGGTATTTCCAGATCATCTGGTCCTATTCATAGCTCCACCAATAGTACACTAGGATTCCTGTTTTCTCACAGGACCACCACCATTTGCCATTTTCTTCTTTTGTCTTCTTTGATAACCTCATAGGTATAAGAAGAAATTTCAGAATCATTTTAATATTTGTTTCTCTTATTAGTTATTTGGTTAATGATTACTTTTAGTGATTATTAGTGACTTTGGTATAGATGTTGCTGGTTTGTATTTCTTCTTTTTCAAACTGCCTATTCACATCATTTGACCAATTTATTATGCAATACATCTTGTTTAGACATATGTATAAATATCTTGAATATCAGATCATCATCAAATATGTTTAATTTTAAAATTTATGTCCAATTGATAACTTTTTTATTCTAACTAAATTTATTTTGATTATGAAAAAGCTTTTCAAAATTTTAGGTAGCTAAAAATACTTTTGTTTATTTTAGGGTTACCTTTATCATTTTGTTAATTATCCATGGTAGTGAATGGTACCTTCTTCTAGCTTCTCTAATTGATCCTTTTTGTCCAATGCTTCCTCTTCCTTCTCATCATCATTGCTAAAATTCTTATACTGAGGTTGCATATCCATCTTATTGTGAATTATACTATAAAGTCTACACAGAAATATAATTTCTATTAAACTGTTTCCAGTTTCCCTGGGATTTCTTGCTTTGGAGTCAATCTTCAAAACTTTCAATTCAATAACCACCTGAATTGCCCCATTTTCTACTTTATCCTTATTGACCAAATACTGTGTGGTGGTTGTTCTAACATAGGCAGATAGATAGACAGACAGACAGATAGATAGACAGATAGATAGATAGATAGATAGATAGATAGATAGATAGATAGATAATGTGTGCATATATACATATATTTACATATACATATAAGTGTTATATTAAATCTATGACAGTAAGATTAATGTCTTTTTTAAAAAGCACTGAAAGCATTTGGATATGCCTTGAAAGTATCAAATAAACACAGTAATAATTTTCCCTTGACACATCAGTAATCCTTCATCACCAAACAGCATTCAAAAGCCTTCATAAAATTTGTTTACAATACATTTAGAAGAGTGCATTATGATGTACAATTAGGTGAATGAAAGCCTCAATATATTTGAGATTTGGTATTTCCAATAGACACAAGAAATATTGCATTGTAAGAAAACCTGGATAGAAAAGTTGTTATATAAATATGTTATAATAGAGACTAGAAGGCTGTCAGTTGAGAAATAAAGAAGGTAACGATGACCATAATAGGTGATGGATGTCCTTTAAAATCATATTCAGAGCAATATATTATTATCAACACAATAGGTGAGTTGTCCCTATTGAATATGTAGAAAAGTATATTTAGAAAACTCCTTTGGGACCCTAGGGATATGGATTTATTTAATTTATCATTGGGTCAAAACTGGAACCCTTTCTAGATTAACAGGGCTTACCAGAATTTGATCTCCATTGATAGACTTTGAGGATCTAGAGCAACCTCTGTAACTGGATGAGGCATTAAAAGGCTTTAGAGGAGATAAACTTCAAAGAATTATTAAATGTGAATTATTTTTATTGTAAAGAGACCAAGAGGGCTAGCTGGAATGCAGTAAGCAGATACAATTAGTTAAGCCAGGAAGGCCTGTTTCATTTAGCTTTTATTTCTTTTTCCCTTAGAAGTGATGTAACTTCTACATCTTTCCTATAACTTTTAAAGAGAAAGAGGTTGAAAAACAGAGTTTGGGGTCACATACTTACAAGAAAGGGGATAAACCAAGAATTATAAGGAATTTTTCTAAAACATTCTATATAGATAGCTTACAGTTCTATCCATGGAAGCTTAGCTTATCTCTTGAATTCCAGTTTGTATCACCTGTCTATTAGAATTTTCACCAGAATTTCTTAAAGGTATGTCAAACTCACAATTTGTATAATCAGAGGTAATTACCCTTCTCCTCCCTTAAATCCATAGTTATGATCTTCTTTTCATGTTTACCTTGTGTTTGTTTTGTATGTGTTCATATGCTCTATGTGTGTCTGGCACCTCTTTTTTACATTGTAATATCTTTGAAGACAAGGATTATGCTGAATTTGACATGCGTCTCCGGTGTCTGTCACAAAAAAGGCCCTTAATACATGCTTGCTCTTTGATCTTTTTGACTTTTCAAACTCTTCCCAACCTGGTTCTAATCTAGAGATAAGAAACAGGGACTGATCATATGTTTTTATTGGCACTGGGGCCTCCTATGTGAGGAAACTTGCTACACTGGATCAGTGGAGAGACCCCCGACCAGCAGGATGTCTCGATCTCAGGCACGCAGTGATGAGGTGGGACACAGAGATGTTACAAGCTCTGTTTATTATTACCAAGTACAAGCCTTATATGCTGTGCAGTCGTAAGTTCCATACTCATGGCAAGCTCGTGCTGTGATTACTTTCACCAATCCTCTTTCATGAACCAACACATGTCCCAATGACTGCCTTGGGATGTTTACTAAGATGTTTACCTAAGATGAGAAAGCATTGGGGCTATTGTATAAGATCCTGGAGTGCTGAACCAACAACCTTTGCTCCATTTGCACAATAGAGTGGGCTTATCAGGCCATCATGAACTCATGGAACTGTTGTGGTCCTCAACAGCTCCCCACGAAACTCTCTCCACCAGGACAGGTCAGCACTTTTCTCTGCAAAGTATGATCATAGGGTGCTATTTAGAGAGGCTGCAACTTGTCCAAAGTCACACATAGAGTATATATCACAGGCAAGACATGAACCTAGTTCTTCTTGGTGTTAAGACGAGATCTGTATCCACTACACCAAATTGTCCATGGCTGTAATACCAGCTTTAATCAAGAAGAAAAAGAAATTAAAAAGAAAGGAAAGGAATGAAAAAGAAGTAAATGAGGAACATTATGAGTGGAAAATTCTTTGTAAATCTTAAAGTAGTGGGTACATATTTCCTAAACAAGTATAGGGGCCTTGCCAGTTAAGATTAGATAAAATAAAGTTGTAGTTAACCCAGTCTCCAAGGATGCATCTCACTCTATTTGGTGATACATGACTATAAATAGAGGAGAAAGATGGTAAAAGTAATCCAAAAAGTTCTTCAAATCACAAAAATTGTTCAGACAAGATAGAAAGGGATCAATATTAGATGACAGTATTATATTTAGCTCACTATCTACAAAACTGAAATAGAAAAAAAGAAGAAAATGAAGACAGAGTAGGGGTGATTAATTGGAATGGTACTGAGGGTTTTAAAGACCAAGATGATGTTGGGATTAAAGAATAGGGTTAGGAGTAAGGTACAGTGAGAAATTGAATGACAAGAAGTTATAAGTAGGTAGAACAGTTTCAGAATTTTGGTCATGGAAGTATATTTAATCATGTATGATGTCAAGATCAAGAGATGAAGTCATCTTTGTGTGTGGCTGATGTAGGAAAAGTCATAGGAACTGAAGAGATTGAGGAGCTCAGAGGCTAGAGTGCATGAGGGAGCATTTGAAGAAGTCCCTTGTGTAAGTACAGAAGTTGGATCAGAGAGGAAGACTGTGAACCTGGAACAGAACTTCTTGAAAAAAGAGGGAGAATAAACTTGGGGTTGGATCATAATTGCCACTAGAATGTAGGTTGGATAACATGAATTTCCATGCCAAAGAAGAGGGTATTGATTGATGGAGGCAGATGAAGGGTCTGAAATTGCCAAGGTGGAAGAAGAAGTAATGTTTCCCTCACATGTTAGTCCTATAGGGAGACATTACTTCTTGCTCCACCTTGGTCAATTTCTTCAGGAGTAATGGTGCTAAATTCAGGCCTCATGTCAGAAAATGATAAAGGATCATAACTTGGAAAAATTTGAAATGGAGGGAAATTTATTAATTATTGAATTGGAATTTCATAGTGTAAATGATGGGTTACACAGATTTGAAAGAGTAGCTGAGAGAAGTAAGATAGAAATGGATAGGGATAAGAAAAAGTTAAGTTGGAGACTGGGCAGGTTTTGGTTTCTCTGAGAAAGTAAAGTATTCAGGGATTGGGAGAGTAAGAGGTGAGAGAAATTTTTTAGCTATGGGGGCTTTGTCTGCAAAGAGTAGGACATAGATTGCAGAATCTCCACTGATGATAGCATATACCTGGTTTTTGTCTCAGTTTGCCTCCTTGGTTGTTGAGCTTGCTACCCTCAAGGTATCTGAGCTCAGGCTGTCCTTGAAAGAATGCTGCTAGGCCCCTGGGCTTATTATCTGTTCCTTTACTTCGTCTCATCCCTAACCATGTGTAGGTGAACTCATAAGAATTTGGGGATTAAAAATATGGAAAGTCCTGGACCTACAAAGCCTCTGCCAATTATTGGAAAAACAGTATCTAAAAATGATGCTATTTACAATATGGTTATTGGACATCATTTCTAAACCTAAACTAGAATAAAGTTTCAATCAGAGTCCCTGAATTTAGAGAGTATAAATTTGCATTAAAAAATAGCTTTAAGCTGAAAGGTACTCTTTAGCTGGCACTGTGCTGGGTTCCAAAGAGTCTGTTTTCTGATTTAAAAAAAAAATTCTCTTTTTTGGAGAGGAAACACTTATTTCAAGCCAAGGATCTGAGAAAACACATTTTCCTTATAGAAATAAACATCACTAAGGGGTTTTTCTCAGTCTGGTGGTTGGATGTGTTGTTACTTTGCTTTTCAACAAGAGCAATAATTTAAACCATGGACTTTACAGTAGGATATATCTTGCTAAAAGGACTAAAAGGTAAGTGGCAGAATCTACTTTTCCTTCTCAGATGAAGAGCAAGTATCTCACCTGAGCAACTGAGTTGAAGTCAAAAGCTGGAATTAGAGAGAGACTACCTAGCTTCATTTCCAGTAGAGTCAAGTCTGTCAGTGAGCACAAGACTACTGAGATATTGTCAAGCAAAGGCTATCCAAGACCAGTAGAGCTCCACATACCATAGGGACTGCATGCCTGACAATGACTATCACCCATGTAAGAGCAGCAGAATGAAAGAGCAGTAGGACTGTAATGATATCACCAAAAGACACTGATGGCCCTGCAGCAAAGGCCTGAGTTAACCATAGACTTTGAACAAATGTCATCCTAAAATGTTTGCCTCTCTATGAATACTCCCTATTGTGTCCACTATTCACACTTGCATGTTTCTATTTGTGGAAGACTCGATCCCATTTTTATGGATGGGATGTTTTATTATTTCTTCTCTAACTGTGCTTTGTCATTAAATGCATATGCTTTGAAATAATTGCTTTGGATGACTGACTAGTAAAAGTAAACACACTGATGGGGGCTTGTGGGATGCAGTTTGAGTGGATTTATTCACACAGTGTATCTTGAACCTGGGGCAACCCTGTCTGGGAGACCTACAATGAATTTTAAAGGGTTACATACTCTCTAATACTACAAATTAATTTAGACTTCTCAGGAGTTTTGACAACTACTCTACTAGTCAGACATACACAGTGTTTAAATATATAATTACCAAAAATAGAAATACATCAGAGGTTTATTTTTGATCTTAGAAAGAATCTTCATAAAGTGTTTAGAACTTTCTAATCTTTAATTTAAATTGTGGTTGATGTGTAAACACAACGACCAAGCACCCCGATAGTTCTGGGGTGGAGAAACCTAGTTTTTCAAGTTTGCATACTCTACAGAAGCTGAGCTGGTTTCAGCCACTGAGTCAGTCTGGCAGATTAACAGAAAGCAGTAATCAAGAACAGATGAAGATTCGAAGGAAAGAGATGCAATGCATTCCAAAGTGTGTGCTGTACTTTCCACTACAACAACTAATGTTCATTAAAAGGCATTGTGTTCAATAAGCTTACACACAACAACTGAATTATCTCAAAAGTGAAGCAATCCATTCTTTCATACTGACATCATTTAGCTCTTTTAGAAGACTAATGGGCATCACAGGTATTTTTTTTTTAATTTAAAAGCTATGTCTATGGAGTTGGCTCCCTTAAAAAAAGTTTCATTCTCTTTATTCAAAGGAGTAAAAGCGACATTGGACTAAGAATCAAGATTCTTAGTTACTACTCATCCTGAAAATTACTAACCAACTGGCTTCATCACCATGAACAAGTCATTCAATCTTAAGACACTTCATTTTGCACACCTGAACAATGTGGAGGTTAGACTAAATAACTTCTCATGTCCCTTTCAATTCTAAGAATAATCTGTTTCTAATTATTTAGCTTAAAGAGAAACAGACAACTCTAATTGGCAAAGAAAGACAATATAGTATAGGAGATAAGAGTGTTGGACAAAGGTGGATGGAGACCTGGATTCAAGTCTTTCTTCTGACATGTATCAACTTTGTAACTGTGGACAAATGGTTTGAACTCTCTGAGCCTGAGACATCTCTCTAAGATTTTATATTAAGTTATAGATGAGTTGAGATGACAAAATTCCCAGCCTTTAACATGTTGAGTCATGTAAAAATACAAATGTCATGCAAAATATTATTTAGATATAGTTTATCTTACTTTAAAACACATTTAATGCAATTTTCTTACTCCATTATGTTTTAAAAGAATCTTTTAAAATTATACTCATCTCAAACTTTTGTACATCCTATGAACAGAAAATGTAATAGAGTTCTAGAGCCATGGCATGTTTTGTAGAGTTCTGGATTTGGTTTCTGGAAGACTAGGGAGGGGGGGAATTTTGCCTCTGACAATTAGTAGTGGCAAGGCTCTGAGCAAGACACGTGTGACCTGGATCCCAATGCTGTAGGTTCTTGGCTTACACACACACATCTTATCTCGAAGATGGACCTAAAGTATCACTCTATTTTTAACTCTCATTGTTGCTACCTGAAATTTGCAATGGGAAGATAAAAATTCATGTATAGCTTTCCAAAGGTCTCTGTAAGAAAGAGCCTTATTTCCATATAAGCAATCATCATTGAAGTGCATGGATTAAGGTTAGGACAATCTTCAATTTCATTTGACAAAAAATACAGATGATAAAAAGCCCATAAAAGTACATGAAATACATAATGGTCCATAAATAATCACTAAAATTCACTCTCTCTCTCTCTCTCTCTCTCTCTCTCTCTCTCTCTCTCTCTCTGTCTTTCTCTTCTCTCCTTTTCCCAATAGGTCCTAAAGATCTTCATAGTAAACTGTGTAATCTTGGGCAAGTCATTTAACTTATCAGGCCTCACTTTGCAAATATGTAAAATTGGGGAGGGGTGGATTTGGACTCAATAACCTCTAAAGCTCTTTCCAAGTCTTAATCTTTGAGTCTATGAAAATATAAAAGAGGGTCTATTCCTTCAAGAGGCAGCAGAATAAAATGTAGAAATAGTTATCTCTAATAGGAAAAGTGACAGGTCAACGTCTGAGACTCCAAGGTAAAATAAAACCAAAGAACAGGGGAAATAAGTAGGTCTTACATTTTCTGTTCTTCAAAGAATCCAAAATGGATGGGAGATAGTTAAACATAAGCATATATTCTTACCTCCATTATTTCCATCAACCTCAATACTTGCAAGAGGGTGCTAGAAAACATTACAGTACCTAGAATCATGTCTTATATACAAAAGGTGCTTCATATCTATTTGTTGAATGAATGATTTTGGCAATGCTTCTGACCCTACATCCTTTAAAATGTATATTATCAATGATGTTATCGAAATTCTCTTATGATGCCATCTTATGAAGATCTATTTTTTAAGTACTACATCAAATAAGGATTACAGGAATTAGAACTGGAAGAAACTTTAGAAATTATCTGTTCTATGGTAATTCCCTCATTGTAAAGGTGAAAGGACTGAGGACTAGAGAAGGATTATTGAGGGTGATTGGTAGATGTTCATGTCAAGGAAATGATCATGCAAAAAGCAAGACTGGTTGGGAAGTATGAAAACGACTTTAAGAAAGTTGAGGAATGTGGAGTATGTGAAATTTATTCTCCCCCTCAAAAATTTGTAATGGCTGTCAGTTGCCCATAGGATGCAATTCAATTCCACAGACATTTGATCTTAATTTCTTAAATTGACCCTCCTATCTACTAATTCCTACTCACTCCTAATTGCTGTTGTAGTTTTTCTACTTCTTTCCCATATATTCCACATAAACTGGTTCAAACTTGGTAACTGAATTCTAAAATGACTTGTGATCTCTCAGTGCCCTACTTGTGTACTTATGATTTCTCTCTTTCATCTAGATTTACAGAACCACAGAGTTGGAAGAGATCAAGAGACCACACAGGCCATCATTGTCCTCCATCCTTCCTTTTCAAAGAGGACCAATAACCTCATTAGCCATTGTCTTGACTTGCAAATAAATTGGATTTAAGTGAGGCAGAATTGGGCAGTCATAAACCTCACTCTCTTTTTCAGTCATCAAAATACAGGAATAAAACAAGAGTCAGGCTGACTCAGTGACCCAGGATGCAGTGGAAAAGAAGTTTGTGTTTTCCATGTCTGACCAAGCTCTCACTGCTCCACAGCACCTGCTTCAGCCACCTTCAAAGTCCTTGGGACAAATTATTCTCATCCATTCATTCCACAGGGGGAAATCTTCACATACTTGGAGGAGACATCCCCCAAAGGCCAATTGGTACCTGCACATAATTGCCTCTACAACATCCCTGCCAAATGGTTACCCATCCACAATTGGATGACTTCTAGTGATGAAGAATTCATTATCTCTTAAGGCTGTCCATTTGACTTTTAGACCTCTAATTACATTGAGTTTTATTCTGTATAACCTGTCTCTAGTTTCTGCACTTTATCCAGAGTTTTATACCAATAGTCCAAGCAATGGATTAGGTGGCACAGTGGATAGACCTTGGTACCTAGAGTCAGGAAGACCTAAGTTCAAGTTCAACCTCAGATGCTTTACCATATGTGTCACCCCAAGCAAGTTACTTAGCCTCTCTTTGTCTCAGTTTTCCCAACTTTAAAATGGGGATCATAATAGCACTTACCTCTTAGGGTTATTGTGAGGATTAAATGAGATAATATTTTTAGCCCAGTATCTGGCACATGATATGTGCTTAATAAATAGTTCCTCCTTTCTGCAATAAACAAATGCTTAAATACTTGCCATCATGTATAACCAACAACCAGAGAGAAATGTAGTTCCTGATGATAATGTGTTGATATATTTATAAAAAAAGAAATATATAAACATATATAGTTTACTAAGTCAAAATGTGGCCCACAGGGATCTTTATTATGGTTTAGGTGCCCCTGTTTCTTTTAAAGTTTGACAACACTAGTGTATAGCATAGCACAGGGTAGCAGTTCTCAAACTTTCTGTCTTTATGTTAAAAAAAACCTGAGGATCCTCGAAAGAGTCTGACTTGTGTTTGGTTATTTATGAATATTTACTAATGGAAAGGTCTTAATATTGTTATGGAAAAATGTCGACCTTTTTGATAGAGTGCTAGATTGTCATTGTTGAGTTGTTTTAGTCATGTCCAATGCTTCTTGACCCCATTTGGGGTTTTCTTGGCAAAGATACTAGAATGCTTTGCCATTTCTTTCTCCAGATTATTTTATAACTGAGGAAACAGAGGCAAACAGAGTTAAGTGACTTGCCCAGGATCCCACTGCTAGTAAGTGTCTGAAGCCAGATTCGAACTTAGGAAGGTGAGTTTTCTTTTTTCTTTTGTTAGGGAAAATCGTTTAATAGGTACAATCTTGGACAAGCAGAAATAGCTTTGATTTTGAAAATCAGAGCAACATAAAACTGGGAAAGAATCCACAGGGACAGTTAGACTCAACAGCTCATATCTCCTCTAGAGATCTTTGTTTTAAAAAGATGACCACTTAGACACACTGCCTCATTTAAGTCACATGTCATTTCCTAAAACTGTTACCTTTCCACACAAGGTATGAGATATTTAATTTACATTTTAACATTTCTTTTTTTTCCTCTTCAGTGTACTGGAAATGCCCATAAATCAGTCACTTCCCATCATAGGTGTAGATCAACTTTACTGAGATTTGTCCAATCATTTCAGATGACATCCAGGGTTTATCAAAATCCACAAGGGTTTCATAGGACCTGCTGTCCAAGAGAGATGCTGAGATCCCCTGAGTTTCCAGCTAGTCTTCACAATAACCATAGTGTGGATCTCTACACCACCATTTGTTTTCATGATACTCATACACATGAATTGTGGGTTCTATGCACTCCATTATAAACTTCATGTTGTCTGCTATGATGAATGCAGTGTCATTGGAGCCCTCTGCATTCTGGAAGCTACATTCTTAGAAAGCTGGTTTGGACAGGCATCTTTTACATGTTCATTAGCTTGACAATAACCAACTATCATATAACTATTATCTTTGCACCATTAATCAATCAAGGTGAGGGCCAGCACCAGGGTGGAGTGGGAGAGGGAGATGCAGTCCCCAAAGAGGGGCTGGTGCCGTTCCAGTCACCGTGAGAAGATTGCTACTTGCAGGGCTTCTACTTCTTGGCCACCAGAAGCCCACTGATGGTGCAGCGGACATACTTGGCCCAGAGCAGCACCATCTGGCACTAGGTCTGGGTGCTCAGCTTCACGCCAGGCATGGGGAGGCCCTCAACAATGGCCACCTCCCCAGTCTGGAGTGGCTCAGTGGCTTCTGCTCCCCAGCCCCTCAGTAGAGGGACCCTACTGCTTCCTCTCATCTGCCAGGCTTGGTGGGATGGTGAGCAGTAGGCTCTGGTCCAGGCATCAATGCAGCCGGCTCAGGAGGCCTGGCTCCTCTCAGGGGGCCTGTTGCAAGGCGAGTATTCTTGACTCCAGGCCTCCCACTCCATCCACTTCACCACCTAGCTACTGCTAGATTAGGAGGACCTAGATTCAATTTGGTCCTTTGATATGAACTAATTATGATCCTGGGCAACTATGAAAAAGAAACAAAATAAAAGATGTCATTAAAAAAATGTATGAGCAAAAGAAATGAGCTGACCTTGAGGCAACTGCTCAATTAACAAACATTTATTAAGCACCTCTCATGTGCTAGGCACTTTCCAGGCCCTGGGAGCAGAAAGACAAAAGTGAAAGTCCCTACCTTCAGGGAAATTACATTCTGTTGGGGAGAAAAAAATTCATGGAATCTATCTACAGTAAACAAAGCAAATTGGAGAAAGTAAAGTGGCTGGGGGTGGGAATCATGAAAGATTTCATGTGTTGTAGAGAGGATGATAAAAGCTGAGGGGAATCATGCACTCTGTGCCTTTCCATATTGCTAGAAGTTATCCAAGATTGAGTAGTCCCACTTTGGCAAACGTATGAGAAGATATGGACCAGGGTCACAAGGCAATGATGGATGGGTTGCAATCTGCTTCACTGAAGAATCATTCATATCAATGAGTTCCCATGGTTTCCATGGAGAGTAATCAGGGTATGGTTTGAGAGAATAACCAATTGCCATCTTATTTAAATATTTTTAGGGAAGTTGCTAGGTCCTCTGATAATCGTCTGTCTTCCTCACTGTACCCCTTCTCCCCATCCCTGACAGTGAAATCTCCCATCACTGAAAAGATTTCTCAGGTTGAGAGCAAGCCTGCTGCTAATCCAGGCCTCTAGTTTCACATTCCTGCTTGGGTTCCAAATTGTCAGCCTGCCTTTGCTCCTGGGAGCCAGGCCAATCGACCCCTGGGCTTCCAAATGCCTATGAGAAACTGTGAGCAGAAGGAAAAGCAAGTGGTATGAAACCAGTATATCCATTATTAAAAGCGTAACACAAGGAAAATGAGATTTTTTTTTAAGGGTGAAATGGAATGGGGACTGACATGCCATAGCACCCATCTTAATCTATGAGATTTGTTTTCTTAGGTTCAAGTTTCACTAGATATGGGAAGGGCTCTTAAAAACTAAGATGTAGTTTTATGTGGAGATAGCATGTTTTTAGAGGATCAAATCTGGTTAGTGATGTACAGTAGTGGAGGGCTACAGAAATGTTGAATGTGCCTATGTGTAAGTTTAAGTAGAGTCCTGGTTAACTCAGGGGTAAAAGAAGGTGAATGGTGAATACACAAGGAAAGTCCCAACATTCCCGACAATCAACTCGGATCTAATTTATGATCTTGCAGATGGCCTTTGTGAACAGCCAACATCTAAGGAACAATCAATAGCAGGTGCAATAACTCTCATAAGGCCAAAAGAAATATGGGCTCCTTTGCACAAATGAAACAAATTAAATTGTTGGCTCTCAGTAGCAATCAGTGACTTGAGAGAACTTTACTCTGGGAAGATCTGTATGTCCTGTGTTTATGCAGAGAATAGTGGTGAGGACTCTGCTTGGGACCAATGAACAAAGCAATGGCTTCAGGACATATCTACTGATATCTAGAATTCTTTTGGTTCCTCTAATAGAGAAGGCTATTTGCTGTTCAGTCATTTCAGTTGTGTCTGACTCTTCATGACACCATTTTCAGGTTTTCTTGGCAAAGAGACTGTACTTGTTTGCCATTTCCTTCTCCAGCTGATTTTACAGATGAAGAAACTGAGGCCAACAATGTTAAGTGACTTGCTTAGGGTCATACAACTGGCCAATATCTTCTTGAATCCAAGCTCATCTCTGTAGCCACCTAGCTGCCCAGAGAAGGCTCTGTGCTTCCCTAATCAAAAGGAAAATTCTAAACTCTCTGAAGGCAGAGAGGAAAATTGAGATTCAGTTTTGGAGTGGTCATAGGAATAATTTGTTCACTTATTCAACATTAAATAAACACTTAAGCAATGATAATTTATAATACACTATCTATATATTTTGTATGTATTCATATAATAGATAGCAGCAATCTAGTGTTTTAATATTTGCAAAGGGCTTCACATGCCTTAACTCATTTGATTCTCACAACAACACTATGAGGTAGGTGCTGCTATTATATGCCATTTTACAGATGTGGAAGATGAAGCTAAGAGTTGTTAAATGACTTGCCCAGGGTCCCACAGTTAAATAAGTACTTGAGGCACTGGACTCAAAGTCCAGTACTCTAAACATCACGCCACTTAGTTTCCTAATATTTATGTTAATATACACTTATATGTACATTATTTGTCTCCCAACAATATATAGGGTACATGAAGGAGAGGATGTATACTTCTTTAGGCCTAATATGTACCTCGAACATAACTGGTACTTAATAAAACCTTGTTAGTTAATGGATGGATTGAGTGTAAGAATTGTGAATGGTTAAACTTGATTTCTTCATTTCTGGTTTTTAGTTTCCCTCCTTCCCATATTTTATAGTCTTGTTGCATATACAATTTTATACTAATTTCTCACCAATATTCCTGAAAGTTTCAAACTGCTCCCATTAGTCATAGCTTTCTGATATTCCCAAAACTCAGGGATCTTACAAAAAGAAAATAAAGTGATCTCATTTTCCCTTTGCAGAACACTAATGGCAACACACAAGTATCTTTATGGCACTCTGAAGTACTTAGCTGAGAAGCACTAAATGGGGAGTGGGGTAAAGAGGGAAGGGAGAGGTCTGCAATAGATATAAAGTGGAAACAGTTGTTCAAAGTTTACAAAAGTTCTTATGTCTGATTAGTCCTTAATACTACCTAAAGAACATCTGGTTCTTAGCTCTCTAGCTCTCTCCCACCTATATGTGTTTGTTCAATCTTAATGCTAATAGTTTGATTTCCAAACCTGCTTTTTTGTTTTTATTTGTTTATTTTCTGAGTCTACCATTTCCAGACCTTCAAAATCTGCTTTTGTAGTCCTCATCATGCCAAAAGAAGCATAGATGTGAGTGAAATTCTTTTGTGTTATATTGTCTCCACCCAGTTGGGTCATCTCAGGGTATGCTACCTTCAATTGAATGGCCACATTTGGATAATATCCTATTATGCTTCTCCTATCTCAATACCTTATAGAAAGAACACTTCCTTATAGTTCATCAAGCTTCAGACTTTGGGTCCTCCCTCTTCAAACTACTAGGGAAGTCTCCATTCTTTGGCACCTTTGGAAACTGCTCAACTTCCCACCTTGCCTTTCATCTTTTTTCTAGTTATTCCCTTTGAGCAGATTTTGTATACTGTTTCCTTAGGTTTGTTCAGCCCTTGATGGAAAAATCACTCCAGGTGAACCTCAGTACTAATTATTTAGTTAACAAACCCTTCTTGGGCCCATCCCTCTAAATACTTATTTCATGATTTCTTCCCTCCACACAGTTCCTCAAGATATACAACAGTAGCTCTACTCCTAGCTTCCTACTTGGTAGAGCTAAACTTATAGATGCTTCTGAAAACCAGTAGAAATACTTCTCTACCTCTGAACTGCTAGCTATTTGCCTTTTCTACCTACCTCCACCCCCATCCTGAATTCATATTATTAAAATAATTTCAACCACAAAAATGTTATGTACAAAGCCTTACGTACTTCCCACTCCTTAACTCCATCCTCAGCCCAAGGTCATCCCAGAACTCATCAAGGAAAATCAGACCACAGGAAGAATTGCCACCTGCGACATACAAAAAGTTCAAGAGACATAATTTTTGGGTAATTAATAATTTTATTAATTATGCTAGTAGATAATTAATACAAGTAGTCTGTGGCACTCTCAACTGCCAAAGATGATCATGGCTGCTTCTTGAAACTTACATGCCCTTGGAAGAGTGGGTATTCCAGACAGATGGCAAATAAACTCTGATTGGTTAACAGTTAATGAGAGAATGAATATTATAATGAGAGGTGGACCTTTTCTAATTCTACTTGATGTAGGTTATATGTGTGCAATCATGCAAAACATTTCTATATTAGTCATGTGGTGAAAGAAAACAGACCAAAAAATAAAAACAACATGAAAAAATAGTGAAAAAGTATGCTTCACTCTGCATTCTGACCCTATCAGTTCTTCCCCTGGATGTGGATAGCATTTTTCATCATGAGTCAGATGACTGTCTTATTGAGAATAACTAAGTCTTTCACAGTTGATCATCATACGATATTGCCATTACAGTGTATAATGTTCTCCTGGTTCTGCTCACTTTGCTTTGTATTAGTTTGTGTAAGTCTTTCCAGGGTTTTAAGAAATCATCCTGTTCATTATTTCTCATCACACAATAGTACTCCATCACAATCATATACCATAACTCATCCAGCCATTCTCTGATTGTTGGGAATCCCCTAAATTTCCAATTCTTTGTCACTACAGAAAGAGCTACTATAAATATTTTTGTACAAATGTATCCCTTCTACCCCCATTTTAAAAAATATCTTTGGGATACAGACCTAGTAGTGACATTGCTGCCACTACTACAGTTTTTTTTTTTAATCATATTAGCCCACCCAATAGGTATGAGATGGTATTTCAGAATTGCTTTACTTTGCATTTTTCTAAAATTAAGTGACTTGCCTATGGTCAAATGGCTAGCTGGATTTGAATTCAGGTAGGTCTTTCTGACTTCAGGCCCAATTCTCTATCCACTTCACCACCTAACTACCTGCACAAAGTACCCCTCCATTCCTCTGTCTCTACTGATGGTAGCAGGAGCTACTAAGTGAATAGAGCCCACTGACAGTCAACTGGATCAATATTGTTTAAAAATCAAAGATTTTTGAAGGGCAAGAGAATATTTCATACCAGTTAATGAACACTACTCACCTCCAAGCATATTTCTCATTAATTTCTTTCCAAGATTTTGGACATGTTTGGAAGCTGTTTTGCTTAACACTAGGCACTTTTTACTTTGTGGTGTTTTTCCCCAAAAATATTTCTTTTAAATGAGCCACTCTGTATTCCAGAAGAGCAACTGGTGGAACACAGTGGTTTGCAGCATGTGTTTTTTGGAGCTGGGGACTAACTTCCTTGCTCAATAAATTTGAACCAAGAATTTGTCAGAACTCTTATTCAGGCCTTTTAATATGAATGATAAAGCCTCAAAGTGAAGAGGGATACTCAGATTTATAGCAGGAATATGAGTAGGATGAGGTAAGAGAATAAAAATATTTTTTTAAAAACAGAAGTAAAAATCAAAAGAATGATTTCTACCAGATAGGAAAGTATTTAAATATGTACGTTGATTAGATTATTCAGAAACGTGTTGAAAAGTAGGCAGTCAGACATAAGGGAGGGGTATTTCAGTTTTTTTTTAAATTAATCTTTAAAAATATAAAATTGAAAGCATCCTTTGACAATCTACATGCCTAGATTGTTAGTAGCCACCATATGGTAAAGGAACAGAGAAAGAAAGATAACAAAAACAGTCCATTACCCAGTGGGAATAGAGGTCTGGAGTTCAGAAAATAGTTTAGAGTCAGAAAGACATATTTAAGAGCTGTCTCATAGATTCACAGAGCTCATAGACTAGAAGAAAACTTCAAGGTCATTTGGTTGAGTTCCCTTATTTTTTTTCAGATGAAGAAACTTAGACCAGAAATATTGAAATGACTTGTCTAGGAGCATAAAGCAAGGCAGTGACAGAATTGGAGAGTTGAGCCTAAGTCTTGATTCTCAGACCACTGCTCTTGTTCTGAACAAAAATGAGTTTATAGAGAGGTAGTAGTTGAAGTTTAAGGGATCAGTAAGGTTACCGAAGGAAAGAATGTAGGAGTTCACTCAAAGGAAGACTCAAGCTAAAGGGTTGGAGAAGAGGATAAGAAGTGAATGGATGGGTAGATGAAGGGAAAAAATATTAAGCATTTTCTACGTTAGGCACAGGGGATACAAAGACAAATAAGAAATAGATCCTGTGTTCAAGGAATTTATGTGTGGGTGATTGGGTTACACAATATACACATATACAATGTTCCCAAACTCTTAGTGCATCTTTAAGCTTTAATAAACTTAAATGAGCTTTAATAAAAGTTTTGAGCTCTAGTGAGCTTAAAAATATGCCAACATTTTTGGAACACTATATTTATATAACCCTTATAGATTCTGAAGATCTTCATGCCAACTTTTGCTCTCACAGATGAAATGAGATCCCAGATCTAGACTGGCTACATCTCCTCTCCAGCATTCGAAGGATATCCACCCCATGTTACCATGAGAGGCAGTGGGATGGTTTTATACCAACACCACCAACAACAACAACACCCCCACACACTGTGATCAAATTAGGATTTTTGTTGTTTTTGTTTTACCAAAATTGCCTCTGATTGAATAGTGTGGTTAAAGAAGATATTTCTCACTCATTGATGGGCCTGCCCATTGTGGGAAGCTTGATGAGGGAAGTTGTTTTGTAGTTGTGTCCCAAATACCTTTTGTTTTTTCTATCAAGGCATGGGGTCAGAGGGTTATGCCCCCTGGCTCTAAAAAGTGTATAAATATTCTGAGGGTGAGGTTTTTCTTTGGGGGCTTAATTTCTGTAAGAAGGTTTGGGTGCCAGACAGGACTCTTGGAAGGAGCCCCTGGCTTTGAAAACCCAAATGTCAGTGCTTCCTTCTCTGGTAACTATGGTCAGACAGTTGGGGTCCAATTGTCTGTTGAATTCAAGCAGAGGAAGCAATATCTGCTTTCTGATTTCTCTGTATTTTCTTTGAAGTTCAGAGTGCTGACTCCCCTGAACTAGGTGAATAATATATGTGCTTGGTTAAAGGAATGATACATGTGCTTGATTAAAATGATTGTTAACCCCTCAAAAGTTGTCTTTCCTTTTATGAATGCAGAACTAAGAACCTGTGATAGCAGGCCTCCCTGTGAATGCTGGGGTTCTTATTGATACACACACATACCCTGAAAGTCTGTGACACACTTTCCTACAAGTACAGAGGTTGGGGGTAAGTAACCTCAGGCTTAAAGAGTATATTTGGCAAAGGGCTAACAGAGATCTTCTGGTTGCTAGTAATCTTTTTCTCCCTCTTTTGCAGCACTCAAGTTCTCGTGGCATGCATGGTTATTTTCTTTGCTGGATTCCTTGTGGAGCTAAAAGTTCAATCTGTGCTTAGTTGTCTGTGGGGCCATTTCATCCATTGATCATGAAATAATGTTAGGACACAGATGAAAAGATAAGAAGTCAAGCATCTTCTTGACCTTCAAAGCCTTAAAGGTCCCTATCTGGCCAAAGTGGAGGGGGCAGTGCAGAATGAAGACAAAGTTAAAATCAAAAGTGTTTCCTTTCAGGGATGTGCTGGAAAGTTATCCTTGTTACATTTTCTAGAATCCTATTCATCTACATCAATATATTTATACAGGACCTTGATGACATGATGAAATTAATTAATTAAAACAGACATCCCTCTCATTTCATCAAATGACTCTTTTTTTATGTGAAATCTAAGGCCCATGATTGATCGAGCATCTTATCACATTTGTGTGTGTTTGTTCTTCATTGTCAAAGAGGACCATGCTATCAGAGAAATAATGACATGACTGACAATTCACTTTTTTTTGAGTGAGGGAGGGCTGTTCAGTTCACCAGCCTCACTTCTCTTCCAGAGCCATCTGAATCCAGTGACCAGATATTCATGAGGATGACTGGAGATGACCCAGGATGAGGCAATTGGGGTTAAGTGACCTGTCCAAGGTCACACAACTAGTGAGTATCAAGTGTCTGAAGTGATATTTGAACTCAGGTCCTCCTGACTCCTGTACTGGTGCTCTATCCATTGTACCACCTAACTGCCCTTAAATGAGAGAGGAGGAGGAGGAAGGAGAAGAAAAGGGGGAAGCACATGAGAAGGGGGGAAAGAAGAAGGAGCAGAAGAAATAAGAGGTTGGAAAGGAAATTGTAGTTTTAAATTATATTCATTGAAGTAAACACCAATCAAATCCTTCTTAAAGAGTTTTGGCTGTGTAAGAGAGAAAATATTTCATTTTGCTATTATATAATGATAAAAATAGGGAAGAGAGAGTGACATTAAATCATATTGTAACTATTCATTATTACTTTCATTCAACAGATTTAGTAAAAGCTTCATGGCTACTGCTACATGGAAAGATTTATTCTATATATGTTAAATGTAGCATTGCAGTTTGTGAGGACTTTAGAAAATGAAATTCAGTAAAGTTAATATTAATTTGTCAATAATAGGTCATTAGCAGATAGGTAAATCAAAGGAATACCATAGACACAGGATATCTCCATTTCTGCAAGACATTTTACAAAGTCTTTCATAACTTGGTGATCATTTGGACTAGATCTTAGTGTGGTTTGATGAATATAGGACTAGTTGATGATCATTAGTGGATAATTAATGGTCAATCTAAAGGAAATTCTCTCATAGAAAGAAGAAAGTTGCTCTTGACTCTATTTTTTTTACATTCTAATCAGTGATTTTGATAAAGACATGGATGGTTTGCTTATCAAAATTTCAGAGGACCTAAAGCTAGTAACAATAGATAACACGTTGGATGAAAGACTCAGTATCCTAGAAGATCACAGCAAGTTAAAGCAACGATAGGAATCTAATTAGAAGTTTCCTGTGGATAAATTAGGTTCTAAAAATCAACTGCCCCTTTACAGAATGAAAAGGCTTAGCAGTTTAGGCATTCTGGAAAATAATTTGGAATTCTACAAGAAAAGCCACTGAGGTATTCATACTTTTGACTCACAAAACCCACTTCTGGGAACAGACTCAAAGGAGGTTGAAGGCAGAATTATCAAAGCACTTTTGGTGGTAGCAAAAACTGTAAATAAAGTGAATGACCATAATATGGAAAATGACTGACCAAACTGTGGCAAATGAAGGCAATGGAAATTTTATTTCGCTCTAAGAAGTAATGAATACAAATAGTTCAGAGAAATGTAGGAATACCTGTATGAAAGTGAAAAAAAAAGCAGAACCAGGATAATAGCATATAAAATCACTTCAATAATGTAAATTAAATTAGCACTGAAGGGGAATTGACCTTTCTCATGACCAGTCTTGGTCCCAGAGAATTGACCATGAAATGTGTTCCCCCCTCAGTAGAAAGTTTGAGGACCATACATGCAAAATGTTGAATTTTCTGACAAACATGGTTGCTATGTTGGTTGGCTTTGCTCAGATTATAGTTGCTATAAGGGAGGGTTTTAAACAGGAGTAAAGATATGCCATAAAATTGTCATGATGTCTTGTAGAAGATGTTTCCCAGAAATGCCATTAAGACCTTAAGGCTTTTTCAAACCAAATCAAGTATAACATGTTAGCCAAGTAAGTACATTAAAAAAAGTGTTGTGTTCAAAATGAGAAAGGCAACAGGACCTCTACATTCTACCCTGATTTAATTACATTTTAATCACTGTGTTCAGTGATGGATTTTATATTTTAGTAAGGGCACTGGTACATGTACAGAAGAAAACAATAGGATTGGTGAAGGGATAGATACAAGTATTACTGAAGGAACTGAGTGTTTAGTCTCAAGCAGACAAGGATTTGGCTGGAGGCTGGAGAAATGATGGTTGTTTTCAAGTCTTTTATGGAGAAGACACTTTTTTTTATGGGCAGAAAAGATGGAAATTGGAAAGATATTTTAATGTGATGCACATAAAACTCTCCTAACAAGTAGAGTTGTCCCAAAATGGAATGGGTTTGTCTCACAATGAATGAACTCCTCATTAATAGATATTTTTAAGTGTCTCCTGGGTAGCTACTTTACAGAGATGCTGTACAGGAGGATTCTTATATCAGTCCCACACATTGCTGAGATTCAGTAATGATGGAATTTTTAAAACAAAAGAAAAATAAAGAAGCTCAAAGAAAAAGGAAATCATTATCAGCTGGAGCATTCCAAAAAGCTTTATGAGTGTGTATTTATTTATTTTGTTTTCTTTTTTTCTTTTTAAAATTCTAAAGGTAAGGATTGAACTTGGTCAGAATTTCAAAAAGCAGAAATGAAGTAAAGCAAATGACATAGACAAATGTATGGAGACTTGAAAGTAGGAACTATGTTTATAATACTGAGTAATTCAGTTTAGTTGGAACATAGAATGCAAGGAAGGGAATGATGTGAAATAAAACTAGAGATATAGGATATGTAGAAAAACCTGAATTCTGATCTATGAGATTTAGAATTTTCCAGGGCAATAGCATGACATTAAAAGCTTTTGTGTAAGTAGCACAGTGGAAATATTACTGCAGAAATGTTAACTTGGGGATCAAGACACAGACTCATAAGAAAATAAAGTCAAAATAGTCATAAGTAAGAAAGCCTTAAAGCCTTAAAATGTGAATTGGATACAATCCCAACAAGAATTTCAGGAAGAGAAAAAAAATATGATTTTCAAAATCAAATAAGAATAGTAAAGGAATAATTACCTAAAGAAATGAAAGTAAAGGAAGAAAAATGGGAAAAGACAATTAACTGCTTGGTAAAAAGAGCCACAAAAACATTGAAGGAAATAACATCTTAAAAAATGGAATTGGCCTAATGGAAAAAGAAATATAAAAGATAACTGAGGAAAATAATTCCTTAAAAAATCAAAATTGGACAAGTGGAAGCTAATGACTACATGAGATGTCAAGCAATAATATATTTAAACATTCGTATTTTAAAGATAAGTGTCCTGATATCCTAAAAGCAGAGGGTAAAATACAAATAAGAAGAATCCCCTAATCACCAACTAAAAGAGATCCCAAAATGAAACCTCCCAGGAATATTATAATGAAATTCCAGGGCTCTCAAGTCAAAGAGAAAACACTTCAAGAAGCCAGAAAGACACCATTCAAATACCATGCAGCCACAATCAGGGTCACCTAATATTTAGTAGCTTTCAAGGAGGAGAGAGCTTGGAATATGATATTCCAGAAGGCAAAGGAGCTGTAATTACCAAGAATAATCTACCCAACAAAACTAAATATAATTTTTTGAGGGAAAAAGGGATATTTGATAAAACAGAAGTCTTTCAAGCATTGTTGATGAAAAGACCAGAGCTAAATTCAAAATTTGACATTCAAATATAAAACTCAAGAGAAGCATAAAAGTGTGAACATGAAAGAGAAATCATAAGGGACTCAGTAAGGTTAACCTGGTTGTCTTTCTATAGGGTAAGTTACATGTAACTTCTAAGACTTTTATCATTATTAATAGGCATTTAGAAAGATTCTACATAGAGAATGTGTGACGATATAAAAAAAAAACAAAAAACCAACTGGATAGGTTGAGAGAGGAGACCCTGGGAGAATCATTTTTTTTCTCAGTTGTACATGGCATCTTCACAAAAATTGATCATGTATTAAGGCATAAAAACTTCACAGCCAAATCTAAGGTCTATAGCTCTAATGCCTTGGAAACTTTTTTTCAGTCTCTTAATGTTTCTTGATTATTTGTTCAGCATTTGAGCTGTCTGTTATTCTATATGTCTCCACATGTTAAAAAACTAACTTTCTTATTATACATTGCCTGGTTGATACTATTTCTTTTGTATAAGACATCTTTGGTAATATGCTATAACCTATTTGCATCCTCTGTGTATGTTTTCTTTGCCTTTTGGATCACTTAAAATTTGATTCTTTTAGTGATATTTTTTTCTGTCTTCATTTGTACGTGTATATCTATCTATCTGTATCTATATCTATATCTATATCTATATCCCTTTCCTTACCCATTGCAAAAAAATGAAGGAGAAGGATGAAATAAAAAGCAGCTAAACAAAACATAATCAATATATTTATTGTGTCTGACTGCATATTATAATTTGATGCTTAAGAACATGTAAGCTTTTATGATTGTTTTAGCCATGTCTCTTAGTCATTCTCAGTCATGTCCAGCTCTGTGACCCCATTGGCAAAGATTCTGAAGTGGTTTGCCATTTCATTCTCCAGATCATTATACAGATGAGGAAACTGAGGTAACAGTTTAAGTGACTTTCCAAGGGTCACACAGCTGGTAAGTGTCTGAGGCCTTCATGAGATTTGAACTCATGAACATGAGTCTTACTGTCTTCCTGTCCAGCACTCTATCCACTGTGCCACCTAGCAGCCCCCATGTCTCTTAAATACATTGGCTTTTTGGCCATGAACAAATCAATCTCTCAGTGCCCCCATGTAATTTTTTAAGATAATAAGTTATAAAATATTTGATAATCTGCATTGGTGGAGAGTGTATACACAACATGAGTTTACTACAAAGGAAATTATAAATCTAGACAGAAACCATTATGAAATACTTATGATTACCAGCTGTAATTCCAAAGTAATGTATGATCATATTAATGGGCTTTTTATCATTCTAACCCTTTGAAAATAGTATTGTCAGGGGTGGAGTCAAGATGGAGCAGTAGAAGGACAGACCTGCTCTTAGCTCTACCCCCAAAGTCCACAAAATACATGTAAAAATGACTAAAGAAATCAAGTAACTGACTGGGAAATGTCCCCAAAAAAGGAAAAAAAAATAAGACTATAGAAGACTACTTTCTTGGCGAACAGGTATTTTCCTCCATCCTTTTGGATGAGGAAGAACAAAACATATCATTAGAGGAAGACATCAAAGTCAAGGCTTCTTCATTCATAACCTCCAAAATAAATTTGTGGTGGTCACAGGCCATGGAAGAGCTCAAAAAGATTTTGAAAATCAAGTAAGAGAGGTGGAAGAAAAATTGGGAAGAGGGTGAGTTGGATAGGAAGGGATATCTAAAAAAATAAAATTAAGGGGTGAGAGATGAATAGATGGGGAGGAGAAAGGGAGAAATGGAGTAGGGCAAATTATCTCTCATAAAAGAGGCAAGAAAAAGCTTTTTCAATGGAGGGGAAAAGGGGGGAGGTAAGGGAGAAAAAGGGAAGCTTACTCTCATCACATTTGGCTTAAGGAGGAAATAGCATGCACACTCAATTTGGTATGAAAATCTGTCTTACAGTACAAGAAAATAGGAGAGTCAGGATAAGTGGGAAGGGTGGATGATAGAAGGGAGGGCAAATAGGAGGAGGGAATAATTAGAAATCAACACTTTTGGGTAGAGACAAGGTCAAAAGAGAGAATAGAATAAATGGGGGGCAGGATAGGATGGAGGGAAACATAGTTTGTCTTACACAATGACTATTATGGATGTCTTTTGCAAAACTACCTTCTCAGTGGGGATGAGTAGTGGGGGAGGAAGGGAGAGTAGTTGAAACTCAAAATTTTAGGAATGAATGTTGAGAAGCATTTTTGGATGCAACTGGGAAATAAGAAATACAGGTAATGGGGTATAGAGATCTATCTTACCCTACAAGAGAAGAAAGAAGATGGGGATAAGGGAAGGGAGGAGTATGATAGAAGGGAAGGCAGATTGGAGGAAGGGGTATTCAGAATTCACAGTGTTGTGGTGGGGGAGGGGAGAGATGGGGAGAAAGTTTGGAACTCAAAATCTTGTGGAAATGAATCTTGAAAACTAAAATGAATAAATTTAAAAAAAGAAGAAAGTAGTATTGTCAAAGACCAGACAAATAAAATGAAGCTAATGAAAGGAGATTACACACTTTACCCAAGGTCATTGAAAGAGTCAAGTACACATCAAGGAGATAAGCCCACCACATCTATTTTAGGAAGTATTAGCTTTCATCCAGATATATTGCTAAATATTACAAGAGGCTGAAATGGCTCTATAGGGGCACATTTTACAGATTTTTGCATGATTTTCCAGTCTTCAGTTTGCAGAATTTTACTTTTTATTGGTCCTCATACTCTTCCTCATATTACTAGACACCTGTCTTTCCCTATGTTTCCCCCATGTTTGATCCTAAGAGGTTTGTTGCTGATCTTTCCCATTGGGTTTTTTTAGCATTAGACTGACCAACTATAGTTTGATAGAAAGGAACTAGAAACATTTTATTTCAGAGTCTAACTTCAGTTTCACCACGTGTAGGCAAGAGCTGACTTTTGGATAACCAGTGTCTCCTGGATTGTCCTTTTCCTGTCTACAAGTGGATGAATGCTGCACAGAGTTGTCATTCCATTTTGGCTCCAGAAATGACAAGAACACAATAATAGCTAGCATTTACTTGGGGTCTTAAGGTTAGGTAAAACACTTTGCATGTTAGGCCATTTGTTCCTCACAACAGCTTTGTAAAATAAGTGTGCTATTATTACGCCATTTTACAAACAAAGAAACTGAGGTTGAGAGTTTAAGTGACATGCTCAAGATAATACTTTGAAATGTTTGAGGCAGAAGATTCAGGTTTTCCTGGCTCCAAATTCAACCCTGCATCAACAGAGAAGCCAATCCGGGCACCAGAAATTTTGTTCCATCCTATATGAAAAATCTAAATGATGAAGGCTTTTTTTTTGGTAACTATTATTTTCAAGTGGATTTTCAAAACTGAAAACATACGCATATGCACACACACACACAATCTCATTTGTGGTATGTGGTAATATTTCAATTTAACCAATCTTTAAAGGTGTCATTTGTGTGAAAAGATGCACTGTTCCCTGGGAACTCATCAACGTTCATCATTTTGGGGATGTGAAGACATCAGTTACAAATATAAGATTATGATTTTAACCAAAGGAAAAGAAGAGTAGAATGATCTAGATGAACTGATACTGGGCATTACTGTGATCTCTGCTGTAATTTTGTCCTGCCCAGAAGATTATAGGTCTTCAGCTGGTAAAATCTCTAACCTTACCAGCTGAGGAAATAAAGTCCATCATTCTATTACACATGCACACCCTATTTTGGTACTACATCTTTAACACAAAGAATGACAAGGAATAGAAAAATATTTTCATAGTATCTTTTGTCTTTGTGAGAAGACTATAATTGAGAAAACAGTGCAACTTGGTGAAATAGAGTTAACTTAGAGTTTAATATACTCTTGCTAATCATTTCTGATCTAAAGAAGTAATTCAATATAATAACAGACAAATGATCTTATCAATGTGGCTTTTCAATCCACCAAAGGAACTTACATCCTATCCATGATATCTTATCCTGTGTAATTCTTGTTCATGCACATCATAAATCATCCATTGTAAATGAACCTTATGCCTTAGAAGCTTTCTTTTAAGTCTCTTAATACTTCACGATTATTTGCTCAGCAGTTACCCTGTTTATTATTCTATATGTCTCTACATAGCAAACCTAACTCAACTTTTTATCGTATATTTCTTGGTTGATACCAAGGTTGATACTTGGTTGATACTTTCATACAAGACATCACTGGTAATATGCTGTAACCTATTTGCATCCTCTATGTATGTTTGCATTGCCCTTTGGATCACTTAAAATTTGATTTTTTTAGTGATTTTTTTATATTTTTCTTCCTCCATTTGTATATATATATACATACACACACACACACACACATATACACCTTTCTCTATTCATTGTAACAAATAAAGGAGAAAGAAGAAAAGAAAAATAAGTTCAGCAAAATATAATCAACATATTTACTGTGTCTGACAGCATATTATAACTTATAAAAGAATCACTGGGATACTATTACAATAAAAAAAAACTTTTTTGTTGCTCTTGTTTTGTTGAGAGAGGTTTGTAATCTTTGAAAGCATTTTGCATTTTGTAAATGTGACCCAGTTTACTTGCAACCCTTTTTTATATTTATTTTACTTTTAATTCGTGGAATAAAATAAGCATTCCAATGACATAGTTCAATAAAAAAAGAAGACTGCACAAGAAACTGCAAATCTACTGAGCCCAACTTGCAATTCATTTCAAATATGCAACAAAATTATCATACATATTTTTTTACTTCCCTCTCTCCCACCCTAGAGATGGCTACCATTAGACAGAAATAGGTGTATGTGTATACACACACATACATATGCATATACACACACACACATAATCGGTACATATCTCTATTTATCAGTTTTTTCTCTGGATATAGATAGCCTCTTTCTTCACATGTCATTTACAATTCATTTAGTTATTTATAATAGGCAAAATTATATATTTGCTCAAAGTCATTAAGACAAGATTGCTATCACTGTATACAATGTTCTCCGATTTCTGCTCATTTGACTCAATTATTTCATCGTCTTTCTATGCTTTTTTCTAAAGTCATTGATCTCATCATTTCAAACATCACAACTTGTTCAGCTAGTCCCCAACTGATGGACATCCCTGCAATGTCCAGTTCTTTGCCATCACAAAGAAAATCATAATAAATAATTTAGGACATAAAGGTTCTTTTCCTTTTTCCTTAATTATCTTTGGAAAAAGATCAAGTAGAGCTATCACTGGGTGAAAGGATATAGGCAGTTCAATAACTCTTTGAGCATAATTCCACATTGCTCTTAAATATGGTTGGATCAGTTCACATTTCCATCAAAAATAAATGTGTCCCAATTTTTTCACATCCGCTCTAACATTTGTCACTTTGCCCTCCAATCATTTTAGCCAATCTGGTAGTTGTTAATATCTAAAGGTTCTTTTAATCTGCATTTCTCTAATGGATAATGATTTAGAGGATTTTTTCATGTGACTATAAATTAATTTGATTTTGTTTTATTTGGACAAGTGCTTTTAATTTAATGTAATTGAAATTATCCATTTTACACATCACATTGCTTTCTATCCCTTCTTTATTCATAAATTGTTCATCTATTCATAAGTCTGATAAGTAATATGTTCTATATTCTTTTAATTCTCTTTATATGTAGATCATGTATTCATTTTCACTTTATCTTGGTAAATGTTGTAAGATATTGGTCCATGCCCAGTTTCTGCCATATTACTTTCCAGTTTTCTCAACAATTCTTTTTTTAACCTAATAATTGTAATAGTAATTTAAATGGAAAGATCTTTCTCATTAATAAATAGGCCCATATGATCTGCTTAAATTGTCCGAAAGCCTGGGACACATGTGGTGGGAGGAGCTTGCTGAAGAGGCAGAATAGGAAGGGTGGAGTGAAACCAGGAGGAAGTGAGTGAGTGGGGTCAGGTCAGAGGGGAAAGAACACAGGCTAACTGACACAGGCCAACTGACAGATTGTGACAGTTGATGGTGAAAAGACCCTGGCTGAGGTAGGAGAGGTTTGAAACTGACACATCGTGACAGTTGACAGGGAGAAGGTCCTGGCTGAGGGAAGGGAGGTATGAGAATGACTTTGCCCTCTGCTATGATCATGTTTATTAACTTCTTGGTCACCATGACAGATTTTGTTTTCTGGTTCTGGGATTTGACTTTCTGGTGTTTAAATAAATGTTTTTCTTCTGCCTCCTATTTATGGAGAGTCTTTTACATTTTGCATTTGATAACTATGTTGACATATTCATAGTCACCACCAGTGCCGTAAAAATTGCCTTGGAGGTACATTTGGGGTCACAAACAGGATTGCAAAACAAAAAATCTCTATTTGGAGGCAGAAATGATTTAGAGGAAGACATTAATATCCCAGGATGGAAGAATTTACTGTTTTCCTCACTAGCAAGGGAGTAGGCTAAAAGTAGTGGACTCTGTGAAAACTGGGATGTGAGGTTACAGGAGGGGGAACCTGGAGATTTGGAAAGGTCTTTGCAAGGAATACCAATAAGACCAGAGAAGGAACTGGCAGGGGTAAGTAGGAGAGGCTGGATTTTACTTACAGGTTACCTTAAGTGTAGAAACAGAGATAAGCTGCTTAAGGAAAAAGTTCAGATGGAAAAGGAGTTATAAGAGCAGTCTGGGGGGTCTCAGGTGGAAGGAAAAGCTGTTCATTTAGCTCAGAAGAAGCTGAAGGCTAACAAAAGAAATGCACATCTGACTTTTGTGCAGACCCAGTCTAGTTGTCACCTCCTATCCATGAAGGTGATGTGTCATCTCTGGACCTGAAGTTGACCAAACTCCAGATGCCAGTTAAAGAACTGATCTCTCAAATGGGACCTCTTGGGGCAGGGACAGCTCTATGTCCAATCTCAGCAGGAAGTAGTTGTGGAAGAAGGGACCTTTGCCCCTTACCCCAAGATTTTGGGCCTTATTTGTTGAGGGGGAATAATGGGGTACTTGTAATACCAGTTGCCCCACCAAACTATGTAATGAATATGAAAGATTTTGGGAACAAATGTAGTAGTAATTTAAATGGAAAGATCTTTCTCATCAATTAACAGACCCATATGATCTACTTAAACACCTAGAAACCTGGGTCACATGTGGTGGGAGGAACTTGCTGAAGAGGCAGAACAGGAACGATGGAGTGAAACCAGGAGGAAGTGAGTGAGTAGGATCAGGTCAGAGGGGAAAGAACACAGGGCTACTGACACAGGTCAACTGATACAGGTCAATTGACATTTTGTGACAGGTGATGGTGAGAAGGCCCTGGCTAAGGGAGAGGAGGTTTGAGAATGGCTTTGCCCTCTGCTGTGATCATGTTTATTAACTTCTTGGTCACTATGACGAATTTTGCTTTCTGGTTCTGGGATTTGGCTTTATGGTATTTAAATAAATGTTTTTCTTCTGCTTTCTATATGGAGAGTCTTTTACATTTTGCATTTGAGAACTAGTCTGGCATATTCACAGGACTGTGAATATTGCCTTGGCAATACAGTAATGAATTCTTACTCCAAAATCTTATCTTTATGATTGTTGAATACAAAGCTATTATGTTTATTTGCTACTGTAAATTGTACATCTACTGTATCTTAAATTTACCTTAAATTCTTAGCCAGTATCAGATAGTTTTGATAATTATTGTCTTGTAATACAGTTTAAGATCTGGCACTGCTAAACTGTAAAGAAGAATTAGAACTAATTCTTGGGGAGGAACCACGAGAAAGAAGAAACAAAACAAAACAACAAAAGAAAAGGGGAGCAAATAGTATGCCTCTACCTACATTCAGACTCCAGAGTTCTTTCTCTGAATGTGAATAGAATTTTCCATTATGAGTCTTTTGGAGTTGTCTTAAGTCCTTGCGTTACTGAGAAGAGCTAAGTCTATCAACGTCAGTCTTTGCACAGCATGGTTGTTACTGTGTACAATATTTCTCCTGGTTCTGCTCATGTACATAAAAATCACATAAATCTTTCCAGGCTTTTCGGAAGTCCACCTACTCCTCATTTCTTATAGCACAATAGTATTCCATTATATTCATATACCACGACTTGTTCAGCTATTCCTCAATTGGTGGACATCTCCCCAATTTCCAGTTCTTTGCCACCATAAAAAGAGGTGCTATTAATACTTTTGTGCATGTGGGTCCTTTTTCCCATTTTTATGATCTCTTTGGTATACAGATCTAGAAGTGGTATTGCTGGGTCAAAGGGTATGCATGGTTTTATACTCCTTTGGGCATAATTACAAATTGCTCTCCAGAATTGTTGGATCAGTTCACAACTCCCCTAACAATGCATTAGTGTTACAGTTTTCCCAAACTCCTCCAGCATTTATCATTTTCCTGTTTTGTCATGTTAGTCAATCTGATAGGTGTGATGTGATACCTCAGAGTTGTTTTGATTTGTATCTCTTTCATCAATTGTGATTTAGAGCATTTTTTACATTATTATATTTAGCCTTCATTTCTCCCTCTGAAAATTTCCTGTTCATATCCATTGACCATTTATCAGTTGAGGAATGACTTGTATTCGACTCAGTTCTCTATAGATTTTATTTTATACTATCTAAAGCAATTTTCAAACTATTTCTTCTTGCGAGTTTTTTGTGATATATAGGAATTCTGATGATTTATGTGGAATTACTTAATATTCTGCTATTTTGCTAAAATTATCAATTGTTTCAACCAATTTTTTAGTTGAGTCTTTGGTAATTTCCAAGGATATCATATCACATTCAAAAAGAAATAGTTTTGTTACCTTATTCCCTATTCTGATTCTTTCCATTTTTTTCTTCTCTTATTGTTTTTGTCAGGATTTCCAATATAATATTGAATAATATTGGTAACAGTTAGCAACCTTATTTCTGATCTTACTGAGAAGGCTTCTAGGTTATCCTCATAACAAGTAATGCTTGCTGACAGTTTTAGACAAATAGTTAAATAAATGTCAATTTAAGGAAAAACTCATTTATACCATCATTTTCAAGTGTTTTTTTATAATAGAAATGAATGCTGTGCTTTATCAAAAGTTTTTTCTGTCTATTGATATAATCAAATGATTGTTTTTATTTTTTATTATTGATGCAACCAATTATGTTAATAATTTTCCCTATGGTAAACCATCCTTGCATTCTTATTATAAATCTCACTTGATCATAATCTTTGTAATATGTTGCCATAACTTTTAGGTAGTATTTTCTCTAGAGTTTCTGCATCCATATTCATTAATGAAATTGGTCTATAAATTTTCTTTTTCTCTTTTTACTCTTTACAGAAAGGGGCTTGGTAGAATTCCTTCTTTATCTATTAATCTAAATAATTTATTTAATACTGGAATTAGTTCATCTTTAAATGTTTGCTAGAATTCACTTGTAAATCTATCTGATTCAGGTGTTTTACTCTTAGGAAGTTCATTTATAGCCTGTTCAATTTCGTTGTGTAAAATAGATTTATTTGGATATTCTATCTTGTCTTCTGCTAATGTAGGCAATTTATATTTTAAAACCAATTTTTTTCATTTCACCTAAATTGTGAAATTTATTGGCATATAATTGGGCAAAATATCTCCGTATCTGCTCTTATTCAATTCAGGTCTCAGCTTGTTGATGATCAGTACTGCTTGTGAAAAAAATGCATTCATGGACTGCCTTTTTATGTCATAATCTGGGCAATGGGAATTCTTTATTCATTGTTTTTCCATATGAATTCCTCAAACTCTGTCTTTTGAGCAGCCACTGAGCTCATTGAAAAGATATTAGTATCATAGAGATTGTCACCCTAATCTTACTCACAAACATGAACATTAGGAAGACCTAATAATGAATGGGGCATATATGGTTAGATAACAGATTGTCTAAATGATATATGGGGAATGTAGTCAGCTATAAACCCAAGTTAAATGAGCAATATAATGTGGAAGCAAAAAAGAAAGCTTAGGCAATATTGGATATTACTGATAGAGTCATAGATTCCAAGGATAAGATGGTAAACACCTTCTGTACTCTTCCCTTTTCATATTATATTGAAAGTATTATATTCACTTCTCAGTGCTACAATTTAAGGATAAGTTGGAGTGTGACTGGAAGAAGGTAAAGAGGATAATAAAGAATCTTGATCCTAAATCATATGAGGATTAATTGAAGGCACTGGAGATATTTAAGCTGGAGAAGAGAAGATGGGGTGCAGACAAGGGAGAATTTAAAGATCAACTAATTCCAATATTAATAGCCCTCTTATAGTATTTGAAGGACTGTCAAGTGGAAGAGGGATTGGACTGAGTTTATTTGGTCCCAAAGAGCAGAACCAGAACCAATAAGTAGAAGGTACAGAGACAAATTTAGAATTGATTTAGAGCTAATTACAAGGGAAAAAAACAACAAAAAAGCCTTTCTAACAATTAGTTATATTAAAGGAATGGAATTACCTTCCATCTCATATTCAGATGATCTGTGTCTCTCCATTGTCTCTAGTAACTCATTTTTAAGAAAGATTGAATTAACCCTGAAACTCATTCTTCCTCAGTGCTCCTTTGCTCTGGGACCCCTTCTTTCCTATGATAAAAGAGAGTGGAAGGCGGACATCAGAGATTTCCTCCCATATCCTCCATTTAAAGAGGCGGACCATCACTTCTACTTCTTCATGTCTCACTTGTCTGGAGGTCTTTATCATTACCTCAAACCATGAATTTTCTCCTCCCTCTTGCTTTTTAGCTTTTTTTTTTTAGCATGCTCTCTTCCCCTCTTATATTGTTAGCTCTTTGAAGGTAGGGCTTGTCTAGTATTATGAACTGTAGAACTCTTAAGTAATTTAAACAAAGGAAATGAAAAAAACTCATTTGCAATGTGTGGTAGTATTTCAATTCAACCAGTCTTTCAAGGTGTTATTTGTGGGAAAACACTCACTATACTCTGGAAATTCATCAACACTCATCACTTTTCTGGGTGAAAACATCAGTTACAAACCACAGGGTTATGGTTTTAACCAAAGGGATAGAAGAGTATAGTCATCTGAATGAATTGATACTGGCCATTACTGTGACCTCTGCTGTAATTTTGTCTCGCCCAGAAGATTATAGGTCTTAGACTAGTAATATCTGTAAGATTACTGGCCAGGAAAAAACCTCATCATTCTACCACATATACACATCCTGGTTTGGCACTAACAAGAATCTCAGGGAATAGACAAAATATTTTCAGACCATCATTTGTCTTGGCAAAAGCAAAACCCTTTCTTTACTTCCCTAAAGCTTACCATAGTACCTGGCACATAGTAGGTGCTTAATAAAATATTCATTTTGACTAATTGATTCAAGATAGAGGCATGAAGTGTGACAACCAAACCAATATCCTCAAAGAAACTCAGAAACAAAAATGAATAAAAATGATCAGATAAAGCAATGATCAACAAAACCAAAGGGAGATGTCAATAGGTTTCTCCATCCTGTCCAGGAATGGATTAAAGGATAAGACTTACAAAAACAGAAGTGTTTTGGTTCAGCGTAAATGATTGGGGAAGTCCTTAAGCTAACAATCGATACTGATGTACAGAGTCTGAATCTAATAGAATCTTGGCCATGGCTTGTCAAAGTCACGGAAGGAGGCAAAGTCACCTCCACCACGCCAGGGATTACTATGCAAAGACAAGGAGATAGGAGAGGACCCAACAACTTATCATGGTGACACTTTAAAAATCCCCAAATTTGTCCAGCTGCTATTTTGATGCCATTCAAGGAATCAAAAATAGGAACAGGGAGCCCCATACCCTCCAGGATGCCTCAAATCAGCATATCTCTGACAGTCAAAAGTTGCAGCAGACCTAAAAGTAGACTGAATGCCAATATATGGTTATTCAGTAAGTCAATAAACATATTGTCAGGCACTGTGCTAAGCCCTAAGGATACAAATATGATAGTTCCTATCTTCAAGTAGTTTGCCATGAAATGGGGAAAGACAGCACACAAAAGGAAACTGAAAAGGGAAGAGAGAGGAGGGAATTTCCCAACATACAGGTGTGGTAGAGATAGAAAAGTCCGAAGGAGTGCAGCCAGTCAGGAAATGAAAAGATGGCTGGCCTAGGAGTTTTTCATGAAGGTTCTGTAAGGAGTTTTCCATTCTCCCTTCCAATGGAAGAGGTCCCACTGGCACTGAGTATTGATGAAGTTTCAATTCTAGGGTTAATGTGATTTTACAGGATAAAGAATTTCCTGTGAATGATGGAGAAGTTCAATGGAGTACAATTGAGTGGGAAGTATCAGTGATGGCCTATCATAGGCATGTTGTTTTTTTCAGTCATTGCGGATATGTCTAACTCTTCTTGACTCCATCTGGGGTTTTCTTGGCAAAGATACTGGAGTGGGTTGCCATTTGCTACTCCATATCATTTTACAGATGAAGAAACTAAAACAAACAAGGCTAAGTTATTTACTCAGGGTCACACAGCTAGTGTCTGAGGACAGATTTTAAAAAAGGAAGATGAGTCTTCCTGATTCCAGACCCAGCACTCTACCCACTGTGTTGCCTAGTGGCAGGTGATATCCACAGCAGGAGACAAAGCCCACTCCAGACTTGTGGACTGGCAAAGGGGAAGAATTTGAAATTAGTGTCTTCAATGGGCCACAAAGAAACAGAGACAGAAGCCAGAGATTGAAATGGAACACAATTTCTGGTCCCAACTCTGGCCCCAGGCCCTGAACACAGATCAGGGTTGAGGAGAGCACAGGTCAAGGGACCAAGAAGCAGACACTATAGCACAAATGAGGTAAGACAGTGGCAGAGGCAGTTCAGAGTGGACAAGCAAGGGCCAAGTGTTTCTTTAAAGAGCATGAGGGGGACAAAATCTAGCTGTGACATGAAATCCCAGTTCTGGAATTTAATGCTGGAAACAGGAATAAACAAAATCAAAGGTCTAATCCAATGAAGAAATCCAAGAAGTAAATCCTGAAGGAGAGAATAACTCCAAAATAGGTAAAAATTGAGCCTCAGAAACAAAGAATGGCTGGACCACAATGACTCCAGGAGTGGATAGGAAAAATTAAGCAAGAAACTTAAAAAGAAAAAAAAATTAAGTCTTTAGAAAAAAGTTAGGAGAATAAATAACAGACCAGAAAGTGGAAACATGGCCCTGCTAATCTGAAATAAGCTTATAAATTCACTATCACCCTGATTCTATTTTTTTCCACTGACAAAATACTATCTAACTATGCCTCCTCAATCTTGTACTTGTGATGTGAATTTTTGGAACAAAGTTTAAAATATTTCATTTATGCCCACTGAAATTTATTTTATTAAATTGTATCCAATGAACTAACCTGCCAAGATCTTTTTCATATTCCTACTGTCATGCAATATGTTAATTATCCCCTCACCCCAAAATTGGTGTCATCTGAAAATATTAGAGTCATCCATTTTGAGTTTTACTTAAGTCTTGGGTAAAAAAAATAAATAAATAAAAGATTCCATAGTACAAGGTCAAGAACCTGATCTTAGTGACTTCTTAGCAAGTTGACATTGAACTACTAAAAACTACTCTGAGTCCAGTCATTCAACCAATAACTGCGTTCTTCTCCGGTCCACATCTTTTCATCTTCATAGAATAGTATGAGATACTTGAGAAGCTTCCCACACCCCTGGGAAAAGGGCAGGGATCGATTGCCAGTAATAAAGCCAGAGGAACAGGAGGTCTGGGCTGAGACACTTCACAGGGAAGGCAGGGAGGCAGGGGTCACAATAGAGTTAAACGACCTCCGAGAATTTTGTAAGGAAGGGCCGGAGAGGCCAGGGTGGGATTGGAATAAGAGTGGAAGTGGAGAGAGGGGAGGGGAGGATCCAGGCAAGCAGACTCATATGCTAAAGGCCTTCCTAATCCACTCAGCCTCCAGCCACTGTTTGCTCTAGAGCCAGGTGCGCTCCACGCATAACAAAGAAGGGGATATGTTGGGATTGGAAGCTCAATTCCGTGTGGACGGTCTCGGGCAGGTAAAAGTGGGACTTCTAAATCTTAGAGTCTTACGAGGCCCTCCATGAACAGCGGGGGTTTGAGAAGGTCAGACTGAGCTAGCTCGGCTAGCTCGGGTATTTCCCCCTCTCCCCGGGAGATACGTGATGGGTGGAGTCTCCCTGCCCTTGAGATGGTCCCGGATTGGAGCACACCTAGTTACCTAACAGCACGGTATTGAGATGCAAACTGTGTGGCTGAAGGTTAAGTAGGATTGAGGAAGCCGGAAAGCTCTCTCTTAGCACGTGTGGAGCCAAAGAGGACAGTAGGCTCCGTTTCTTTTCTTTCCTCTCTCCCCTCCCCCTCTCTCCCCGCTTGTACTTCTACTTCCAATCCCTTAAGCTTAGCCTCCTTAGGAAATCTCCCCCTCTTCCTCCTAAGGAAGACCCTCCTGCACTTGTAACCCAGACCCTGAAATAAAGCTCAACCCCTGTTCGACTCTGGAACGTCCTTTCTCTCATACGTTTATCCGGTTTGGCCAACCGAAGACCTGGGACAGGTAAGAAAGACTCGGGTAGCCCAATACAGGCTTCTAGGCCTGGCAGTTGGCGCCCCAACAGGGATTGGGAGCGCAGATAATCCTGGGTGCTTTTGGGGTACACCCGGAAGGGGCTGTGAAAGAAGCGAGTCCCGAATCCTAGATTCGGAAGGAGAGAAAGTGGAGAGAAGCTTCCCAAACCCCTGGGAAAAGGGCGGAGATGGGGAATCTATTGCCAGTAATAAAGCCAGAGGAACAGGAGGTCTGGGCTGAGAAACTTCACAGGGAATGCAGGGAGGCGGGGGTCACAATAGAGTTAAACGACCTCCGAGAATTTTGTAAGGAAGGGCCGGAGAGGCCAGGGCGGGATTGGAAAGAGAGTGGAAGCGGAGAGAGGGGAGGGGAGGATCCAGGCAAGCAGACTCATATGCTAAAGGCCTTCCTAATCCACTCAGCCTCCAGCCACTGTTTGCTCTAGAGCCAGGTGCGCTCCACGCATAACAAAGAAGGGGATATGTTGGGATTGGAAGTAGAAGTACAAGCGGGGAGAGAGGGGGAGGGGAGAGAGGAAAGAAAAGAAACGGAGCCTACTGTCCTCTTTGGCTCCACACGTGCTAAGAGAGAGCTTTCCGGCTTCCTCAATACTTCATCAAATATTTTTTACAATCTGGGTTAACTCTCTCTATAGAATTCCATTCATCTACCAGTTTTCTAATTTGTCAAAAAGGACATACCACTGTACAACCTGCTTTTAATAAAGTCATGCCAGTCCTTTGGAATCATCACTTTCCTTTTTGGATATTCACCAGCTATCTCATTAATGATCTCTTCTAGAAGTCTTGCAGGAATCAGTTGAAACTTACTGGCTTATACTTCGTAGTCTCTATCCCCTTCTCTTTAAAAAGGAATCAGCACACTTACCTCCCTTGAATCTTGTGCTACAGCCCTCACTTAACATTATTTTTCAAATATTAGTAACGGTGGCTAAGCAATCACATCTATCAGTTCATTCACTGACTGAGGATTTAGTTTATCTGGGCCAGGTGACTTTAATTCAACAAGGGCAACTTGTTGTTTAATTTAACTATCCTGAGTTAACTAGGGCATTAACTCCTTGTTAGCTATATTTATTCTCTTATTGCCTGAGTAAGGGTCATGTTCCTTGGCAGAGAAAACAGGAGCAAAATAAAAATTCTTTCTTCCTAACATTAGTTAGCATCTTCGCATTTATCCCAAGTAAAAGTCCTATACTGTCTTTGATCTCTTTTTCTCCTGTTTTAACAATACAAACAACCATTACATTAACCCCAACCCCAAATCTATTTTGTTTTTCTTCTCTCACCAGCCTCAGTTCATTCTGAGTTTTAGTATCCCTAATATTGTTTTAAATGAACAATGTCATGCTCTTGCATTCACCTTTTGTTGCCTATCCTTGTTTACTTCTTCCAAATATTTCTAATTTAAATATAATTTAGCTGATATATGTCCTGAGTGTCCACATCAGTCTTTTCAGATAACTCATTTTTCTTCCCAATTGGAATGGTCTCTTTTTTGTGTTGTTTCATTCTTGAGCATCTTCCAGCACTTCTATATTCCCTGTAAAATTTTAGCCCATGAGATGTTATTTCTCTTTCCTAGGTGCTCCTATAAGCTCTTTAAAAGCATAGATAAATGTCAAATTATGTCCTCCTTTGCTCCTCTGTATCCTGGAGTCTAGAAGGAAGTAGTCACTCTTCTCCAGGGTTCAAATCATTTCTACTCTAGCCATTTATTTCTCCCTGTTAGTAACAATAGAATTTGGTATTAAATGTCCACTTTTTGGTTCCTCTAACCTTTTAAAGAATGAAATTCTCATAAAATGAATAAAAAAAAGTTATAAGCTACTCTGCTTTTGGCAGAAAGTTCCAAAGATGATAGGATAATTGAATTCCCCCATCACTATATAGTCTTGACTCTGTGGTAAACTTGTGATCTGTTTCCCCAGACTCGTATTTCTTTTTCCTGTTCAAGTGATCTGTACTATATATGAAAGTCAAAAACCATTTGTGTTTCTCTGTCCGTTAAAATTCACTCAGATGCTCTCCATCGTGCTTCATTCTTCTGGTTCCTGTTTTATTATCCACATTAGCATACATTTTTAAATTTGCAATGATACACCCTTCCTCACCTTTTTATCTGCTGTATTTCTTTTAAATAAGGCAAATGACTTTAGAGTCACATGTCATTCATGAGTTTTATCTTACCAAGTGTCAGTGATACCTATCATGTCAGATGTATATCCCTGTGTCCCTTGTTCCTCTTGTTTCTCGTGTAAACTTTAAGGATATGCTATATCAAGACTTTTGATCTCTTTAACAAAATTACTAGCTCTTTTCTTTTGTTTTGACTCATGTCCTTATAATTACTCTTTACGGCAGAAATTCTTAGCCTTTTTTGTGTCATTTACCCCTTAAAAAATTTAGTGAAGCCTATGGATCTCTTTATGAATGTTTCAAATGCATAGAATAAAATATATAGGATTACAAAGGTCATTGAAATGTAATTACCAAAACGCTATCAAAATGCCTTGGTGTTATTTAAAAATGGAGACTGATAAGTGGAACAGACTAGTTGCCACAAGTCAAGACATCAACCTTGTGATGTCATGGGTCATCTTCTAGAAGGAAGGATGAATGACACAATCAAAATGTTTTAAAAATGTAAAAAATCATGGTCTGCAAGTTAAGAATCCTTTCTCTATGCTATCTTTCTATCTATCTGTCTGTCTGTCTATCTACCATCTATCATCTATCTATCTGTCTATCTATCCATCATCTATCTACCTATCTGTCTGTCCATCTACCATCTATCATCTATCTGTCTATCTATCTATCTATCTATCTATCTATCTATCTATCTATCTATCTATCATTTATCTATCTCCCTACCTACCTACCTACACACACATATATACATATACATGCATACATAGGCCATCTTCTTCTTTCCCCATTGCTTTTAAAGTTCTTTTTATCAGATTTTTTAGTTATGCAGTCAATATATTATTGCCATAATCTCATTTCACTCATGAGGAAACTGGGGCCCAAAGAAGTTAAGCAACTTCCCCAATGTCCCATAATTAGTAAAGCAGCAGCATAGCAATGATTCAAAATCAGCCTCGCTGCCTTCTGACCCAACATTTTTCTATTATACCAATTGTCTCTTAATAAAACATGCAACCAAAAATAACTCCAAGGGCAGGCCCTGGCCACGATCCCATGGTCAATTCAATCTCCTACAATCCTGCAGAAGGGCAATGATGATTCTGATTGATATCTTTAATGGTCTTAGTCTATTGATACTTTAATAGTCTTAGTCACTGAAAACAGATTTGTTGTACTCAAACAGAGTGAGGATGATAATGACATATGCTGATAAACTTTACACAAAGGGAAAACAGCAAGAATTTTCTTCACTTTAATCCTCATTCACCCCCAAATTTAAATTACCAAGAACAAATCATTCTCCCAAGCATTTTGGTTAATTGAAGATGTACTGCATTAAGTTTCACATATCTTGTGAAGTTTCTTCTTCCCTAACCAAAATGCTTACACTTCACGTTTTCTAAAGGAAAGAAAACTTTTCAGGGGCCAGAGTTACAATGTGGTTAGTACAAAAGTAAGCAAAAAGTAAATTACAACTAAATGTTGAGTGAAAAAAGCTCTAGGTTGAAACCACATGAGGACAAAAGATAAATATTCCCAATTGACATGGTCAAAAGGCTTGGCTGAACTTAGCAAGGAGACAAAAAGCAGTTCCTCTCAATCTTCAGCCAAATGCATTAAATTATCCTACTTCCTGGCATCAGCTAAGCCATATCTTTGTTAGAGGAGGGACTACTTGTTCTGGGTAAATGAACTTTTGAATCACTTGTAGTAGCAAAAAATTTGGCCTGCATGTTACTAATGCAATTTCTTAGAGAAATGGGTCTGTAAATAAAAGGTTTTTTGACATCATGGTTCCTGTTCAGTCAAAAGCGTGTCACTCTCCAAAAACTGAAATGGAAAATTGGTCATAGTGGCAATTACAAAAAGTGGGGGGGGTGGGGAGGAAGAAGCAAAGTTCTTTCAGCATGAACGAATCTTAGAATTAATGAGACTACATTCCATGGTCCAAGTTGTTGAGTTTTTCGGATGTGAAGTTTACGGGTATGAAATTACCAAAGGTTTATGCGAGTGCTTATATGCATCTAAATACAGATACATAGACACATTTGGATGCATACATGTTTACCCATACTAAACATATTAAAAAATGGGTTCCAACCAGCCTTCTCTCTTGAAAGAAACTTCTCAGGTAGAGAAATGTGATTTCAGCAAGAACTATCTTTTTCTACCTCCAAAATAATGGTAGCAAGCAATGGGGGTACTGCTACCCATGTAGAATATGGACTCGACTAATCAGGCTTACACGAAAAATGCTACCTGCCTTTGCTTACCGCTCTTTTGGGTTTTCTTTCTTTAGCATTGACTTTATAAGCATCAAAACAGGAGGAAATTGCACCAGCAACAACATTGTTCTGACACTAGAACAGTAAATATGGCAGAGAGAGTACTGATGTAGGAGCCAGAGGAGCAGAAGACAAGAGAGAGAGCCAGAGCCAGAGATATAGACAGAGAGACAGAGAGACAGAGAGACAGAGATAGTTGACCTTTGGTGAAAGATCAAGGTTAGTTTTTAATCACACTAACTCAGTAGAGGTAAAATGTGAAATGACTGATTTAGCTTTGTAAAGATGATCTCATTTCCCAGTAAAGTATTATAGAAAAAGAATAAATCACCTGACCTAAGCCTGATTCATGTTTGTACATTAGTACTCTTTCCTCTGCCCTATATTTGGGGGAAATCCAAGATCTGAGCCAAAAATAGATTGTCCCTGCAGTAACTGGATAGAGTCAGGGAATGTAGAAATGTGAACCTCACACCCCTAAGGAGAGGTAAGGCTCCCGTAGAGCTGATCCTGGGAAAACTGGGAAAACAGGTAAAGGATGGGGACTGGTACAAGAAACAAGCCCTAGGAATACAGGTCCCTATTTGCCTCTACCCTCCATATTAAATTTAAAAAAACTGTTTGGGACTAGTCCTTCCATACTACCTAAGACATAGAAGGAAACAAATGGCAATAATAAAAATACTTGATATAGAGTAATGTCAATTCCATTTATTGCTCCCCACCCAAAGAAGGAGATTCACAATATGCTCTTTTTGGGTTCTACTGTTATGCTATGACCTAGCTTACCAATGTTAATAGCCTTGTCCAATAGAATGCCAGGAAACCTTGGTTCTAGTCTAAACTGCAATCATACGCGTATCATCAGTGGTTGTAGGCTCCCATTACTTACTCCACTGTACCCTTTTATGTTTTTCTATTGAAAAATATATTTCAACTGATCAGGCAAACCCCA
Source organism: Notamacropus eugenii (assembly GCF_028372415.1). Lineage (NCBI taxonomy): Eukaryota > Metazoa > Chordata > Mammalia > Diprotodontia > Macropodidae > Notamacropus > Notamacropus eugenii. The sequence continues at coordinate 144,265,783 of NC_092873.1, read as the reverse complement.
GCCTACTTATAATTGTTCCAAAAAGCAATCCCAAAAAACAATTAAGCAAAAAAGAATAAAAGAATGATGACCACTGACAGTTCCCACAACCTTACACTTTAATATATTAATTTACCACTTGTGAAAGGGGAAGGATGTGTACTTGAACTTTAAGGAGTACCCAAGCAGCTACTGTTCTTGAATTTCCTTGACATTTGTAGTTGTCTTTATTTATGTATAGTCATCGTGTACCTTGTTATCTTTCTTCTACTGTCTTCACTCTACATTACAAGTTTTCTTTACCTCTCATTCCTTTCCAGGCTGCACTCTAGACTTCCTCTCTCTATGCCTCAGTTCTTAATCTTAATGCTCATTTTGACCCTGGAATTTCTACATTGGAAGTGTACTTTGTTCCTGAGGCATCTCTTTCTGGTTGGATAGTTCCTCCTAGAGGGTCCATGTAATGAGGAAAACTAAGTCAGCTTTTTCTCATTTCTATTTAGGTTGTTCTACTTCAGACTTTCTCTATTAAGACCTCTTGCTGGGTACCTTTGTCTTCTCCAAATATCTTCTGTTTTTGTATCATCACCCACCATCAGAATTTCAGCGTGAACTGTCTTTCTATTTGTATCTGAATTCTCAGCTCTTAGCACTTTCCCTGGTACAGAGTGAGCACTTAATAAATGCTTGTTGACAGACCACCTAAGTGAACTTTGTTTGAATTCTTCATAACGATCATTCCTTACAATGCAATAACACTACATTGTATCGATATAACATAATTTGATTGTCCATTCCCCAATTTTCTGTTTTGTTTCCTGTTCTTTTATGTCTAATTCTACATTCTATCCTTTTAATAATTGTATTTTTACAATTTATATTATTTACTAAGTCTGTAGATAAATTGCAATAATGCTGTCATTACTGTATTGACATTGCTAGCTACAAATATTGAATAATAACTTTGATTATTAAGATTTCTTTAAACTTTGTTTTACATTTAATTTTCAGCATATATTCTGTTTCCCTTTACTCTCTGCAATTTAAAAGAAAGAAAAACCTCTTGTAATGAATATGCATAGTCACACAAAAAGAAATTGCACATTTTCTGTGTCTAAAAATGTATGTCTCATTCTGCATCTTGAATCAATCATATCTCTAGCAGGAGGTGGGCAGTATACATCATGATCATCCGTCTGAAATCATGGGCAGACAATAAATTTATCAGAATTTGTAAGTCTTTCTGCATTGACAGAGCTGCCTGCCTACTCCTGTTCTGCAACCACCAGTTGATTCTAATTGTCTCATGATGACTATTTGATCTCAATCTTTTTAGAGTAGTTGTGGGAGAACTGGGTTGTACTGTATCCTTCTATTCCACCATCTTTGTCAGTCATCTTCCAATTGTTTGGTCTTTTTTTATTTGTTTTCGAAACTTGTTTTCCAAATAACGTTATTTGATTTTTCTTCAAATAAATAATCATGTCAAGGAAAATTAATTTTTTTTTAGATTTTTGACTAAGGAAAAATGAGTGCTATATTTTATCTGTCCATACACACAGGTATGTTACATGTATATCTTTGTTATATGATTTTTATTTTAATACGATTTTTTAATTTCAAAGATTTACTAATTTAAAACTTATATTCCCAGTATAAGTCCAATGTAGCCATAATAAATGTTTTGGATATACTGTTATAGTTTCTTTGCCAGTGTTCATTCATGTTATTGGTTCTCTTTCTCAGCTTTCCCATTTCTTCTTTGGCAGTCAGGGCCATGTTTGTTTCCTAGAAAGCATTTGAGAGAGGACCACCTCTTTTTTTAGAAAGTCTATGTAGATGGAACTATTTGATCTTAAATGTTTGATAAAATCCACTTGTTAATATTGCTGGTGCTAATCTCTTTGTTTCTCCTTAGTAATACAGTATGAGCCTTTTCAATTTCCCTTTATAAAAATGGGATTTTATAGATATCTATTTCTCATTATTTTTTTGCAATCTGTTTATTTTATCAAATTAAATATGATTAGCTAATGACATCATTTTTTTACTTTTCCTGCATTCTAATTTTATCTCTGACTTTCAAAATCTTTTTTGTTGTATATAATGGTCAATTTTCTGCATTGTGGTTTTAAGAATTAGTTATTCTGCTTTTTTCTTTTGTTGTCAATATAAGTATTTAGAGATATAAATTTGCAACTAAGGAATGTTTCAGCTCAATTCCATGTATTTTGACATACTATTCCATTATTATCTTTCTCTTCAACTAATTTTTCATTATTTTTCTCATTTGTTCTTTGAACAATTTATTTGTTAATATTCAAAAAGAAAAAGAAAACAGAGAGAAGAATGTATACAGGAGCAGAGAGTAGTCAATGGTACAAAATACTACAAAGAAGTTTAAAAAGAGATGACTGGGAAGAGATCAATAGATTTGATAGTGAAAAATCAATCTTAGGTTACTTTGGAGACAACGGTTTTAGTTAATACTGATGTCAGAAGCAAGATTGAAAAGAATTTAGAAAAGAATGAAAGGTGAGAAAATAGAAATAATGATCAGACAGTGTTTTCAAGGAATTTGACCAAGAAAGGAAGAACAAATACAGGACAACAGTGTAATGAGAATATTAAGATCTAGTGAGGATTTGTTAAAAAATGAGAGAGATTTGGACATGATTGTAGTCAGTAGGAAAGGAACTAGTAGACAGGGAGAAATTGAAAATTAGAGAGAGGAAATGTAAGATAGTGAGAGTAATCTGACACTGATGATGGGGGAGACAACATAGGGAGCATGTGAAGAGACTGGCTTTGACAAGAAGAAGGATTAACTTTTTATCAGAGACCAAAGTAAAGTAAGAGATAGTGGGAGGGAGGATGAAATCAATGGATTATGAATAGGGGGAAAGAAGAAGGAAATTAGGGTCAATGGCCCTGATAATCACAATAAAGCATCAATCAACAAGCATTTATAAAGAGCCTTCTACGTATTGGAAATTGTGCTGGATGCTGTGAATAGAAAGACAAACATGAAATAGTCCCCAATCAAAAAGTAGTTGACAAAATAAATAATTATAAAATGTACCCAAAGTAAACAAGTTGGGAAGGGTACCAGTTGGCATGATCAGGAAAAACTTCATGGAAAAAGTGGTGGCTGAATTGGGTTTTGAAGAAAATGAAGGCTTTGGCACGTAGTAGGCCCTAAATAATTTTTTTTTTGACAGAATTAAAGAGGATGCCTGCCATGCTTGCAAAGACCTTCATAATCACCTTGAACCCATTATTCTGTATTTTGTAAACAATATACATTATTTAGGGCTTACTATGTACCAAACAAAGGCAGTTAGGTGGCTCATTAGATTTGTCAATTAAAAACTGACAAATTTTTGCTTTAGAGAGAGCAGTTTCAGTTGAATAATGAGGTCAGAAGCTATACTGTTAGGAGTTAAGAAGGGAGTGAGTAGAAAGGAAGTGGAGGCACTTATATTAGACAGCTTTCTCAAAGAGTTTAGCCAAAAAAAGAGGAGAGATATGGGGTGATATGGAAGAATTAAGTAAGGATATTTTGAGGATAGGTGAGATATGGGCATGTTTGTAGGCCTATAGGAAGTAGTAAAGGTGAGACTGAAGATAAGTGAGAGAATGAGGGTGATAGAAGGAAAAATCTACTGGAGAAGACAGGATGGAATGGAATCACTTGTGCGTGTATGGAGAAAGGCCACCTCATCATGTGGGACAGTAGCAGAAGGAATCTACAAGATGTAAGTTGAAGATATGGGAAGAAAAGGGAGCTCTCATAATATGACTAGTTTTTGGTTAATTATGAAACAATATTCTCAGCTGAGAGGGAAAGAAGTGGAGGAACTTTGGAAGGTTTGAGGAGGGCTACAGAGATTTTTGTAGGAGCCACTATGGTGAGTAGGACAGTGAACCAATTAGAGATATGTAAAATCATTGCCTTGCTATAGAGAGGGTTTAGTTCAGATAGGTAACATAAATCTGTAGCAGATCCAAATAATGATGATGATGATGGTGAAAAGACAAGAAAATAAAAGAGGGATAGTCATGTGTACAAATTAACAATTAAGTCATTATAAATGGACTATATCATACAGGAAAGGGAGCAATGTACAATATAGTTGGAAAGGTAGACTCAGTTTCATGAATGAGAGAGGCAGGGAATAGATGTTATGGGGGACTTGATATTTTATACTGGAACTTATTGAAGAAAATTTAAAAATTCAGTACCAAATGAGATATTTATAAAGTTCTTGGCATATGGTAAGTGATATATAAATGCTGGCTCTTCTTACTATTGGTCTAGCTACAGCATCCACCAACATGCTTTTCTATCTTCCCAGTAGCTCTTGCTAAACAGAGGGTAATTTACTGTAGTCATTTGAGTTCCTGGATTTATTGAAATGGGACTATTGCTTTCAATTGCCTCTGAATGTTTCTTATTTAGTTAGTGCCTCAGATATATTCCTTTATTGTTCATAAGCAGTATAAAATATGCTACATGATTACTGTTTTACAATGTTGTTTCAAGTCTGGAAGTATTATACTGTCTTTAGATCTACAATTTCATTATTTTCCTTTTGATTCTAGACTTTCTGGTACCTCTAATGGATTTTGCCATTATTTTGTCAAGTTTTATAAAACAAATCCTTGTGAGCTTGCTTGGTATAGTGCTTTACTTTTAATTTTGTTTTTTTACATAGTGCCATTTTATGTAACGAAATGAAAACACTAAAGAAATTTAAAATTACATATGGCAAAATTTATTGCTGTCATGGAAATTTTTAAAAACTCATTAGTAAATTAAAATTAAGTGAACCAAAGCAACCCTTTCACTAGAATTAGAATTTTCTATAAAAAAGAAAATGAAGGTGTACTTCCTTTCCTTATTGTCAGTTCTAGACAGTTTTAGAAAATACTGTTTAGAAGGCATTAACATGAGAAACAAATTAAAGGCACAAAGATTAGAAAAAAGGAGACAAAGTATCATTATGTGTTGATGACATGACACATTGAAAATGCTAGAGAATCAGCAAAGATTGATTTTAAAACTGAAACTATTATTAACTTCAATAAAGTAGCATGATATAGAAGAAACCAACAAAATCAATGGTTTTTCTATTGATAGAAACACAAGACATCAATATAGTTCTTCAAAATAAAAAAAAAAAATCAATACCTTGAAATGTATATACAACTATCAATGTGTTAAAAAAAATCACCTATATACAATAGGTCAATAATAATTTATTAATTTTTTCCTCTATGTGCCACTTCCGTTATTTTTAAGTTAATTTCTCCATTTCTGTAGGTATATATGTGCGTGTGTGTGTGTGTGTGTGTGTGTGTGTGTGTGTGTGTGTGTAATTAAATTCATCTATGCAGAGTCCAATTTCAGTAATTCAGCATGGCAGAGAGGCACTTACATATTCTTGAAGCCTTACTACTGCTGAAGAAGTTCTAACAGGGCCTACCAAACATTAACACTTCAAGAACAATGTCCACCAAACTATGCCTACTACATAACTGGTGAAGACCAACAAATGGACTACTAAACAACGAATTCATTGCTAATTGAGGCTCTTTAGGCTTCTGCAATGAGAGTAGTAATAGCAGAAAGGGGAACAGGAAAGGGGAAAATTTTAAGAATCACAGTTTTATGTTATGTGTAAATGTAAGTACAGTTATTTCTACCCTAAATATAAGGTCTTTGACTAATGACCCAAAATATACTACATGAATCTAAACAATATTCATTGAGGCATCATGTCCATAAATAAATATGATAACATAAAGATGTTAGAGATAAATGGCTCATGATTTAACATCAGAGATGAATTACAAACTTGGTATATTTAACAAAGAAATGGAAAATGATAGACATAGCATATTCTCAGCAATATTTGAGGGGGAGAAGGGATGAAATAACTATATTTTAATAATCAGGAAACAACTGCCTATTGGGGTGGAAGTCGTTTCTGATTCTGTTATCAGTAGGCAGTTGGATCATTAGCTGTTTAGGACAAAAGTCAAAGTTAACCAAAAAGAAACAATGATGAGAAGACATTAGTACTTCTCATTGCCTCATGGTACTGTAGCAAATTACCTTCTTTACAAAAGGATTATGAAAGAAATAGCAAACTTATTTTTTTCTCTCTGCCTTCATTAGAAAGAGTAAATGACGTTTCTCAAAGTATCAAGAAATAGGGCTACCAGATTTTGTATAGAATAAGCCATAATAATGGAAGGGGAGTGAAAATCACTCCAAGAATTTTAGATCTTGGAGGAGCCTTAAATACGATCTAGACCCATAACCCCACCTAATGGATAAGGAAATTGAGTCCCAGAGAGGTTTGGTCATGGAAGGAGTTATTGGTAGATCAGGACTCTTGACTCTTATTCCAGTGGCTTCCAGAAACTGAAATTCAGCAAAAGTCAGAACACCAAGAGTGGGAAAATCTTTGTTAGTAGTTTCCTGAGATATAAGCCAAATACAATTTGGAAGAAAACATCTTTAACTTTAAATGATTGCCATATATACTACAATATCTTGTATTGCAAGATATGAGGTAGAATACATGAATCATCTGTTAGTAGGCATTCTAATTGTGGGAAGTAACTAAAATAAATCAAAACACCCATCAGCACTGGTGAATGGGTTCACATTGGGAGGATCCAGGTCATTTGCTACATTATGTTCAGATTGATACACATCTTAAAATTTTTCATGTTTAGTCAATCATTTCCTTGAAAAACTGAGTTTCTTTGATTTATTTTGCTTTATATGTATTCACATATGCAAGCACATTTACTCAGAAATGGATTGTAGATTTATTATTTAATGACCAGTCTGGTTAATTTCAGAGGTCCCTTTTACCAGGTATACAAGATCTACATAGTGATATGTGCACTTTGGCAGTACTCAAAGACCAATCCCCAAATTATAGAGACATTGTCATCGACATCAGTTGGGGCAGGATTAAAAATTCATAATATAATGAGGGAGTGTGTAAAGCTCACTGAGGAAAATGTTTCAGGGTTTTATAAAATGTCACTCAAAACATCTGAATATCTATAGGAAATTTTTTCACATGGATTCTATGCAGATCAGTCTCCATGCCACTGGTCCACATCAGCAAGCACTTCTCGTTGAATGTCTTTCATGATATTGATAATTAGGATATCACTGAACAAGTTATCTCTGTAGGTGAATATACTAAAGACTCTTATGTGATCTTAACATATGCATAAATAACTGTATGGTGGAGGAAAGTCTTTAAGCCTGCATTATGTTCCACTACGTCAAATGCCTTTTTATATAAAAATTAAAAAAAAACCCCACAACTCACTAGAAGATTAACTTTCATCCATTTGTGTGATATGATACACTAAGAAAATTGCTTGCAAAAATCTGACTATTCTCTTCAGAGAGAGGGAGGGAAGGGAGGGAAGGAGTCAGAGAGAGACAGAGACAGAGAGACAGAAACAGAGGGTAAGTATATATGTATATATAATGTGTGTGTATGTGTATGACATATGTAGCTCAAGGTCTATAATCACTAGTGAAGTTCACATATAGTTCATTTGAATTGAGAAAAAATGATTTCTTAAGATCATTATCAATGGACTGTAACTAGAGTGGGGAAATATTCAAGATATGTCCAAATTCCATGTGTTTAGATCATGTGAACTCAGCTTCACCTCTACGGATATATGTGAATTTCTCTTCAAAAACTTTAAAGAAACATTTTTTTAATGATTGCTTTTAAATCGAGGATCCAAAGATTGTTTCTGAAAAGCAAGGGGAAGTCATAAATTATGCAAAAGGAAACCAAAGAAGAAACAGGACCAATGCAGAGTTCACATTTTCCATTCAGAATGCTATTAACATGTGAGACTGCAATGTTTAGGGAGCAATATGGTACATGAAAAGAATCATAAAAAGAAATTTTACTAGGCAGCAAAGATAGCTCTCAACACAATGTGTAGTATTTATCATACAGGTTTTCTTGAAATGAAAATTTATTTATGTGTTTCGAACTCTCTCTTATGTTCTGCTATGCATACGGCATGCTTTCCCCCACTTGTTTGTATTTAAGTTCCAATATTTAAGTTTATGATATGTTTTTATTTATTTTCTCCATTCAGTATTTGTGTTCTGGTATTTGAGTCTAAAATAAAATTTAAAATTTCTAAAAAAAAAAAGAAAAAAAGAAAGGAGTCATGAGACCTGGGTTCAAACCCCACCTCTAATATTACTGGTATAATAATAGGCAAATCATTTACCCCTTTGTGCCTCATTCATCTTCCTTATCCATAAAAGAAGGAAATTGAATTACATGATCTTTACTTAATAAAAAAAATCACATTTTCTCCTTTTGTCACTGTTACAATAATAGGGGAAACTTGTATATCACCCCCTCTGAACTGTAGCATTTGCATTTGGACTCATATATGAGGTCCCCAGAGAAGTAACTACCTTCAGGTGTTAAGGGTAACCCTGTGGGTAGCAATTCTTACCACCATTGTTTTCCAAAGATATCAGCAGTGTGAATCTCACTGACAACTGTTCAGTAAACACAGTTACTTTTTAACAAAGGCATTTAACAACATCTATGGAAAGAGTGCACTCAAGTTTAGAGGACAATACGAGTGAGGCACATATAAGATACACATGAGGCAAAGATAATCCACAATGCCTGGTAATACAAGGTTTGGAAATCCCCTCTGCCCTCATTGAGTCAGTACACTGAGTTCCCAGGATCTGTTCTTCAACATGGTCCAACTTTAGATTGCCAGGGTCATGAACCTTAAAATTTCTTTCCTTGGGTCTCTCCATATTTGTGTCAGTCTGGAGTATGTCTGCTCCCTCAACTGTGATTTGAATTCACTCAGACTAATGAACCCTCAGAGTACTGGATGAGGTATCTCTTGATCCTCTGCTAGAAGCCAAGGCCAATGGCTGTAGGAGGAGGAGGAAACAGGGTAAAAGAGAAAATTCCCCTCCCCTTTCTTTGCCTCAAAGAATACTTTTGAACACAGAGTTCAGTGCTTGGAAATCTCCCAGAAATGCCTCAAGTTCCTCCTTTGGAGGAATGGCTAGCTTTTCCTCAGCTAATCACTTTATTCTCTTCTTAACTCAGACAGAGGTGTTTGTAGCTCATTAAAGACATCAGGGTGGAGAATGAGCTCAGTAGTCGCTTCCACTGTTTGGCACCTCAATAACACCTAATGATTACATTTTGAGCCTTTTGTGACTATATCAACTGAAATTTGTGGTAACCTCCTTCTTAAATGTAACCCCTGTTGCTGGCAGGCTGCAATTGGTCAAAGACAGCTTTAGTTCTCAGCAGTTCTCAACAGTCCTCTCTTTGGGGTTGGTTAAGCTTAAAGTTTTCATCACAAATGCTCCTGATTTAAAACTTGCAGTGAGAAGATGGCAGAGACCAACCCCACATCAGGTTATTGAAGGAAAAGACCCTGAGAAGACATGGGAGGAACAGGCAGTATCTATCTTCTCTACAGATTTGGGGGAGTTTCTCTTTGTGGGAGATCAATGACTCTCTTGATTGAGCTGAATTACTTCTCTCCCAATGGGGGAGTCCCCTCACTCTAAACTTCTTGATATATGGCTCCCATGTATGCCTTCTCTGATTTCTGGCTACAGTTTGGTTAAATGGGCTTCTTTGTTGTTCTGTATACATGCTTGTTGTGGAACTGGTATTTGGTGGGAAAGGCGTCATCTTAGATATCAAGCTTGGAGTCTTCTTTTCTCCCCAGAAATGACAAAGCAATCAAACCCTGATCATATCCCCTATTAATCTCCTTGCAAGAGGTTAGGGCCACAGGTCACCATTCTGCTCTTCTCAGAAAGGATAATAGGCTAGAAATATATCCACTTGCTCTTGTAAATATTCTTTTTCCAGGGGATATCTTTTGTTCCTCTAGGGAATCCTCTCACACTGAATTAAGAGAAGTAGAGAGTCCATGTTCTGGGAAACAGGTAGGTTTTCAGTATTTTGCCTTGATCAGTCACCTCTGAAATACCATGCTCAATTCTGAGAACATTCTGTGAAGGACATGGATTAAGAAGGACAATGTATAGAGGTGTAGAGGTGAATGGACTTGAGTCCAACATAGATGAAGGTCGGTGGAAGGAACTAAAGATGTTTAATCTGGAGAAAAGAAGATTTGGCAGAAATACAGTAACAATCTTCAAGTAGTTTGAGGCTTATCAAGGAGAAGTGGGATCGAATTTGTCCAGTACTTCACACAGTGCTTGGCACATAATAGGCATGCAACAAATGTTAATTGATTGATTCTGCTTTGCCCTAAAAGGGAGAACTTGAATCAATGCATAGAAATTTAGAAGAGGTAATTTTTAGATTTGACACAAGGAAAACCTGATTAATGATTTAAGTTAAACAGAAATAGAATAAACTACCTTAGGAGGTAATGAATTGTTCTTCAATGAGTGTCTTCAAGCAAAAGTTAGCTATCAGCTTGTTAGGAGTATTGTAGTGGCATTACTTTTTTTTGATAGGGCTGAGCTAGTTGTTTTCTTAGGTCCCTTTCAATGCTGAAATTCTGTGATTCCACCATGACTTTTAATTGATTTTTTAAACTTTTTTATTACTGTGAGTCAGTGAAGATTGGTTTAAATGCTATGGATCAGCTCCCAGAATGCATGTATGCTAAGGATTATTTGACCCAGAAATCAGACATTGCCCACCCTCCCCAGCTACTTCCTTATTGTGACACAGTTACAGTTAAGTTTCCTAATTCCTTGCCCATCACTCCACATTCCTTATTAGACAACTCAGAAAATATTCGTAATTCAGTGGTCCAGACTATCAAATTCCCTTTTCTCACTATTGACAGGCAGTATCCCATTAGTATCACATGAACTATTTGTCTAAAACTCTATGAATGGCTTGGGGCCTTGGATCAGAGTAGGAATCTTACTGCATATCTGAGTCACTAGACTGCCTTTATAATTAGGGAAAATGGAGAGTAAAAGGATATCTTCCTAAGTTGTTTCCCACTACCCTCTGTTCCTGGTGGTAGTGCTAATTTTCAGGAATAGACCCATCTCCTTTTACCTCACAATTAGTCTATCAAGTAAATAATCTTAGTTTCACTCTACATATGAAGAATGTAGAATGCTGTCTTTCAGATGGAAGCAGCACGGTAACATGGGTAGAGTAATTTAACTGAAAGTCCTTTTCATAGATATAAATCTGAGGATCATAAAACCCATCAAGTCCAACTTCTTTATTTTTCAGGTAAGAAAACTGAGACACTGAGTGGATGAGTCATTTTCTAGGCTCACATAACTATAAGTATCTGAGACAGTGTCTCCCTGACTCCAACTCCAGTACCCTACCCACTATACCAGAGATTGGAAGGGATTTGGATACCACTGGACACAGAACTGATAGAATTTCCATTATGTAGAAAAAGTCTCTGAACTTGTCAGGAAAAGTCTCTATTCTGGACACTCAAAAAATTAATCAACAAGCATTTGTAAAGTACCTATATTATTCCAGCTCCTATGCTTATAAAGACAAAAATGAAAAATATAAAGAGCTTATATTTTGTTACAGGACAGAACATGTACATAAGTAAATCCATACAAGATAAAAATTTTGGTAGGGAGGGGACTAGCATCCAGAAAGATGAGGAAAGGTTTCATGTAGAAGATGCCACTTGAGCAGAGTTTGAAGAAAACTAGAGATTCTAAAAGGTAAGGTGTGAATTGAGAATAGACACCAGGCATGGAATGATAGCATGGTAGATAACCAGTATAAAGACATTGAGACTAGATAAACAGAGGTTCTGTTTGAATTCAGGTCTTCCTGATTACAGGCAAAGTATTCTATGACCTATTGTGCCACCTAGCTGCCTCCTGCTTATAGGTTCACCTGATAGAAGTCATATTATTCCTGGACTTTTTTCCAAATTGTTTAGCTTTAAGAAAATTCTAAAGAAAATATTAATACAGATTAAATTTAAAATTGTGTTATGAGTACATTTTTTCAGAGATCTAGCTGTTAAATATATACTAATGCAATACTGTTTATGAGATACAGTTGATATAATAGAATAAAATTAACATTCCCTATTGGTCTTTCTCATTCCTTCTTCATTAGGAGGGCAAAAGGATATAATTGAAGGAAGAGATGGGTGATCCCAGGAGTCCTAATCCTGTCTCTGTTACTAACTCCCATGTGTGACTTTGGGCAACTCTTTTCCCTTTACTAGGCCTAAGTTTTGTTTTCTTTAAAATGAGGGGTCTGATTAGTTGCAGAAAAAGCTTTTGACAAAATATGACACCCACTCCTAATAAAAACACTAAAAATCATAGGAATAAATGGAGCCTTTCTTAAAATGATAAGTAGTATCTATCTAAAACTAAGAGCATGTATTATTTGAAATAGGGATAAACTTGAAGCCTTCCCAATAAGATCATAGGTGAAGCAAGAATGTGCACTATCTCCACTATATCTTCAATATTGTAATAGAAATGTTAGCTATAGCAACGTCAAGAAAAATAAACGAAACGAGTAAAACAGGCTATAAGAAATGGGGAGCAGAATGGTTTCAGAAAAACCTGGAAAGACATAGAAACTCGGCCAGAAGCGCAGGGAAGGGGAGTCGCTGCGGTTTCCTGCTTCAACAGTGCTTGAACGGAACCCGCCGCTGGATTCCCGGCCGGAGCCGCCCTTAGCCACCTGTCCACCTTCACCTCCACTAACCAACACCTCGTCCGTCCTCCCGTTCGCGCAGCAGCTGCCCCAGCCCAGCCTCCGCCGCCGCCATGACCACCTCGTCCCCCTCTCAGGTGCGGCAGAACTACCACCAGGACTCGGAGGCCGCCATCAACCGCCAGATCAACCTGGAGCTCTACGCCTCCTACGTCTACCTGTCCATGTCGTACCACTTTGACCGAGATGACGTAGCGCTGAAGAACTTCGCCAAGTACTTCCTCCACCAGTCCCACGAGGAGAGGGAGCACGCTGAGAAGCTGATGAAGCTCCAGAACCAGCGCGGCGGCCGCATCTTCCTGCAGGACATCAGGAAACCCGACCGAGATGACTGGGAGAGTGGGCTGAATGCAATGGAGTGCGCTCTGCACCTGGAAAAAAATGTCAATCAGTCGTTACTGGGACTGCACTGGCAACTGACAAGAATGACCCCCATTTATGTGATTTCATCGAAACCCACTACCTGGACGAACAGGTAAAGTCCATCAAACAACTGGGTGATCACGTCACCAACCTGCGCAAAATGGGGGCCCCCGATTCTGGCATGGCGGAATATCTTTTTGACAAGCACACCCTTGGAGACAGTGACAACGAGACCTAAGCCACACCTGGCTTCCCCCACACCTGGGAACTGTGGGCGTGACTCCTACTGTCTTTCAGTGCATGCATATTTTGGTTATCTGACCTTTACATAATCTGTACCAAAAAACTACCACCATTTACATCCCAATAAAGTGACTTGGTACTGATGAAAAAAAAAAAAAAGACATAGAAACTCATACAAAGTGAAATGAACAGAATCAAGAGAACACTGTACACGTTAACAATAACATTGTAAAGATGATTAATGGTGAAACACTTAGCTACTCTGATTTATACAGTGATCCCAAACAATTCCAAAGGACCTATGACGAAAACTGTTATCCAGCTTCAGGGAACTGATGAACTCTGAATGCAGACTGAAGAAAACTTTATTTTTCTTGGGTTTTTTTTTAATCTGTGTTTTCTTTTTCAACAAAGCTAATATGTAAATATTTTGCATGACTGCACATGTATAATCAATGTCAAATTGTTTGTTTTCTCAAGGAGGGGGCTGGGAGGAGGGGGAGAGAAAGGATTTGGAACTGAACATTTTAAAAAATGAAGGTAAAAAATTTATGTGTAATTGGAAATTAAGCAAATAAAGAAAAATTATATTAAAAAAATAAAATGATGAGACTGGACTAGGTTATGATATCTCTCTGGTTTTTATGAGTCTATTAAATCTTTAGTCTTGGTTTTCAAAATTCAACTTAAACAGTTGCTCACTGAGATCCAGAACTGACAAAGAAAAACGTACAAGGTGAATTCTAAAACCACATTTCTCTGATTGTGGATGCCTGACCTAGCTTGGAGAGTCTATGTTCCTCCTTTGTGTCTTATTTCTTCTTTTGATAAAGGCGTTTCCTCCCAGGGAGCACAGCCTCTGCTACTGTTGTGGTAACTCTCTTCATCATGTTTTTGGGAATGTATTATGAAATGCCAGACAGAGTGACTCAGGGAGAATGGGGGGGGGGGGGGGGAAGAAACTGATGTGAGTCTCTTGGTCTTCCTTTGAATATGTAATAGAATACTAGTGAGGGAAAGTCTCTTTGCCAGAAGAACAGTTCTAATATGCTATGCTGATAATATTTTCCACTATCAAATACAATACCATGAGACCACATAAAGAAAGAACATGTGTATGAAAATGTTCTAATAGTTGAATTCACGGAAGGAACGTGGAAGTGGGTTTCCCTGAGGCTGGCTGGGGTCCTGCCTAGTGCTTGTATAAGCTTGTATGATTTTAGAGATGGAAAAAAAAATGGATATTTGGTCAAAAGAACTTAACCCAGTTCAGAAATGTGTGCTTTGGAAACCTGTGCTTTCCATTCAGGGAGAAAATGCCCTTGAGGTCTGTCAATGTATTTTAAAGACATGATTTGGCATTTGGCCTCTAGCCACCATGGAATGCTCCAGCTCAGGCGTTCAGCTCTCCCAAAATTTCCTTTATCTTAACCATTCCTGCTTCCACACTTCAGAACTAATGTTTCACTTGGGTGGAGGCAGAAATGGGACCCAAGACAGGGAGGAAACTACATGGTTTGTGGGGAATGAGGAAAGAAGACAGTTTCCTTAAACAAATCCTGACTTAAGAAAAGGAGCAATGTTGTTTACTCTCGTCCAAAACCTAGTAAAAGACTATAGGAAAAAAAGAAAGTGAAGAGACATATAGAGGACCCAGCATGTAGAATGCATGAATTTTTGTGAATATTTGTGAATAACTTTGTGACTGTGAAAATATTGCTTAAAATTCCTTTCCTGTGCTAACTGTAATTGACTTGCCATTAGGGTTATCCCTCATCTCATTGTTAATAAATGATTATTAATGAATACATACAAGTATTCATTTTAGTTTTTCAAAGAAAGTTGTCTTAGTTTATTTCATTTTATACTTATAATAATACTAATGCTTATTTTGTACATATTTTGCTTCATAATTACAAAACATTTTATATAAATTTGTTTTCATTTGCCCCTCTCAGCAATGCTGTGAAACAGATAGTGGAAATATTATTGCCCTGTAACCTATACCCTACTCCCCTCTGATTCACACAGTTTAGGGTTCAAATTTGGGGGGTTCTTTTTGGATTATATTTTGCTTCATCTGTTTCATTTGTTCCTACCCAACTAGGTGATTCCAATTGGGAACTTCTAAACGTAATCTGCCCTAGATATTCATTTAACATTATCTAAGGAAAAGAGAAAGTGGGTACCAAAATGTCTCTTTAAGTCATGAAATAACTAAACCAATATTGTGAACAAAATATGGCTAATATGATTGTCTCCATTTCATAGATGTGTACCAGGGTGCTCCTTTTAACAGTTTGACTAACAGAAAGATGAAGAAATGGGGACATTGGAGGGAAAAACACTGAAATCCTGAACTCCACATATAAAAGGCATATATTTGGGATAATGGAGTCCAAAGTATGCTATTTGTGAGCTTCCCGATTTACATGTAAAGACTCTGAAGGTGATATCTGAGAGATCTTGATTCCTAAAATTGTGCAGTGACTATCAGACAAATGTCTACTACATAGTTATGAAATGGGTGGAATAAACATGTATTTTAATTTATTATTATGAGAAAAATAATACCAGTGAAACAATTCTTTAGGCCAGGGAGCTAGGTAGAATGAGTTGAATTTAAGGCTCATAAAAGAGATCAGAAATAAGAAGTGATCTCATAACAGATGTTAGGTTGAGTCTAGGGAGAGGCCAAAGATCTTATATTGATACCTACTGCCTAAAAATTGGAAATCCTTCAGCCAAGGGACCAGACCTAAAGAAATTATAGGTCAGACTTAGGGTTTCAGCTTTTGTAAAAGTAATATAATACTACCTTAGTAGCCCAGATAGGCTACTAAATTGCCCCTCAATAGCAGGGAAAGTGTGCCCTATCAAGCAGAACAGAGAAGACCAAAAAAGAAATAGCTTGGGCAGGGCAGCTAAGTATCTTCAACTATGAGTACATTGTTGTTTAGATAGGTCCTAAGCGAAACGAAAGGTGCCAAAACCCACACTCCAAAGGTACGAATTGGCATAGGTAATGTCCTAAGCATTTACCTCTTTGCTATGGTTCTGCAAGGTGATGTTCACTTTTCACCTGAAGATGCTAGGTATATTGGGTGCAGAGTGTGACCCTTGTTTATGGATGTGCTACGTAGGTTATGTATATTCATCTTTTGCCTTATGCATTTTGAGTATTTTTGTTTTAGGAGTAAATAGAGTTTAATTGTCTGATTTATTAAGTGGGAGACCTATATATTAGCAAAAGTTTATAATAGTAGGATTGTATTACCAATATCAGAGTTACACTTAAAACCCTGAGTCAGTCAGCCAGTAAATAAACATTTATTAAACGTCTGCTATGTGCCAGATATTGTGCTAAATGCAGGGGATATAAAGAAAGGTAAAAAACACTCTCTGCTTAAGGGGAGCTGACAGTTTAATAGGTAAAAGAATATGTAAATAACTATGTGCCTAAAAAGTTGTATAAAAGATAAATTAGAAATAGTCAAGAGAGAGAACATATTAGAATTAAGAGAATATGGGCAAAAGCTTCTTATAGAAGGTAAGATTTTAGTTGGGACTTACTTGAAAGAAGTCAGGGAAACCAGGAGACAGAGATAAGGAAGGACCAGGGGAAAGCCAGTAAAAATGTTCCAAATTGGGAAATGGAGCATCTTGTACATACATCAAGAAACCCTGAATCTCTGAATCAGAGACTGTATGGGGACATAAAAGATGTAAGAAGAGTAGAAGTATTTGTGGAGGTGGTGGCGCAGACTATAAAAGGTTTTGAAGGTCAAACAGAGAAAGAATTTTATGTTTGATCCTGGAAGTAATTGGGGGTGTAGCAGGTGAGTGACATGGTCAAACGAACTTCAGGATGATTATGCTGATGGCTGAGTGGAGGGTGAACTGGAATGGAAAGAGAATTATGTCAGGGAAATCAACCAGAAGTCATTTGCAGTAGTCAAGGCATGAGGTAATGAAGGCTGGAGCTAGAGTAGTTGCAGTGCCAGAGAAGGAAAATGGGCACATATGAAAGATGTTAGTAAAGTAGAATTAATAGGGCTCAACCAAAAATTAGATATGAAGGGTGAGAGTGAGGTGTGAAAGATAATACCTAGGTTGCAAGCACAAGGGGCTAGGAAGAAGATGGTGACCGAGACAGTAATAAAGAAGTTTGGGAGAGGAGGCTAGAGGGAAAAATAATGCGTTCAGTTTTGGGCTTGTTAAATTTAAGCTGTCTAATAGAGAGTAGGAGATATGAGACTGAAGATCAGCACAGAAGTTTGAAACTAGATAAGGAGATCTGAGAATCATCAGCATAAAGGTGATGATTGAATCCAGGGGATCTAATGAGATGACCAAGTGAAGTAATATAGAATGAGAAGAGGGTTTAGTATATAGCCCTTTGGCACATTCATGGTTAGCAGGCATGACACGTATGAAGATTCACTAAAAGAGACTGAGAAGTGGGCAAATAAGTAAGAGAAGTAGAAGAAAATAGTTTCACAAAAACCTTAAAGAGGAAAAAGAAGGTTATCAAGAGTATCAAAGACTCAGAGATGTAGATTGAGAAATGGTCGTTAGATTTGGAAATCAAAGGTGATTGCTAACTTTTGGAGAGAGCAGTTTTAGTTGAATGATGAATTTGGAAGCCAGACTCTAGACTGAAGAGAGTGAGAGGAAAGGAAGAGGAGCCACCTATTTTAGGCAGTCTTTTCAAGGAGTTTAGGACCAAAAGGGAGGAAAGGTATTGGATGATAGCTAGCAGGAATGAAAGGATCAAGAAACAATTTATTTATTTTTGATGATAGATGAGACAAAGACATGTTCGTAGACAGTAGGGAAGCAGTTAGTAGGCAGAGAGAGAATGAAAATAAGTGAGATAATAGGCAATCTTCTGGAAAATATAGGAGATATAGAGGAAGATATAGAATTGGATCACTTGAAAAGGTAAAGAGGTTTGCTCTAGCAAGAAGGATTACTTCATTTTGTGAGGCAGAGGTGAAGGAGGAGATATTGGCAGAAACTATATGAGATGAAGAGGTAGGTCTCTCAAAGAATGGGTTCATTTTTTTCAGTAAAATGTAACTCAGAATTCTCAGGTGAGAGGTTAGAGGAAGTTTTAAGGAGGGATGTGAAAGTTTAGAAGAGCTGCTATGGTGGGTGAGATAGTGAGTTAACTAGGGAAACTTCGACGAAGGCTCAGCTGATATTATGTAACTATAAATCTGTAGTGAATCAAGTCAACACAGTTTTGTGATTTTTCTTCAGCTTCATTTAGCAGCATGTGTGTGGGAACAAAGGCAGTGGATGGTGGGAGTGATCTAAAGCTAAGGCTTGGCAATGCAATTGCAGTGATATGATAAGGGGGTGAGACAATCAAGCAAAGAAAATGTTAAAATGAGACAGTTCACCAAGAGGACAATATGGGAAAGAGAGGAGAGTATAGGTGTGATGTAGTTCAGGGTGAAGGCCTTGGAGAGATTCAGGAGGTTCAAAGGGTAGGAGGTTATGATGTGGAAGAAGAACAGGGTTGCCAGGCATAGGGAAAGATGGAATGATGACAGATTGGTGATGAGATTAGGAAATTTCAGAGTCTATCAATATAAAAATGAAACATTTGTGATTGATGACAGCAATAATAATATGACCATCTTTTTGGGTGTGTCTTGGGTGAATTGGAGGAGTCAGTCATATGAAATGAATAAGTTTAGGAGCTATGAGTTTAAGGTACTTGAGAAAGTATCAATATGTATGACAAAGACCTCTAGTATAACAGCAAGAGTTGGGGAGGAGACTGTGGGCCAGACAAGGAAAGAATAGAGAGTCATATCAGTATGATTATACCTTTGGGTACCTTTCCCTAATCTGGCAGCATGCTAGTACAGGGTAGGGGAAATGAGTCAACTAAGAGACAGAAAATAAAAGGGAGATTGTGTCCATACCCATGACACATATTAATAAACTGAGTAAGAGAAGTTAAATAACACGCAAAGACATGATGCTAAGGACAGAGCCATGATTAGAACCTGACCCTAGGTTCTTTCCAGTGTATTTTTCTCATCACAGACTCTAGACTAATATCTCCCAATGGTTAGCAAGTCTGAATTAAACGTTTCGATATTCCCTTCCAGAATATTTAATTCTCCTTTTATCAATGGGGAGGCACTTTCCTTATAAGAGGAGGTATTACTATCTGAAGGAGAAAAATGCAAGTCTAAATCAATAAAAAGCACCTTCATCCTATGAACAAGGTATACCTTTGCCTATCAAGTCATTTTTTTTACTGCACCTGTGATTTCACAGTAAATTGCACTAAAGCTATTACAGCCAAAATGTAACCTATTACACATGCAAAAATGGCCTGAGAGCTATTGAAAAACTAAACAATGAATCCAGTGAATATATGTGAAACCCATAGCTAATATCCCTGTGCTCTGTGCTTACATGGCCCTAGCATGATTTTAGAGATAAGTTTTTCAAATAACTAACTTTGTGACTTTTTATGCCACAGTCAACAGTGTTTACTCTGAGAAATACTCCACATATAGTTCGCTTCTGGATCTCCATAGATGCACATGAAAGCACCTTCCAGACTCCATACAAGCATATGGAATGCTTCCAGGACAACTTTTTTCTGTCTCACAAAAAGTGTGAAATGTATTCAAGAAATCATACAGGCTTTTAAATAATGAATCAAAGCATACCAAAGGACTCTTAGTAGTCCATAAGCAATCAATACAATTCTTACACTTTGAGTTCATTTTTCTCAAGATCTTAAAATCGTCCAGACTCACAATGGCATCCTTTGCTGTGGATTTCCCTCAGAAGGGAATTAAAGTTAACATTGCTACAGGTCCAGTTCCTAGCATTCTTCTGAATCTCAGTTTCCACAAGAAAGTCTATTACCCTTAGAGTTGTAGAATTATTAGGGGGGAATATTCTAAGTTTTTCATCAGCCAGGGTCCTCCTACCTTTCCAACTTTCTCACGTCTTACTTCCTGCCACATAGTCTTTGATCCAGTGACACTGGTTGACTGGATGATCCACGAACCAGACGTTCCATCTCTTGGTTCCTGTCATTTTCTCAAACTATCCCCATGCCTGGAACATTCTTCCTCCTCAACTACTTACTGACTTCCCAGATTTCTTTAAGTCACAACTAAAATTCCCAACTTTTACATGAAGCCCTTCTTAAGCTGTCTTAATTCTAGTAACCTCTCTGTTAATTATTTCTTATTTATCATGTATGCAGATTGTTTTGTATGTATTTGTTTTCAAGTTGTCTCCCCCATTAGAGTGCAAGCTCCTTGGGGACAAGGACTGACTTTTTCCTCTTTTTTTTATTCCCAGTGCTTGGTTCTGTGCCTTGCACATAGTAGGTACCTAATAAAAGTTTATCAATTGATTGAGTGGAGGGGTACTTTTATAGAAGATGTACTTTTATAGAAGAGAAAATACATTTGGGACTACTAGACAGATAACCTTGTTTAGTGAATCCCACTTTTGCCCCATAAAGACTCATACATGTACCTATCTTTAGTGTACTATTCTGATGTTTTGGATATCGCTTGAAAATATGTGCTTGCTAAAGGAAAGTCAGTCTTGTTCTCATCGAACCCACATCTAAGTTTCTAAGTGTCTAAGAACATAAAGTTCAGATTCCATGCTTCTCTTTATTATAGTTTCAGTCTTTGGAGCTGCAAGCACCCTGACACATCCAGGATGGCCTCCTAGCACAGGTTCTTAGATATGCTTTTCTAAAAGGAAAACAACTTCTGAGGGGTCAATAATCTTCTTTAATCACATATACCAACAGAAAAAATATGAGCAGAGAAATAAAGACCAGCAGATAGGGCTGTTTGTTAACTGTTTATTAGACAATGTAAGCAATGCATACATAGATCAACATTCAGATCCAACTGTCTGACCATTACACACATACATACATAGTTACCAGAGAGAGAAGTACCAACATCTGGATTTTCAAAGTTGGGGGGAGGGGGGGAGAGCTGCCTTAATGGCTGCCCAGAGTCACATCTGGCACATGAATCTTCTCCCAAAGAGTAAGCTCCAAAGCAAAACCTCATCTCAGAGTAAATATGCACTTTTCAGAGCCAGAGGACATCACAACCCTACTGACCCAGTGCCTCATTAGACATTAACGAAAGATGTGGGCCTTCCTACAAAACAAGCCTCCCCTGATCAAGTTTCCCTTCATGGGCTCCACCTGAGGTCTATTAATGGGCAGGGAAGATCTTTAACTCCCATTAACATAAATCTCATTAATATTACAGTCCTTTACTACTCCTCTAGCTTTTGTGATAGGGGCAGCTAGGTGGTACAACAGATAGAGCACCAGTTCAAGAGTCAGGAGGACCTGAGTTCAAATCTCACCTCAGACACTTGGCAGTCACTAGCTGTGTGATCTTGGGCAAGTCACTTAACCCCAGTTGCCTCATCCTGGGCCATCTCTAGTCATCCTCATAAATATCTGGTCATTGGATTCAGATGGCTCTGGAGGAGAAGTGAGGCTGGTGACCCTCACTCAAAACAAAGTCAAGTGCAAGTCATGTCATTATTTTCTCTGATGGCATGGTCTTCTTTGGCAACGAAGGATGAACACACACACAGCTTTTGTGGTCAAATACACAATATTTTTCAATCAGATATTGTCCTGTCAGTTTCAGGCATCCATTCCTCACTTCTTTGATAGAATGATGAATTCTGGAATTCTCAAACTTGAGAATTTGAGAGGATCAAACTTTGACATTTCTCCAAAAGATGAGTTTCAGGAACTCCCACCTCAGACCATTTACTGCCATATACATGCTTCTACCATTGTCTCTCAAGAGCTAAGTATGAACATTATGCAGAAGTCACCATTGACCTCACTCTTGTCATTTCTTGAGCAAAGAGTTTGACATCTCTGGCATACTCTACCACATAGTTCTCTCCACAGACGTTTTGTAGTTAGCATCATTAGCTCTTATTGGTCTTGCTCCAAAGCAGCCATTGATATAGCCTCAGGTGGAGGTGGGGGCAGGAGGGAGAGAATACTCTGCAATCACTGTAGATCCTACTTTTCCTCTTCTGAAAGTGAAAAGGACAAAAGGAAGGTCAAATGGTTTGTCCTGTATCTTTCATGGATAAATACAAAGAGTGGCTCCTCTCTCAACAGGGCAGCCTGGAACAATATAAACCAACCAGTTATGTGTCATTACCTGCAACCTACTGTCTGTGAAGTAACAGGGAGTGTGTCCATGAAAGGCAGTATGATACAGTGGAAAAATGCTGAATTTGGAGCTAGAGCATCTGAGTTCAAAAATCTAACTTCTTCACTTACTACAGATGTGACCTTGGTCAAATCAATGAAAGTTTCTGGGCCTCAGTCCCTACATCTGTAGAATGGATAAGGTAACTTCTGAGGTCTCTTCCAACTCTAAAGCCATGGTCCTGTCATGCATAGCCTCCAGAAGGACATAAAATCCAAGTCCCTAAAACAACTTATCTTACTGGAGGTTCATCAATTTGAATTGGCAACTGATTAGATCAGCCCTGTATAAATATATAATTCTTTTTCATTGACCACATGCTCTTCTCAAAGAGGACATCAGGAGGCTACCACTTATTCTCCTACAACAGGAATACTGTTGCCATTTATCTTTTGTCTTTGTCAGCAATTACAGATGACTTTGTATTTTGCCCTAGGAGATGACATAGTTTCTGTTGTATAAGCCAAGCAAGACATTGGCAGCCCTGAATTTCCAAATTTCCTTTGCCAAAAGGATCCTCTCATGTCAAAGAAATTCAGACATTTCATGTAACTGAGCATAAAGTTGGTATCCCTTTTCATGTATTATTTTGCTGACTGCATCTTAAAAAGAAAAGAAAAAGGAAAAAAAAAACTTTTGCATCTGAGGGCTACTTTCCTTCCAGGGGTTTCTAATTTGTATTCTTCTTTGTTGTTGCAAAGTTATATTTGGAAGTTAATTTTGTTGTGCTTTTTTTCCTCTAATCTTTATCTTGTGTTGAGATCAAATATGATCCCTCTACATCTCAAACTCAAACTGTCAAAAGTAAAAATGACTACCTCTTCCAAACTTCCCTATTTATGTTGAGAGCACCATCATATTCCCAGTCATCTAGGTATGCAACCTCTGTGTTATCCTCACTCTCATTCACCCCATATCTTCCAAGTATCAAATCTTATTTTTTCTAGCCCCATAGCATCGCTCAAATAAATGTTCTTCTCCCCAGGCAGTCACCCAGCTTATTTCACTTTAGTTCGGGGTCTCCTCCCCTGTTTACCTATACTCTTATAATAGTGTTGTAATTAGTCTCCCTATATCAATCTCTCCCTACTCCAATTCATCCTTCACAGAAATACTAGTGATTTTCCCAAACCATAGATATTACTATGTCACCCCTCCTCTCAATCAATAAACTGCTGTCTCTCTGAAGAGACAGAGTTCTTTCCCAGACTCTTTTGGGCTTGCACTAGAAAGAACCTGATAATTTCTCTTTTCCTCTAACCAGTAATTCTAGTTTTTGCTTGTTTGTTTTAAGCAAAGTCTCTGTTCTTGTGCAGTAATGTTCAAAGAGACAGAAGAGGGATTGGATTCCTAATGATTTTTTTTTTCATAGACTCCTTTGGCAGGCTAGTGAAGTCTATGAACTCCTTTTCAGTGTAATATTTTTAAATGATTAAAAAATGTTAAAATTCAGTTTGAGGTCAGTAAAAATAAAGATGTAATTTTCCTATCCAAGTTAATTCATCCCCTGAAATCTAAGTTAAGAAATTAAAAATCTCTTCTCTAAGTTGAAATGAGGTTTTTGTCCTTGACTCCAAATTGACTCTGTAGTTTCAGCCCCTGAGAGTTTCCTTCCACAAGGAGCAATGAATGCTTTAGCTCTTCAAGTGATTCCAGATCATTCCCCATTCTTCCTCAGTTTATTCCCATGAGTCAGTGGAAGCACATGATGCTAATTAGACAACAGAAATGGATTATATTTTTATTTGGGATAAGTACTGTATATATGCATGTGTGTATATTTCTAGGGCTATTTGAGTACATTTTCAGTATGCAATATTTCTACTCTTGTAACTAAGAATATCAAAATGAAAATATCTAAACATTAATAAATTCATAGTAAAGCAGTATCTTTAATAGGCATTGCAGCTAGGTACCACAGTAAATAGAGCACTGGGCCCACCATCACAAAAATCTGAGTTCAAATCAAACCTTACACGTTTATTAGCTGTGAGACTCTGGACAAGTCACTCAGTTCTTTCTCACTCTAAGCCCAGAACTCTCTCCACTGCACCACTAGCCGTCTTCCATGAAAGACATTGTGGTGTCATGGATAGAAGGTCAGTCTTTGACCCAGGTTCAAGTGTTGAATCTGACATTCTTAGTTTTGTGACCATGGACATGCCACTTAACCTCTAAGACTATAAATTAGTGAGAAATTGCTGCTACACACCTGTGAAGATAGTTTATGCCCTTTCCCCCAGGAAATCACAGGCCTTACCTACAGTAATCATAATAACAACAGTGCGTATTTCAGATGAGTTAAGTGGGGCTCCAAGATCTTAAGGGGATTTGGTCAAAGTCTCACTTCTAGTTGACTTGGAAGTCAGATTGTTAGCATACTCCCTTTGCCAAAACTCTACAAATAGCAAAAGTCTAAATTTTGGGTTGCAAAATCTAGTATTTCTGGGTGGAAAATCAGTGGTTTTGTTCAATGTTTCCACTTAGGGTATATGAAAGAAGAAACAAAAGAACACAGGGGAATTTCAGCTTAGGTATTAGCAAGAAACCCTGAATCTGAAGTCAGTGTTTTGAGACATTGCTACCAAAGGAGAATTCCAATAGAAGTTTTCAGTGAAAAATGCAGTTTTCACTCTGTAATAGTTTGAATGCATTCTTGCCTAAGTATAAGAGGTTGGACAGAATAATCCCTGCAAATTCCTCTTTGTCCTATTTTCTAACTTTTTTTTTGTGAATAATGTTTCAAATAATGTTGTGTTTAGAAACAGCTTATAACTACTCTGTGAATTGTACTAGAATGAAAAACACAGAAGAAAAAGAGAAGTTTGGGGAAGAATGTAACTATAATCTTTGAAGCTGAAAAGAAATCTTGAAAAACTAGTAGAAAAACACAAGACAAGCTGAAGGGTATTATTTTTTCTCAGTAGAATTAATGACCCTCAATTTTCTTTTCAAAATATATGTGGGTCTGGTGCATACACAGGATGCATCAACTTCCTTGGCAGATACAAACTTTCCAAGGGAAGACGCTTGGGAGAAAGTTTACTTCCAGAATAATAATAATATGCCTTGTTGTGACTGTAGAGAATGTGTAGGCATTCTATAACTAGTTCCAGTTGACAAACTACTCAGTGGAGGGGAAATTTGGAAGCATTCAAAAAGGCCTGTTAATGTCAGCCACATGTAAGTGTTCACAACTGTTGATTCAGGTAATCAGGCTACAGGGTAAGATGCTTGTTCTCCTGTTCTCTTTTTCCTTATGAATGTGGTTCCCTATTGCTCAGAGTAGTAGTGAAAGAGAGTGGGAATCCCTTACTCACCTTGCTAAGCAAAGGGTTCCCAAGCTTCAATCATTTAAAAAATGTTAATGTAAGCTTGGTTGTTTTCCGTTATCTTTTGCCCTTTTCCAGGCTTATTTTCTCTTCTAATGGAAAAATTATAGTTTTTTCTAGATGTGATTATTCACTCCTTCTTCTAGAATAAGCCAATGGGAAGCTTAAGAAAGTAGATTTAAATGACAGAAGGGACTAGAGAATATGAAGGATGAAACAGTGCCCTACTCCCTTAATTTTCTTTCTTTTTTTTTTAATATATTATTTAATATTTATAATATGTTTGATATGTTACATTAAAACTTCCCAATTAGATATTAAAAAATTTTAACAACTAATTTTGATACTTTTGAGTTCCGAATCTTTTCCCTCACATCTACATCCAACCCCCCCATCTTGAGAAGGCAAACAATTTGATATCAATTTTACATGTAAAGTCATGCAAAACATTTCAATATTAATCTCATTGCAAAAGAAAACACAGGCAAAAAGAAGAAAAGAAGAAAAAGAAAGCTAGTTCATCAGTTTTCTCTTTAGGGGTGGATAGCATTTTTCATGATGGGTCCTTTGGAACTGACTTGGATTATTGTATTGCTGAGAATTAGCTAAGTCATCATATTGGTCATCATACGATATTGCTGTCACTATGTACAATGATCTACCGGCCCTACTCAGTTCACTTTGCTTCAGTTCATACAAGTCTTCTCAGGTTTTTTTTCTGAAACCATCCTGTTTATCATTTCTTATTACACAAAAGTATTCCATGACAATCAGAATACCACAACTTGTTCAGCCATTTCCCAATTGATGGACATCCCCTCAATTTCCAGTTCTTTGCCACCACAAAAAGAGCTGCTATAAATATTTTTGTGTTTATAAGTCCTTTTCCCTTTTCTTTGATCTCTCTAGGATAGATCTATTAGTGGAATTACTGAGTCAATGGGTATTGTGATTTTATAGCTTTTTGGGCATAGTTTCAATTATTCTCCAAAATGTTGGAATAGTTTACAACCCTACCAATAGTGAATTAGTGTGTCAGTGTTTCCACATCCTTTCCAGCATTTGTCATTTTCCTTTTCTGGCATGTTAGTCAAATCTGATAAGTGTAATGTGGTATTTCAGAGTTGTTTTAATTTGTATTTCTCTAATCAGTAGTTATTTAGAGCATTTTTAAAAATATTACTATTGATAGCTTTAATTTTCTTCTGAAAACTGCTTGTTTATATCTTTTAACCATTTATTTAGGGGAGAATGGCTTAATTTTTTTTTTATACATTTGGGTCAATTCTCTATATAGCTGAGAAATGAGGCCTTTATCAGAGAAATTTGCTGCAAAACTTTTCCTTTCCAGTTTTCTGTTTTCCTTTTAATTCTATCTTCATTAGTTTTGTTTGTGCAAAAGTTTTATAATTTCATGTAATGAAAATGATCTATTTTACTTCATGTTAATTTTCTCTTTCTTATTTACTCATAAACTCTCCCATTATCCATAGATCTGACATGTATATTTTCCATGCTCCCCTAATTTATTTATGATATCACCCTTTATTTCTAAATCATTTATTCATTTTGACCTTATCTTGGCTGCATATCCTTTCCTTCTTGAGGAGGGCCAATAGCATCAAAAGGGTGATACCATGACTTAAGCATGAATTGAATTTAATGTGAGGCAGAACTGCTCGAAGTCATCAACTTCAATCCCTCTTCCAGTCATGTGTCACGTGGCAAGACGAAGGTCAAGACAACTGGCAATAGACCAGGATGCAGTGGGTGACCTTGGCCTTTTTGAATTAAGGTCTTTCCCCAGGTCTAGTTCCTCTGAGGCCATGCTCATTCAATGAATAAGAGTTAGGTTAGAGTTGAAACAAAACATGGCTTAGCTTAACAGCACAGAGATACCAATCTTGGAGGGGAAGACTCTCATAGTTTCTGTCCAGAACAGAAAACAATTTCTATTTATACTCATTCCTAGCCACCTAACTTAAACAATAAGCCACAGGGGCTTGGATTGGGGTTATCATTGGTCATTCAATCAAAACCAGAGTGATCTGAGTTTAAAGGAATAGTCAAGTTGCTCCCTTTAAAATACAAGGGGCTTTTTAAAGCCTGTCTTTCAGAGTCATGTTTCAAGAAATAAAAAGAAAAAAGAAAACTGTGCAGGATAAAAAGTAAGTTGTCCCAGTTTTTTGAAATAAATAAATGAAGAAAGAGGAGGAGGAGGACGAGGAGGAAGAAGAGGAGGAGGAGAAAATAGCAACAGAATTTGGCAGATTGGGTGCCCAGAAGGTAGCTACTACTACTCTTAGATAGTAAAGATGGTAAACAGAGTAAACAACAGGTAAACAAAACCTTCTCCTAAGAACCTAGTTCACCCCTTCCCATAAATAGACACAGCATCCATGGGAGGAGTAAGTTTACACTTAGAGTATAAGAGTAGTGAGGCACATGTGTAAGAAATATGTATGACAAGGTTTAACTAACAATGCCTGTTCTGGAAGTCCTTCTCTCTATACAGAGACTGCATATACAGCCGCTGTTACTGTCATTGTTTGTCCCTTGTTCTTGAAGAGGACCGATAACATCATGAGAATGATGACATGCAGGAATTGAATTGAATTTAAGGGAGGCAGATTTGTGCAAAGTTGTCAGCCTCACTTTCCTAAAGTTATCAAAGTCCAGTGGCCATACAAAGGTGAAGAGGCCTGATGATGGGCCAGGATGCCCCTTATCTTGGTATACTGTATAAGATGTTCATCCATGCCTGGTTTCTTCCAAAGTGGTTTCTAGTTTTCCCAGAAATTTTTTGTCAGATGTTGAATTCTTACTCTAAAAGCCTACATCTTTGGGTTTGTCAAATCGAAATATAGATTATTATAGACACTTACTGCTTTGTATTGTGTTCCTAATTTATTACACTGATCCACCACTCTGTTTCTTAACTGGTTCTAGATTGTTCTGATGATTACTGCTTTGTAATATATGTTGAAATGTGAAACTGCTTCATTTTGTATTATAGGAGCTCTTTCATGATTCAAGACTACCTTGTATCTGTCTTGTATGTAGTTATGTATTACTTTTTGTGTCTTCTAATAGACAAGAATTATCTTAGAAAGTTATCACAAGAGTTGTTTCATTTTTGTCTTTGTATGACCAGGGTTTAGTGCAAAGCTTAGCAAATAATAAGTATTTTTAAATGGCCGCTAATTGATTATTTTATTATTCTAAACTGAACAAAAAAAATCTACCAAATGTATATTGAGAAGTTGCCAATAATCTCTAGAAATGAGCAAAATTAAGGGAAGATGAATCTAAATCTTAAAATTAGTTATTTTAAAGCTAACAGAATAATTTGTAAATATTTTGTTGGTAATTATCTTTCTAGATGACCTATGCTGACTATCAAGAAGAGAGAGTTTCCTTGGGTGAGAAGCTGAAGTAAATGGCTTCTGAGTCCCCTTACAATTCTATAATTGAATAATTCCATTATTTTACCTTTGTATGGAGAGATGTTGAAAAGGATTATTTTAGAAATGAGGTGAATTCAATTTTTCTTGTCAAAAGTTTTAGTTTATGTTAAAATCTCCTCAAAAATGATCTAAAATGAAACAGCTTACCAAATATTTCCAGTCTGAATTCCACCAGCAGGCCTCTGAAAAGAACATAAATGACATGGATATTTTGACGAGTATAAATTACTGGTTCTAAAGTAAAAGACAGATTTATGCCAGTGACTTAACAACCTAAAAAGAATTTTAAAAAATGAGTAGTGTTATGTGTCACTTGAAAACACCTGATTGTTAGTTGCCATGTTTACTTGTTTTCTAAGCAAATTCTTAGTTTAATATTTTCATAGAGAGAAGGCAATAAACATTAATTCAACTACTACCATGTGCCAGGCATTATGCTAAGCATTTTACGAATATTTATCTCATTTGTCCCTCTCAATAGCCCTGTGAGTTGCTGCTGTTACTCTCCCTTATTTTATAGTGGGAAACTAAGGCGGACAATGTTTAAAGTAAACTATAAAAGAGAGTTATCCTTCTAGTTGTATGTAGAGGTCAAAGGATCCTGTGAATTGGATGATAGCATGAAGGCTTTTGTACGAATTCACTTTGGAGTATGAATACTACTCATTGACAAATCAGAGCTCTGAATGAGGTCATCAGGGATGGTTAAAAGAACAAAGTTCATTCCATAGGAGCAGGGATTAAAGGCACTGGGGATGTTTGTCCTACAGAAAAGAGTAATTATGTTTACAGTGAACAAGTATTTATTGTTTTCTACTGCCTGACAATGTGCTAAGTGATGGAGATACAAAGAATGAAAGTAAAATAATCTCTATCCTGAAGAAGTTATCACCAAGTGAATGTCAATGGCAAGTGGTTCACTTTGAAACAGCAACCCTGTGAGTCTTCTCTTCCCAGTTTGACTTTTTTTATTTTTTTCTAATTAGAGCCATCGTTTGACTGACTTCTTAAAGAGGTCTATTCACTGAATGCGTGTTACCTCACTTAAAGTGAGAACCTGAAAAGTCCTTAGCCTAAAGGGTCCAGGATCTCCCATTGCTTCCTGGGCCATCTCCAGTGGTCCTGATGAATATTTGGCCACTGGACCCAGAACACTCTGGAGGAGAAGGTGAGGCTGGTGACCTTGCACAGCCCTCTCTCACTCTAATCAAAGCCAGCTGCAAGCCCTGTCATCATCTCCCTGATGTCATGGTCCTCTTCAAAAAGGAAGGATAAATACACAACAACAATCACCAAGTATTTAAAGGGCCTTCAAATGGAAAAGTAATTAGACTTTTTCTGTGTAAAACCCTTACAATAATTATTTTGTTATGAGTATAGAATCAGGAAGGCGCCTTCAGTCCTTGGGTTTCACTTCTATGCTGCTCTAGGGAGTTTTATATTAGCCAAAAAGTTAGAAGTACAATCACAATCTCAGAAGAGTCCCTAATTAGGAAAATGCTTAGTGTTTAGACAGAGGTTTGAAATAATTTACATTTATAGCTATCTCTTTTTAACTTCTGGTCTCTTTGAAGCTGAAGCAAAATTCGGGTTATAAGAAAAATTTGGACAAGGAAGCTGTAAAATATATTACAGTATCTGTTGATAGGCAAGAACTTGGAAATAAATTTGAACCTTTTCTTTAAATTTCCTTCAGTCCTTGAGTAATTCAGGGACAAGTGATGCTCTGAGATGACTGTATGGCCAGTTGATGACCATCAGTGTCTCCTTTCTCTGCCACAGCTCAGTCACATTTTCTTTGTCATTTTAATAGTTGTTCCTGGATTCTGGGTTTTGCCTGATTGATTCAATCAAAATGTGTTTCCACCTAATAAAGGCTGGGACAGTCATCAATTAATGGACAAAAATTAAGAGTAATAAATAGACTTTATGAAGTAGATTTATGCTTGAAAAAAAAGGGAGAAAACAACTTTCTAACTATCAGAAAAATTCAGAAGTTGAATGTCCTGCTTCTGGAGATTCCCTTTCAAGCAGATCTTCAAGCAAAGGCCAAATGGCCACTTGTCAGAGATCTTTTTAGGTTTGTCTTTAGATGACCAGACTAAATACCTTCTGAGGTCTCTGACAACATTAAGATGACAAGATTCTATGGTACTCCAGTAGGAATGAGGCAAGTTGAAAAAAACAGCCTCTTTAGGACATCAATTCACTAAGCATTGCTTCTGTGTTGAACCTTAGCCAAAGACAAAGATAAACTAAAACAACTTATCATATGAGATATTCTATAACACAGACCATAAGAATAAGATATTATATCTTTCCAAATAAAATCTTATAAAGTTGTGAATGAAAACAGTACTAGGTCTGCGATGCTTTGAGTTTGCGAAGAGCATCGCTGAAAGTCTGAGATTATTTAATCAACGCTCTTCTTGATAGGTTTAAGACAAGTGCTGTCAACACCGGGTCCTTAGAGATATAGTTAGGACATCATCATAGAATGAAAGAATGTAGACGCCTTTAGAAAACTGATGAGGTCACCCAGTTCATGCACTGGGCCCTGCATTCTGTGTGCTAACAGCTCACCCAGAATGTATAGATGGGCAAAATTCTTCTTTCAACCTTCCATTCTAGTCAGCTAAATAACATGAGTGCTTTGTCATACTGCATAGATCAAACAAGATATTTGCAAAATGAATTATCTCTAAGGTCATTCTTAGGCCAAAGGTGATCCCTGGAAAAATTGTTGATATGGAAAGATAACGCAAATCAGTGAAGCAAGGAATGGAAATTCAGATTTATTGAAAATGTTCCAGGTTGGAAAAAATTAATAATTAGAAACGTCTTCACTTTTATTTTTTCATTTCCATTACCTATCTTCTGAAAGATGA
The DNA here is from genome assembly GCF_028372415.1 of Notamacropus eugenii. Classification (NCBI taxonomy): domain Eukaryota; kingdom Metazoa; phylum Chordata; class Mammalia; order Diprotodontia; family Macropodidae; genus Notamacropus; species Notamacropus eugenii. The sequence goes on along the minus strand of NC_092873.1, from coordinate 144,233,460 downwards.
AATCACATAGATATAGCTCTATAGGAGAATATTGTACCTCCTCCTTCTAAGGTAATGTTCAAGGTCATAAGGTTGAGAAAACAGAGTAATTTTCTGCTTAAGCAATAGATCATGCCCAAGTGTTATTTATCCATCAGTTAAATCAGGAATAGTTTTGTATTTCTATCATTGTGACACCTCAAAAAGGATAAAAAGAAGCATGAAAGATTTATGAGACTGAAGATTATTTTTAAATAATGTCTCATAAATACAAAAAAAGTTGAAACATCACTACACAAATTGATTAAACATTTATACTAAATGATCAAAGACAGAAAGAATTGTATGCAAACTCACGTGCATGCATAAAATCAGTATAATAGTAAATAACCACATTTAAAAGGAAGAGATCATTTTGGTCCCTTTTTAGTAGTTGAATTAAATGTAGTTATTAATAATACACATTTTACCCCAACAACAACAGGATCACGATTCAACAAGACTACAAATGCATGTTGGAGAGGAGGGGGGATTTTATAATTGGATATAATAACAATTATATCAGTGCCATCTTCTGTAGTGAGAGGCATCATTATATTGGGAAGAAAATAAAGACATGAGGAATCTAAATGTGAATTCTACCACTGAAATTGGCTGTATGACTACAAACAAGTTAATTGAGCCCTTTGAGCATTAGTTTCTTAATCTGTAAAATGTAGGTTGCAATACCTCCTTCACAACTTTTGTTTGCATCAAGTGATATAACAGCCCTAAATTGCTCTATAAACCTTAAGGTTTATTTCATTTCATTTATCATTTATTTCATTTATCATTATCATTTATATTATCATTTATTAAGCAATATCAGTTAAAAGTCAGTGGGTACAAAGTAATAAGTGCTGTACTGCTATATTCTAGTACTCTGATACTCCAGTGGAGCTATGATCTCATTCCCTTCATAGATGCAGATTAAAGCCCATCTCTGTTTCCCAGAGCTTAGATCCTTTAAAGAAATCCCACTTATCATGATGTAGTTTAAGATTAGAGTATGTGACTAGATTTGTGCTTTTTTTAATAGATAAGATGATATCAGATGTTTTTATAGTTCTTACATCTGTGCAAATGACTGGTATACACATAATCTCTTTTGATCCTTATAACAGCCCTGAGGTATTTTAATGATAAAGAAATTAGGTCTCAAAGGGCTTAAGTGATTTGCTCATATTTACACAGTTAGTAAGTGTTGGATCAGGATTTAAATCCAGGTCATTCATAACTCTAAGTTCAATGCTCTTTCCACCACGCCAGAATAAATGATTTTCTTTTTTCAGGTTTTTCATACTATTTCCTTTCAGGAAGGATGAGAAGAGTAGTTTTTTTTTCTTAAGATGTTTAACCTCTCTCCTGTTCATGGGGATACAAGTCTGCTCTTATATATACATATATATATATATACATATACAAACATATATATGTGTATATGTGTGTGTGTGTATATATATATATATATATATATATATATATATATATATATATATATATATATATATATATATATATATATATGAATTTTGATGATCAACACCTTGAGGGCATGAATGACTTTCTGTGCAGAGCTCAAGAGACTCTCAAAATTAATGACCATACATACTATACAAATCAGACAGGTAACCAGATCAGCAGAAGTCCTGGCATAATTAGATTCCTGACAATAATCAGGAGCCAAAACAATAAGCCATGATGGGTAATACAGATGTAACTATCATTTTAAATGGCAACTGACCCTCTTTTTACCAACACTTTATTAACTAAAAGCATATCATCTAAGAGCACTTATTAGAAAGAAAGAGAGGGGAGGAAAAACCTTGATAGATGTCTCTCATCCTAGATATTTGGTCAGATATTCTGCCAAGTCAGTATAATGACTATAAAGTTTAAAGTGATGAGAGATACAGGCAAGGAGATGAAGAGTTATCCTTGGACTTAAAACTCTACTTCCTTTTAGGCCATTTGCCTTTTTAAGTGGTATTCCAGACTACATACCGTGATGTGTGAGCTCTGTGGAGTACAAACGGAGATAATGAAAGAAGAATAGACTTCATTCCAGGTCTCTAAAATGTATTGTAGTAGCTACCTCTGAAGCTATAAGTGAGGAATTAGCTGGATATTTTAATTTTTAATGATAACAAAGTGAATCACTGTTTAAATCATAGTTTTAGAATCATAGAATTCCACACAGCCAACCCAATAGATTAAACATGAACTCCCTTTGTAAATTTCCGTACTGTCTGGTGATCCAGACTGTACTCACTGTTCTAGTACCAGGAAATTCATACTTGTACAAAATAATCACATCTGTGGTTAGATAGTCCTAATTTTGGGAAGTCTTTAAAAAAAAAGGAAAGCCCAAATCTCCCTTATCTATAGGTTTATTTTCTAATTGTAATGTAAGGATTGCCTGCTTCCACAAGACAACCCTTGGTATATTTGAAAATAATGATCATGACAATTTAATTGAGGGAAATAAACATTTAGTAGGACAACTTATGATATGATAGGCTCTGAGGATAGATACCGAGGCAAAAATAACCCAGTCACAAACTTTGAGGAATTTATATTCTATTATGGGGCAGGGGAAAGAAAATGAGTTGGATATACACAAAATAGTAAATACCAGGGAATTTGAGAAAAGAGAGAATGCTTGTATTTTGTCCTGGGGACAATCAAAAGTCACTGAAAATTTTGAAGGATATGATGATATGGACATACTTGTGGTTTAGCAAGATTATTTTGACCAAATATGTAAACCACAACTTGGATGAGGTAAAAATGGAGGCAGAAAGAGCAATTAGGAGGCAATTATAATAGCATAGCTGAGAAAGAATGACATCTTGAAGCAAGGTGGTGATCTTGTTAGTGAAATGGAGACAGATACATGATACATTGTGGAGGTATTATAAAAGTGGCAGGATTTGGTAAGTGATTATATATGGAGGGTGAAGGATAGGAGAAAATCAAGTATGATTTCAAGTTTATGAATCTGGGTCATTGGGACGAAGGTGAGTCTATGAATATAAAGAATATGGGAGGAAGGGAAGGTTTGAGAGGGGGAACAATAAGTTATGTTTTGGATCTGTTGTGTTTGACATCCCGAAAGAATATGCAAGTGGAGACAGACAGTTGTCATTTGTTGATAAAACAAAAAAAGAGTAGTCATGTATTCTTTTTACTTCCCACATCTCTCACATGTCTCCACCTCCACAGCTGCCACCCAACTGAAGACTCTCATCATCATCTTTCACCTGAACTGTGCAGGTATATTTTGTGTACAGGAAGTACAGACAAAGTGTGTGTGTGTGTGTGTGTGTGTGTGTGTGTGTGTGTGTGTATCTTTGTTCAATGAGAACAGTTCTAAGTCCCTAATTGATCAAACATTATTTTTCCTCTAACTTCCTACGTTTCATGTAACCCTACTCACATGACCTTGGCAGAATGAAATTGATTATCCACAGAAGGCAGGATTTTCTTTGCCATTCTATGCAATTATTTTATTGTTAGCATATCATCAGTAGAAATGATAAATAATGAAACATCTATTTGGTCCTGCCCAACAACCTCTTCTAGATTTTAGCAATATTTATGAGTTCTAGGGAAGCATCACCCACAGTCCAGTCCTCCTTGCAGCAGGCAAAAATAGTGTAGAAAATACAAAACAATTTGGGACAGAGCCAAGATGGTGGAGTAACAGCACAGACTTGCTAGCATTCTCCCCCCAAACTCAACCAAATACCTGTGAAAAATGACTCTAAACAAATTCTGGAGCTGAAGAACCCACAGAATGACAAAGTGAAGCAAATCTCCAGCCCAAAACAACCATAAGGTCACTGGGAATTGTTACTCGCGGTGCACTTAGAGCAGAGCACAGTCCAGTGTGGGCCACAGCAGCATAGACAGGACCTGAGCAGATATTGGTGGGATTGAATCTCAGGCACCTGGAGCAGTTTCCAGATTTCATGATTCCAAAACACCAAGGACAAACTGGAAAGGCAGTGGAAAAAAAAAAAAAAACTTGTTGGAACTGTGTGAGAGAGTAGCATGACCTGGTCCCAGCCCCAGGGTGGTGGAGGCGGTGGGGGGTAGAGGAGCCTGCAACAGCAGTAACAGGGGCAGGGGTAGTGGCAGCGGCTGTTTCTGGAGCTCTAGGCCCACATGTTGTGAGGACATCAAGAGAGTGAAAGCGCATCCCCCATCCCCAATGGAAACAGACAATTATCTTGACAAAGAGCTCAGAAGTCAAGTAAATACCTGAGAAAATGAACAAAACCTACAAAAGGAATCAGAATATGGAATCTTACTTTGATGACAAGGAAGACCAAAATATACAAACAGAAGAAGACAATGAATTCAAAACTCCTACAACCAAAGCCTTCAAGAAAAATATTAATTGGTCTCAGGCCATAGAGGAGTTCAAAAAGGATTTTGAAAATCAAGTATGAGAGTGGGGCAGAAATTGGAAAGAGAAATGAGAGTGATGCAAGAAAATCAATGAAAAACGAGTCAACTGCTTGCTAAAGGAGATCCAAAAAAATTCTGAAGAAAATAACACTTTAAGAAATAGACTAACCCAAATGGCAAAAGAGATTCAAAAAACCAATGAGGAGAAGAATGCCCTAAAGAGCAGAACTGGGCAGATGGTAAAGGAGACCCAAAAGCTCACTGAAGAAAATAATTCTTTAAAGATTAGAATGGAGCAGATGGAAGCTAATGACTCTATGAAAAATCAAGAAATTATAAAACAAAGCCAAAGGAATGAAACAAAAGCAGACAATGTGAAATATATCAATGGAAAAACAACTGACCTGAAAAAGAGATCCAAGAGAGGCAGTTTAAAAATTATTGGACTACCTGAAAGCCATGATCAAAAAAAGTAGCCTAGATATGATCTTTCAAGAAATTATCAAGGAAAACTGCCCTGATATTCTAGAATCAGAGAGTAAAATAGGTATTGAAAGAATCCACCAATTGCCTCCTGAAAGACATCCCAAAAGGAAAACTCATAGGAATATTGTAGTCAAATTCTAGATCTCCCAGGTCAAGGAGAAAATATTACAAGCAGTCAGAAAGAAACAATTTAAGTACTGTGCAAATACATTCAAGATCTAGCAGCTTCTACATTAAGGGATAACAGGGCTGGGAATATATTTTTCCAGAGGTCAAAGGAACTAGGATTAAAACAAAGAATCACCATTTCAGAAAAACTGAGTATAATAATTCAAGACAAAAAATGGTTGTTAAATGAAATAGAAGGCTTTCAAGTATTCTTGATGCAAAGATCAGAGTTGAATAGAAAATCTGACTTTCAAACACAAGAATCAAGAGAAGTATGAAAAGGTAAACAGAAAAGAGAAATAAAATCATAAGGAACTAACTAAAGTTGAACTGTTGACATTCCTACATGGAAAGATCATATTTGTAACTCTTGAGACTTTTGTCAGTATTAGGGTAGTTGGAGGGAGCACCCCAGGGGCTATCTGCTCTATGAAGTTGTGTTGCATTCCCCCATATAAAACTATTTTTTTTCCTTTTTTGCAAATTTTTCTGCAATTCTGTCTTGATCACCATTTGTCCTATCTTACCCTATGGTGCATTAAATTTGTTCATTTTATAACCACTAGTAAACTTTATGGTTCTTGAGGGCAAAGACTACAGCATTTTTCATCTTTGTATCTCAGACCCTCACACAGGGCATAATATGAATTTAATACATTCTCATTACCTTTGATTGACCACATTCAATATTATTAATTCTCCTAGGTAACATTTAATCTTTCATTTACTAGGGATTATTTGAGTCTGAATCTCACATAACATTCCATACTTAGAAATGATGTGTCAAAAAAGAGCACTGCTTTCCTATGATAAAGATTTAGCATTATCCTGGAGCTAGTTATGGGTCAGCTGCAGGCTTGGCTGTTGAATGTAACACTTTCCATCATCTAGTTTAGAAATCCTAACACCACACGCTAAAGTTCAAATTCCTTTCAGTATTTTATGTGGTATTTTTCAAAGCACTCATCCAAGCAGAGACCTGGCTGAAAAGAACATTTGTGGACAATACTACCTTGTTTCCCAAACTTTGCTTCAGGAAAAGCAAATATCTTATGCTTACTGTGTCCTGTTGAGCTCAAATCCCTCCTTGAGTCATAATTCAGTTTATTATGAGGTCAAGAACATCTGCAGCAATACTTCCTTTAGCTATTTTATAAATCAAGAATCCATGAAAAACCTATTAACGTAACATAGTCAACAAAATCAGAAAATTGGGTATATTTGATGAGAATAACAAAATAAATATATGCAATATCTTCAATTATTTAATTCAACAAACATTCATTAAGTACCTGTTACATGCAAGACACTTTATTAAGGATTAGAAATATAAAAACAAACTTTAAAATAAATAGTCCCCAACCTCAAAGAACTTACCTTCTACTTGTACTCAAACTCTGAGACTTGCAGGAAGTTAAAGAGTCTAAGAAAAGGTAAAGAGGATGTATATTTCAGGCATGTGAAATTGAGTATACCAAGCCATGGATGTCCAAGAAAAATGTTTAGTTTTGAGAACATCTAGACTTTCAGTTATTTCATTATGTGAAAATGAGAGTAATATGGAATAAGTTTAGAAAGGGAGGGTAAAACCAGGTCAACAAGAGTTTTAAATGTCAAAATGATAAGTTTATATTTTATCTTAGAGGTAAGTCACTGAAGATTTTTAAGCAGAGTAGTAAAAGGGTGATATGTGTGCTTTAGGGGCACTGCTTTTGACACTGTAAAGTAGATAAATTGAAAAAGGGGGAAAGTGGGGACATCAAGAAGGAAGGAATGAAATAGAGATAGTAATGGTCTAAAGTAGAAGGGAGGATGTGTGAGTGGGGCAGAGGGGTGTGATGTTGTGGAGATAGAATTGACATGACTTGGCAACTGAATGAACAAGACATATGATGGAGAGGAAAGATGACTAAGGCTATAAACCTGGCTTACTAGAAGGCTGGTTGTACCCCTTTATGAAATAGAGACATTTGGAGGATAAACAGATTTTTTAAAAAGATGAGTTATATTTTGGACATGGTAAGCTTGATGTGCTTCTGCTCTGGGTGGAGATTTTCAATAGGTCGTTGGTGATAAAGGAATGGAGCTCAGGAGAGATATTATATGAATATGTAGGAATCAACTTCAAAGAGATTATAATGGGAATCAAGAGACCTGAAGAAATTTCCAAGAGAATATAGAGAAAAGAGCAAAGGACAGAGCCTTGGGGACACCAATGTTTGGAGGCAGGGGTTGGGGGAAACTTAACTATATAAGAGAAGCACCAGGAGTCAGAGAATGAAAAGAATACCTAAGAGGAGATGGAGGATGAAGAGCTCGACAATGTGATGAATGTCGCTGAGGTCCAGAACTCAGAATGAGGGCCTAGGAAAGGTCACTGATAATGATGATCACTGATAATAGTGTTAGCCAGTTGGTAGAGTTGGAATCTAAATAGTAAGGGTAGAGAAAGGAATAATGAAGTGGAAGTGACTTTTTATATTATTTCTCCTATGAAAAGGAGGAAAAGCATAGGACAAGAGCTTGAGGAGATGTCAGGATCACATGAAATGTTTTTAAAGCATGTCAATGAGTAATAAGGAAGGCATCAATAAATAAAGAAGTTACAGTGTCAAAAGAAATTGGATGATTGAAGGGGTAAACTCCCATAGAAAAAAGATGGGAATGGGATGGGTGGCATAAGCAGATGGGTTATCCTTGTGAAAATGAAGAGTTAAAGGAACTAAAGCAAAGGGAGAGAAGATAGATAAAAATGTAGAGGGGTTTTCAGGGAAGATGAGGGAGCTCATGAAAAGGAGCTTGCATTTCTCAGTAAAGAGATATTGAGAGGGACAGGGAGAAAATGTTGTAGGGGAATTGTGTCAAACTTAAATAGAAACAGGGACCACTAAACCATACACTATGCTGTCACATAGTGATTTTCTGCTGTTTAGTCATTTACAGTTGTATCTGACTCTTTGTGACTGTATTGGGGGTTTTCTTGGCAAAGATACTAGAATGTTTTGCTGTTTCCTTCTCCAGTTCATTTTACAGATGAGGAAACTGAGGTAAACAGGGTTAAGTGACTTGCCCAGAGTCACACAGAAAGTAAATGTCTGAGGTTGTATTCAAATTCAGGAAAAAGAGTTTTCCTAACTCCAGGTCAGGCACTGTATCCACTATGTCACCTTGTTGAGTACATAATGACTTAGAATGCCACATATTAAGGTTACCTATGTTTTATTATATCTTTATGTATTTTGTTAAATATTTCCCAATTAACATTTTAATATGGTTCTACAAGCACTCCAAAGTGTTGCTGGCCACATGGGACTTGAGAGTACTGTATTTGACACATCCGTTGTAGGGGATTTTAGAAGAGGTTAGTAAAAGTCATTCTGGTGAGAGTGATAATTCATCAAGGAAGAATCATTGTCAAAAAAAATTTGTGATTCTTTTGGGAAATCATGAAAAATGTTACCTACCTCCCCATCTTCACTCCATCCCCCCATATAAACCCAAAACATTGTTTTAACTCCAGAGTTCTCCTAATGATGTTGTATGGTTGGGAATCTTAGACCACCAACATCACTAAAGAATAAAAGTTGTGGGTGACCCAAAAAGCAATGGAGAGATTTCTGGTGGGCATAAGTAGGCTGAAAAATATTTACAACAATGACATATGGGAAAGAAGTGGAAAATGTCATCAAGGAACTGTTTGAGCAGAAAAAGAGATGAGTCATATAGCAAAATTAAGAGATACTAGATACCTTCAAATGTTGAGTTAGTACCCACCAACCAAATAAATATCCCTTTGGAAAAGCCAATCAATATGAAGTGATTAACTGGAACTGGGTCTCACATAACAGACAACTTATTATCACCCAAGCAGAATTTGAATTATGCTGGCAGCCTTCTGAACCCAAGTTCACCTTTATAACATAAGATAACTGAAGATTGCCAATTGAAGAATGCTTTTATTTAAATTTGTCTCAAAATCAATGTATATATTAGCTGAAACATTTTTCTCTATTCTCACGTGAACTAAATGTACTGAGAGAAAGAAACCATCACATTTCATTTCTGTTTAATGCAATTTGGGAGTAATACTTTCAAACAAGTTCAATAACAATTTAGGATCTTAGGGAGCCATGATGGCTGAGTAGAAGGATAGACCTGCTCTTAGCTCTGCCCCCCAAACCCATAAAATCACCTGTAAAAATAACTCTAAACAAATGTTAGAGCAGCAGAAACCACAAAATGACAGAGTGAAAGAGATTTCCAGCACAAGATGGCCTGGAGGGCCAACAGGAAAGGTCTATCACACTGGACTCAGAGTGGAGGGCAGCCCAGCCTTGACCATGTGGCGCAGCAGGGACAGGACTGGAGCAGGAGGAATCCCAGGCAGTAGCTGTGGTTCTGAGATTTCTCACCTCCAAAATGCCAAAGACAGCTTCAAAGGTCAGTGACAAACCTCTTTCACCTGGTGAAAGAGTGAGAAGGAAGCAGGGTCCTCCCTAGCCTCAGGTCCAGGGCGGAGGAAGTCACTGTGATACAGTGTCCATTTTTGGAGATCTAGACCTAAAGACCCTGGGGGAATTGAGCCACTGATCTGAATCTCAGCCCAGAGTAGTGGTCCTGCGGTGAGGGAGAGCACTGGCTGGTGTGGTAGAGCTGGTGGAGGTTCTGGACAGGGAATCTTATTTGCACATCCTGGGCAGAAAAGTTTGTGGTTACTTCCAGACCAGAGCGCAGATCAGAAGAGGAGTAAACTTCTCTCCCTTGATTGTGCCACCTCAGAAAAACTGAGAACTTACAAGTACCTAGGATATACCCTCCACTTGACAAAGGACTCAAAAATCAAGTAACTAGCTGGGAAAAATGCCCAAAAAATGGAAAAAAAAATAAGACTATAGAAGTTTACTTTCTTGGTGAACAGGTATTTTACTCCATCCTTTTGGATGAGGAAGAACAAAGCATACCATTAGAGGAACACACTAAAGTCAAGTCTTCTTCATCCAAAACCTCCAAAATAAATTTGCAATAGTCTCAGGCCATAGAAGATTTTGAAAATCAAGTAAGACAGGTGGAGGAAAAATTGGGAAGAGAAATGAGAGCAAAGCAAGAAAATCATGAAAAGTGAGTCAACAACTTGCTAAAGGAGACCCAAAAAATGCTGAAGAAAATAATGACTTTAAAAATAGACTACCCAAACGGCAAAAGAGGTCCAAATAGACAATGAGGAGAAAAATGCTTTAAAAAGAAGAATTAGTCAAATGGAAAAGGAGGTTCAAAAGCTCACTGAAGAAAATAGTCCTTTAAAAATTAGAACAGAGTAGATGGAAGCTAATGACTATGAAAAACCAAGAAATTACAAAACAAAACCAAAAGAATGAAAAAATAGAAGACAATGTGAAATATCTCATTGGAAAAACAACTGACCTGGAAAATAGATTCAGGAGAGACAATATTGAAATTATGGGGCTACCTGAAAGCCATGATCAAAAAAGAGCCTAGACATCATCTTCCAAGAAATTATCAAGGAAAATTGCCCCAATATTCCAGAACTATAGGGTAAAATAAATATTGAAAGAATCTACTTATCCCTTCCTGGAAGAGATCTTGAAAGAAAAACTCCTAGGAATATAGTAGTCAGATTCCAGAATTCCCAGGTCAAGGAGACAATATTGCAAGAAGCCAGAAAGAAACAATTCAAGTGTTATGGAAATACAATCAGAATAACACAAGATATAGCAGCTTCTACATTAAGGGATTGAAGGGTTTGGAATATGATATTCCAGAAGTCTAAGGCACTGGGATTAAGACCAAGGATTACCTACCCAACAAAACTGAATATAATACTTCAGGGGAAAAAATGGTCATTCAATGAAATAAAGGACTTTCAAGCATTTTTCAGGAAAAGACCAGAACTGAATAAAGAATTTAACTTTCAAACACAAGAATCAAGAGAAGCATGAAAAAGTAAAGGAGAAAGAGAAATTATAAGGGACTTACTGAAGTTGAACTGTTTACATTCCTACATGGAAAGATAATATTTGTAACACTTGAAATTGTTCTCAGTTTTTGGGTAGTTGGAGGGATTATGGGAAAATTATCTCTCATAAAGGAGGCAAGAAAAAGCTTTTTCAATGGAGTGGAAAAGGGGGGAGGTGAGAAGGGAAAAAGTGAAGCTTATTCTCATCACATTTGACTTAAGGAGGGAATAACATGCACATTCATTTTGGTATGGAAATCAATCTTACATTACAGGAAAGCAGGGGAAAAGAAGATAAGTGGGATGTAGGGGGAATGATAGAAGGGAGGGCAAGTGGGAGGAGGGAGTAATTAGAATTAAACACTTTTGGGGAGGGACAAGGTCAAAAAAGAATAGAATAAATGTGGGGCAAGATAGGATGGAGGGAAATATAGTTAGTCTTTTACAACATGACTTATGGAAGTCTTTTGCATAACTGCACATGTATAGCCTGTATTGAATTGCTTACTTTCATAGGGGATATGTGTAGGAAGAGATGAAGGGAGAGAAGTTTGAACTCAATGATTTAGGAACAAATGTTGAGAATTGTTTTTACATGCAACTGGGAAATAAGAAATACAGGTAATGGAGTATAGAAATCTATCTTGCCCTACAGTAAAAGAGAGAAAATGGGGATAAGGGAAAGGAGGGGTGTGATAGAAGGCAGGGCAGATTGGGGGAAGGGATATTCAGAATGCATGATGTCTTGGGGTCAGGGGGAGAGGAGAGATGGGGAGAAAATTTGGAACTCAAAATTTTGTGGAAATGAATGTTGAAAACTAAAATAAATAAATTAAAAAAGTGAAAAGGGAAAAAATATATTGCAACAACCATTTGAAAAAAAAATTTAAGATCATAGTTTCTCTCCCTATAAAATTGAAGGATTGAGTTAAGTTATATTGTGAAGTCCTTATGGTTCTAAATCTATGATCCAATGATTTTATTAAGCTGTTACTATGTTCTAGGCACCAGTCAAGGTCCTGGAGATATGTAGGAAGTAGTTTGGGACTAATCTGGTACTACTGAGGATAAAAAGACAAAACTTTTTAAAAAATGTCTACAAAGATTGGAAAATTATAAACATACATGCAAATGTTTCCAAAACATATATTTTTGGGATCCCTACCAAGTTGTCGTTCTTCAGTCAATTTTAAATTGTGTCCAAATCTTTGTGATCCTAATTGTAATTTTCTTAGCTAATATACTGCAGTAGTTTGCCATCTCTCTCCAGCTCATTTTGCAAATGAGGAAACTGAGGCAAAAGGGATTAAGTGATGTGCCCAGAGTTACACAGCTAAACTTAGGAAGATCCCTCCCACGTAATGTACATGAAATATTTTATATTGGTAGTGTCAAGAGAGTGGCCAATTGAAGGGATTAACTCCCATAGATGAAAGAAGGGAATGAGAACCATAAGGTAAGGATTACCTTGCCAGGTAACCTGCATTAAATGCTTGAAATTGAGCTCTAAGTGTCCAAGGGAAACTTGATCCTTCTAGTGGGGTGCTACACTTTGGTGCCCTTACATTCTGGCTGTACCTAGCCTTATAATTCTTTCAGGCCCAGTGATGTTGATCCACCAGCTGCAGTCTCGACTCCTTCACATTTATCATGTGAGTTGAATACAAGTTTTCATCAGGCCCCAGTTATAGCCAGCCTGGCTCCCGCTGTTGCTGTTCAGAATTGCACAAGAATCCACTGGGACATGCAGCATATATGTAGGAATGCTTTATTGCACAAATTCACTGTTGGCCAACTAACTACACATGACTCACGGTCTCTCACAGAGAGAGAGTTAGCCCCAATTGAGGTCTGTACTCTCCCTTTTAATGAAATAAGCCACACAGTAAACAGAAGCAGTGGAGACTCCTGATTAGGTGCAAACAGATGGCAATAGCAATCAGGCCTTTTTGCCAAGTCCTTCAGTAGATCACACATACTTGTCAAAGGTTATTTTCATTAGATAATGAGTGCCTACAATAGTAATCTTGTATTATTTTTACATTTGCCTTCCAGTTTCATGAACCATCCTCAATCTCACCACCTCTTCCCCAAAAGGTTAAGCATGATTTCATCCTTGGGTAAAGATTTATTCTTACTCTATCCCTTCATATTTCCCACTTCACATTCTGAGACTCATCAGTTACCTCTCTTGTAAACTGGCCAAAACTTGCCTCTAGGTTGTCTCCCTAACACTGATGATACACTAGTCTATGAATGACAGGTGACATTGGACTAATGCCATTACTGATAGGTGCTAAGACCAGATTTAACAAACTGAATAGCCTAAGGAGGCTATGTGATGGGGCTTAAGGATTGTAGTCTTAAATCTAAAACTGTTTACTTGCTTCCTAGCTACAAAGAGCACTCTGTCCTCACTGACAACACATCAAAAGAGAATTCTGTAAGATAGCAGAGCTGCCTTTTCTGCTGCTGTGCTCTCTACTGATTCAAAACCCTGTGTGAATTTATACTCTGGGAATGTCTGGATTCAAGGAGTACTGGAATCAGATGCTAGGGGGCATCACAAAGGCTGAATTTAAATTCAATCCCTCTAGCATTCTGAAATGGGAGAAAATGTAGAATGATAAGTATTTCCAGGACTTCATATATTTCCAGTTCAGAAGAGAGATTGGAAAGCATACTTAATTTGGATTCAAAGGCTGTTGGCTAGTTAATAGAATTGTGTGTCCTTGGGTGTATCACACTCTATAGATGTTTCTGTGTAAGTAAGACAAAGCTCTTTCTAGCTTTAAAAATTCTATTAGTCATTATAAAATGCTATTATTATGAAATATAGTTGAGATTGACAGTGATAAAGAGGAAGAAGATAATAATGATTATGACAAAGTTGGAAAGATGGTTTTACTTGATTTTGGTTGTGACCTCAGCTGAGATATAGGCAATATTACAACTCATAATCTAAACTGCAGTTAACTGTAATTAATTTTGTTACATATTGTTCAATTATGATTTTTTTACTTTGAAAATCTTCCAAAGATTGAAAAGCTGCTAAAATAAACTATGATCTCTTGTATGAAAAAAATAAAATTCTATGAACCTACAAAAACCTATGTTAAAAGAATCATAGGTTCAGTAATTTAGAGCTGAAAAGTGACTTAAAAATCATTTAGCCCAACTTTTTCATTTTACAAATGAAGAAACTGAGAGACTGAATTACTCAAACAAGGTCACTCAGGTAGTAAATGGTACAAGAATTAGAGCCCAAGACCCTTGACTCTAAATCCAGTACTTTTTTTATCTGCACCTCAGATGTATGTATTATTTGAGCTCCCTGACTATAGGAATTACTTCATCATATTAAGTGTTAATAAGTGTTTTTTCTTGTACTGATTCCTTGATTTACCTACATTTACCTCATAGCTTTTCACATTTTCGCATCATCTCTCTCTGTCCCCCAGGTACTCTTCATTCCAGCCAAATTTACCTACTTGGGAGTTATCATACATGGCATTCCATCTCCAGGCTCTGCCTTTGCACAGACTATATTCCATTTTCATCCATAAGAAGGATGACTTTTTCTCCTAATTTGTACCTCTGAGAATCTTTAGTTTCCTCCAAGATTTAGCTCGTTTCACTTCTTACAAAGGGTCTTTCTTGATTTTTCCAATTTTTAGTACCTCTCCCCCATCCCATTATTTCAACATATATTATTTTTACTTTTGCATATGGGCTGTTTTCCATGACCCTCCCCCATACATACTTATCTTTCCCAGTGAAATTTAAGATTCTTGGGAGGCAGTTTCATTATTTATTTAGATTTCTAGTGCCTAATAGAGGGTCTAGCGCACAGTAAGTGTTCAGTGCTTGATAGATGAACTGAATTGCATCAAAACTTAGTAAAATGGGAATGGAAATATTATATGCAGCCTATTTTACTGGACCATCCTTGCATGACACTGCTGTTTCCATTCTATTAAAGATTTTTAAAAATGTATTTCTGCTCTTGATTATCTCATAATATTAAGCAAACACTAACTCCTTTCCTTGGTTGAGAATTCTAATTTTTCCACTTCTAAAGTCACCCAAGATGTGCCAAGTGGCATATAGTTTGACATATGGAATTGCTGAATCAAATTTAGGAAACCCCTGAATCACAGGCTTAAGCACCACTAAAAAAAGATCAAGTGGCATATGAATGATGTACTTTAACGAAAGGGAAAAAGATCCCCAACCCAATGTGGTTTTTCTTCAGAGTTCACAAACAAAGCCAGAGCTATGGTGTCTGTACTGTAAAGAGCTTCTTGAGGGAGTAATTATTCTTTAGCTGATGCACATGTGCACTATCATCATGATACACAAGGGCTGTTGGAAGAATGGATCCTTTGATGAGCTCATACATATGCATTCTCTCTCTAGGTAGAATATTTGTGGGATTTGGCTAGGAAAATAGGGAGTGTATTGGGGAGTAAGATGGAGCCATGTAATGAATCCTGTGTGTTATGGGATTTAGATTCAAATTCCAACTTTGCCACTTTTGGTAATCAATTTCATTCTTCTGAATTTGGGTTTCTGCCTATGTAAAATGAGAACATTAGATTGGACAGTGTCTGAGTTCCCTTCCATCTCTAAACCAATAATCCTGGGAGCTGAAAGTGAGTTGAAATTACAACCATTTACCACTTATCCTAAAGGAAGACTTTCATTTTTAGGGGATCATGACCAAATTATGAGTTATGCATTTTTATAATCTCACTCCATAAAAAATTATTATTTTTCATTATAGGTCCTTTGGAATTTTTTTTATCATTACCTTGATCAGAATAGCTACGTTTTTCACAACTGATACATCCTTACAATAATGTTGCTCCTGTGTATGATGTTTTTGTGGTTCTACTTATCTCACTTTGCATGAGGTCATGTAAAACTTTGCAGGTTTTTCTGAAACCATCCTAATTATATATTTATAACATTTTAAAGTATTCCAGCAAAATCATATAATGCAATTTGTTCAGTCATTTCCCAACTAATGGGAGTCCCTTCAATTTCCAAATCTTTACTATCATAAAATGAGCTGCTATAAATATCTTCATACAAATAAGTCCTTTTCTCTTTCCTTTGATCTCTTTGGGATAGAGATCTAGTAGCACCATTGAAGGGTTAAAGGGTATATGCAGTTTTATTACAGTTTGGTCATAGTTCCAAATTGTTCTTTAGAATGGTTGGACTAGTTCACAACTCCCCCAGCAGGGCATTAGTGTCCCAGTTACACACACACACACACACACACACACACACACACACACACACACACACACACACACACACACACACCATTTGTCAATTTTCCTTTCTGTCATGTTAGCCAATCTGAAAGATGTGAAATGATATCTCATGGTTGTTTTGATTTAAATTGCATTTCTATAATCAGTAGTGATTGTGTATTTTTTCATGTGATTATTGATAGCCTTGATTTCTTCTGAAAATTGCCTGCTCGTATCCTTTGACCTACTGGGGAATGATACTTATGTTTATAAATTTTGTCGAGTTCCCTCTATATTTCAGAAATGAGACCTTTAACAGAGAAACTTACTGTAATCCTCCCTTCTGCAGTTTCCTGTTTCCCTTCTAATTTTGACTACATTAGTTTTGTTTGTTCAAAAACTTTTTAATTTCATATAATCAGAATTAGCGATTTTACTTTCTGTGATCCTATTTCTTTTCTGGTAATAAATTCTTCCATTATGCATAGATCTGACACATGCACTTTCCCATGCTCCCCTAATTTACTGATGGTATCACCCTTTATGTCTAAATTATTTATCGATTATAACCTTATCTAAAATGTTAAACTATGCCTAGTTTTTGCCAAAATGCTTTCCAGTTTTCCCAGCAATTTTTGTCAAATGGTGAATTCTTCCCCCAAAGCTTGGATTTGGAGATTTATCAGTCTCTAGAAGACTATGGTCACTTACTACTGTGCATTGTGTACCTAATCTATTGCATTGATCTACCACTTTATTTCTTAGCCAGTATCAGATTATTTTGATGATAATCACTTTATCATAAAGTTTAAAATCCAGTAATGCTAAACCGCCTTCATTCAATTATGTTTCTTTGATTTTCTGATATCTTTGAACTGTTGATCTTCCAGAGGAATTTTGTTATAAAATAATTATATTATAATTTGTTATAAAATAATTCTTTGGTAGTTTGACTGGAATATCACTGAATAAGAAAATGAACAGGTAGAATTGTAATTTTTGTTACATTGGCTCAGCCTACCTATAACCAATTAATATTTATCCAATTGTTTGATCTATCTTAATATGTGTGATATATTTTCCAATTGTGTTCATATAGTCCCTAGTTTTGTCTTAGAAAGGAGTCCACCAAGCATTTTATAGTGTTTGCAGTTATTTTAAAGAGAATTCCTCTTCTATCTATTCCTGATAGGTTTTGTTGGGTATTATACAGTAATGTCAATTACTTGTGTGGATTTATTTTATATCCTAAAACTTTGCTGAAATTGTTCATTGTTTCAATTAGTTTTTTTTTTTTTACTTGATTCACTAGGGTTCTCAAAGAATATCATCATGTTATGTGCAATGCGTAATAGTTTTGTTTTCTCACTGCCTATCTTTATGCAATTTATTTTTCTTGTCTTATTGCTGTAGCTACCATTTTCAGTACCATATTGTATAACAGTGATGATAATGGATATCTTTGTTTCATCCCTGATCTTACTGGAAAGGTTTCAAGTTGATCACCATTACAAAGGGTGCTTGCTTGTGGTTTAGACAGATACTACATATAGTTTTAAGAAAGGTTCCATTAATTCTTTTGCTTTCTAGTGTTTTTAATAGGAATGGGTGTCGTATTCTGTGAAAGGCATTTTCTGCTTCTGTTGAGATAATCATATGATTTTTGTTGGTTTTATTATGGTCAATTATATCAATAGTTTTCCTATTATTGAACCAAAATTGAATTCCTGATATAAATCTCACCTGATGATAGTGTACGATCTTTGTGACATATTGTTGTAATCACTTTGCTAGCATTTTATTTAAAATATTTGCATCGATATTCATGAAAGTAATTGGTCTGTAGTTTTTCTTTTTTGTTTTTACTCTCCCTAATTTATGTATCAAAACCATATTTGTGTTATAAAAGGAATTTGGTAGAGACTTCTTTACCCATGTCTTCTAATAGTTTATATAGTAGTAGGGTTAATTGTTCCTTACTTGTTTGGCAGAATTCACTTGTAAATCCACCTAGTCCTGACTATTTTTTTCTTACGGAGATTGATTATTTGTTCAATTTCTTTTTCATAGATAAGAGTTATTTCAGCATTCCATTTCCTCTTCTGCTAATCTGGGCAGTTTGTATTTTTGTGAATATGAATCCATATAACTTAGATTGTCAGTTTTACTAATACATAATTGGGCAAAATAACTCCTAATAATTGCTTCAATTTTATCTTCATTGGTGGTGCATTCATCCTTTCACTTTTAAGACTAGTAATTTAGTTTTCTTTTTTTATAATCAAATTTATCGATGTTTCATCTCTTTTTTTGTTTTGTCATAAAATCAGCTCCTAGTTTATTTATTGGCTCAGTGGGGTTTTTTAACTTTCAATTTTATTAATCTCTCCTTTGATATTCAGGATTTCTATTTTGGTATTTAATTGGAGAGTTTTAATTTTTTTCTAGATTTTTTAGTTGCATTTCCAATTTATTGATCTGCTCTTTTTTCTTTTATTAATGCATGTGTTTAGAGATATGCATTTTACCTCATGTACCTCTTTGATAGCATCACACAAATTTTGCAACGTAGTTCCATTGTTGCTATTCTCTTTAATGAAATTATTGATTATTCCTATGATTTGTTCTTTGTCTCCTTCATTTTATGGAGTAGATTATTTGGTTTCTATTTAGTAATCTATGTTTACACAGTTTTTTACTGAATATGATTTTTATTCCATTATGGTCTGAAAAGGGTTCATTTAATATTTCTGCTTTTCTGTATTTGGTTGTGAAGATTTTATGTCCTAATACACGCTCAGTTTTGTACAGGTGCCATATACAACTCAGAGAAAGGTATGTTCCTTTCTATTCCAATTCAGTTTTCTCCAGAGGTCTGTCATATCTAAATTTTCTAAGATTTTCTTCATCACTTTAACTTATTTCTTATTTATTTTATGGTTAAACTTATCTAGCACTGAGAAACAAAAGTTGAGGTCCTCACTAATACAGTTTTGCTGTTTATTTCCTCTTGTAATTCATTTAGCTTTACCTTTAAGAATTTGGATATTGTGCTATTTGGTGCATGTATGATCAATATTGGTATTATTTTATTGTTTATAATTTTTTTTGCCAAGATATTGTTTTCTTGTTTATCCCTTTTAATTAGGTATACTTTTGCTTATCCTTTGTATAAGATCATGATTGCTACCCTTGACTCTTTTTAAATTTCAGCTGAATATTATAGATTCTAATTCAACCCATTATTTTAATTCTGTGTGCTTTTCTGTTTCAAGTGTGTTTCTTGTAAACAAGATATTATTAGATTCTATTTTCTAATCCATTCTACTACCTGCTTCAGTACTATGAGTGACTTCATCTCATTGATATTCACAGTTATGACTATTAACTGTACATTTCCTTCCATTGCATTTTCTTCTGTTTCTCTCTCTCTCTTTCTCTCTCTCTCTCTCTCTCTCTCTCTCTCTCTCTCTCTCTCTCTCTCTCTCTCTCTCTTCCTCTCTTCCTCTTCCTCTCTCTCTCTCTTTCTCTCTCTCTTTCTTCTCTGTCTCTGTCTCTCTTTCTCTCTCCCTCTCTTTCTCATGTCCTTCCTCTAAAGTCTCTTTTACTTCTGACAGCTACCTTCTATCTGTCCTGCCTTTTATCACCACCGCCATTACCTTTATCCCCTTTCCTTCTTACCTATTGGATGTCCGGGGTTTTCAAGGAGGACAAACACCTCTGGTATGAGGGTTTGCTGAGCTCTTTTTAGTGCTGCTCACGTGCCTTTTGACACTAAACTCTCATTTGTGGCTCCAAGAAGCTGTATCGTGCAGTGACTACACCGTGTAAGCCATCTTGGTACATGGGCTAAACCATGCTGAGAGTAACTGATAGGCCTTAAACCCATCAGTAAGTTAGAGGAGTGTTTACCTCAAGGATGTGAAAACTTCCCCTTGTGAATTGGGCAGATGAGAACAATTTGTTCCAACAGCTATGAAAGCAGCTAAAACAGGAAGAGTTGGGAGCTTAGAGCTTGGTCAGACATCAAGGTCATTGATAGCATCCTGGCCATCGTCAGTTATCTTCACTTTCGTGTTTTCACTGGACTTCAGTGACTCCAGAAGACGGAGTGAGGCTGATGGCTTTGTGCAACTCTGCCTCACCAATCTAATTCACGTACAAGTCATGACTTTACTTCATGATGCCATTGTCTTATTTGAAAACAAAGGACAAACAACAATGTCTGTTGGTAAGATGAATTTCTATTACCAAATAATTATGTACATGTGGGTATGTGTTTATTTTTTCTGTCTTTGAACCAATTTAGATGTAAGTGAGGTTCAGGTATTACCTGACTCCTCTACTACCATTTTGCTTGTAAAACTCTTTTTCTCTAGTCCACCTCTTTTATATAAGATAATTTGCTCTATTATTCACCTCCCCTCTTTCTCCAAGTGTCTCCTTATTTTTCTCCTACCCATTTTAAAAAATCATTCCAACATACTTGTCTCATTCCTGCACTGTTTTTTCTATGTAGAATCCAAGTACCCTAAAAATGATAAAGTTCTGAGAAGTTACAAGTATCATCTTCCCATGTAGATAGGTAAGCAAAACCTGATTGAGTCCTTTTCTCGTGTTTACCTTTTTATGTTTCTCATGTGTCTTATATTTTGAAAGTCAAATTTTCTATTCAGTTCAGATCTTTTCATCAGGAATACTTGAAAGTTTTTGATTTCATTAAATATTCATTTTTTTCCCTTGAAAGATTAAACTCAGTTTTGTTGGGTAGGTTATTTTTGGTTGTAATATTGTGTCTTTTGCCTTCTGGAATATCATATTACAAGACTTCCACTTCTTTAATGTGGTAGTTGCTAAAACTTGTGTGCTCCTGATTCTGGCTTCATAATACCTGAATGTTTGTTTGTTTGTTTTTTGGTAACTTGGAATATTTTTTTTTATTTGAAAGGTCTGGAATTTGGCTATAATATTCCTGGGAGTTTTCATTTTGGGATCTCTTACAGTTAATGATTGGTGGATTTTTTTCTATTTCTTTTTTAACTTCTTCTTCTAGGATATCAGGGCAGTTTTCCTCTATAAACATCATGTTTAGGCTCTTTTTTTAAAAAAAAATGACTTTCAGGAAGTTCAATAATTCTAAACTCTCCTACATCTATTTTCTAAATTAGTTGGTTATCCAATGAGATATTTCACATTTATTCCATTTTAAAAAATATTTTAACTTTGCTTTTTATTTCTTGATATCTCATGGAGTCATTGTTTCTAACTTCTTCAATTCTAATTTTTAAAGAATTATTTTATTCAGTAAGTTTTTGTACTGCTTTTCCCCATTTAATCAGTTCTGCTGTTTAAGGTGTTATTTTCTTCAGTATTTTATAGAGTTTTAAATTGTATTTTCATAATTTTTTTCTTTTTTCTCATTTCTTTACCTAATTTACCTCTACTACTCTTAATTTTTTAAGCACATTAACTAATTTGTACTGGGCTTCTGTTCAGTTCACATTTTTCTCTGTTTTTCTTTGTTTGTATCTGCTTTGACTTCATCATTCCTCTGAGTCTGTGTCTTGGTGTTCCTTGTCACTATAATAGCTTTTTTGTAGTCAAGTTCTTTTTCAAATTTTTTTGTTCATTTTCCCACCTTGTTTCTTGACATGGAACTTTATGTTAAAGTTGAGTTCTGTTCCAGATGGGGCAGAGGGTAAAGGTGAAAGGAGAGGTGCTATCTCAAGTTTCAGGCTTTTTTGCACTATTCTTTTCAGAATTATTTCTGGGGATTGAATGTTTTTAGTGTTTCCAAGGTAATGTGATCTGGGGAGAAATATGGTTCTTGATCTGCACTCTGGTACTTAGCCTGGAAAGGCCATTTTTCCCTTGACTTTCAATTGGTACTGTTCCTTGGGGCTCCTGCTTCCTTGGGAACAGAAATGATACTTTTCCTCATGTTCCTTGATTTCTTGTGACCAAAAGTAATATTTCTCTTGAGAGCTCCCACTTCCTCTTGACTGAAAAATACTCCTCTCAGCCCTTGTATTATGACCCAGAAGTGGTTATAGGCAATGAATTTGCCCATCAGAATCTGGTCCCGTGTCCAGTGCTAGTAAAGGCTCCTCTATAATATCTTTCCAAACCATTGCCAGGTTTCCTTACCATCTCTGTCTTGAAGACTCCTGAAACTGCTTCTGCTTCTTTCATCATCACTGATTTTCATCCACATAAAGTTCAGGTCAGCCCACACCCCCTTGTCAACGATTTCTCTTTCTTATCTCCTAAGTTGTCTTGGGCTATCTCACTCTGAGCTTTCTTTGGTTCTGCTACTCCAGAATTCAATTTGAGGTGTCATTTTTAAGTCATTTGGAGAGCTCAGGTGAGTGCTTTCTCTATGCCCTCTTGGCTCTGTCACTGGAAGTCAATTACCAAACTCTCCCATATTCTCTTAATCTGGAGCACTAACTATTTTTTGACCAAAGCAAGCAGAATAAAAGTCACTGGAGCCAAATATCTTGCAACAGATCCTCAAATCACATTTTTTTTTCTCAGAATAACAAAAAATTATTTATTTTTATTTTTTTATTATTATTTTATTTATTTTTTTAATGTTCTACAATCACTACCATAAAATTTAAATTTTTACCCCCCACCACTCCCCTCCCTCCCCAAGATGGCATACAATTCTATATAGGATCTACATATACTTTCCTGTTGAATATGTTTTCACTATAGTCATGCTGTGTAGACAAACTAAAATAAATGGAAGAAATCGTGAAACAAATCAAAACATAATACATGCACACGCACACACACACACACACACACACACACACACACACACACACACACACACAAATGATCTGCTACATTCTGTGAATGAATTCCATAGTTCTTTCTCTGAGTGTGGAAGGCATTTTTGCCTTAGAAAACCATTGGGAATTTTTTTTTTTAAGTTCTTGTGTTATTACAAAGTTCCAAGTCTACCAGAAAAAACTCTCACACGATGTGGTTATTGCTGTGTACCAAGTTCTGGTTCTACTCCTTTCTCTCAGTATCAGATCATATAAGTACTTTCAGGCCTCTCTGAAGTCTTCCTGTTCATCATTTCTTATAGCACAATAGTATTCCATTACGTTCTTATACCATAATTTATTCAGCCATTCCCCAATTGATGGGCATCCCCTTGATTTCCAATTTTTGGCAACTACAAAGAGTGCTGCTATAAATATTTTTGTATATGTGGGACCCTTTTCCATTTTTATGATCTCTTGGGTATACAGTCCTAGTAGCGATATTGCTGGGTCAAAGGGTATGCACATTTTTGTAGCCCTTTGGGCATAGTTCCAAATGGCTCTCCAGAATGGTTGGATGAGCTCACAGTTCCACCAACAATGAATTAGTGTTCCAACTCTCCCACATCCTCTCCAACACTTATCATCTTCCTGTTCTGTCATGTTTGCCAATCTGATAGGTGTGATGTGGTATCTCAGAGTTGTTTTGATTTGCATCTCTCTAATCGAAAGTGATCAAATCACGTTCTTAAGACAGAGTCTGTCTGCATTTGTCCATTTTAAAAGAAGACCATGATATCAGAGAAATGAATCAGTTGAGCAAAGGAAGAGGAAAAAACAGCTTAGGACACTGCCTCATGGAGTGTTATTCTGGGAGAAAAGGCCTCTGGACGTCATGAGGATTCTGTTGAAGAGATAATAGACTAGAAGGATAGGGTGGAGCTAGGCAGCTTGCAATTTTATTACTTCTTCTTTTAAGTATTCTTGCCAACTCAGTTGTTTCTGTGTTCTCAAGGGCTGCAAGGGCTGTTATTGCCTTCAAAACTTCAGCACCCTGAATTAAGGTCCAGGTTAACCCACCATTATTAAAGCTCTATGTTGATCACATTTTTTCTTTTTGCCTGTTGAAATAACATCGCCTGGTGCCTTCTATTCACATTTTCTGGAAACAAGCATGAACTGTGAACCAACTAACTATACAAGAAAATGATAGGCAAGTTAGAACACCAAAGAACCACTGAATTCCTTTACTGTTGCCTAATCACCAACCTCTAAATTTAAGTAGTACTTTGAAGTGCTTTGTGTTTAGCATTTGATGTCATGGATATATTGACTAATTAAACAGCCAAAAAGCCACACTGTCCCCACCTAAAGTGACCACATATCCCACATTTCATACCTCTTTGATATTATAAAACCCCTTAAATACTGTTTTTCATGTTTATGTCACTTTTTGTCCTAGAATTCTTAACGCAAACACTGTTCTTATGCCATCTTGGTCATCCAAACCTGATACTTAGATATATCTTTTCTGGAGACAATTTTTCCAGGAGACATCTTTCCTGGAGAAATTCATGATTACTCAAACTGAAATTCAATAATGAACTCTTCTGATAGGCAAGCTTCCAAAGAAATTCACATTTAGAAGGGACCTCAGAGGTCACTACCCGAAATCCAGTCTAATGCTAGAATTGAATCCAGAAAGCACCTCTACAACTTACTTGAGAAATAGTCAAACAGCTATGAATTCAGTTCAGTCCAATAAAAACCTACCAAGCGCCTGGTATATGTGAGATAATGTGATAAGTGGTGGGGATAAAAAGTCAACAAAAGAAATAGACCCTGTCTTTCAGATATCTACATCTTAACAAAGAATTTGAGTAATGGTTAATCTAGTGCCTCTGGAGATAATTCATCACACTTTCCAACAGTTCTTAGTTGGAATGCTATTCTTTACATTGAACCACAATCTTCTTCCCTATAACCTTAGGCCTTTGTTCCTAGTTCTGCCCTGGTCTTGGGCCATGCAGAAACCTTTTTCCACATGACACTAATCATGCCCTACTCTCTCACTTCTCCCCAAACCAGCTCCTCTTTTCAACAGGTCAAACATGGCCAGTTCCTCCAACAAAATTTCAATAACCCTGGTCACTTTCTATCAGACATAATTCAATTTGTTGCTCTTAAAATGTAGCTCCCAGAACTAGATAAAGTATTTAATCTACTATCTAACAAGTATTGTTTACAGTAAAACTGGTTGTTCTCAGTGTAGCCTCAGTTTTATTAGCTTTTTTGGCTGCTATATCACATTATTAACTTTTTAATAAGCAAAAGTACAACTCTGAACACAACTTCTCTCCCTTTCTTTCTTGTTCTATGGGGAAGAGACTTAGGTTTTTGTCCAACTTTCATTTATGGAATATAATTGTGAAATCAAAAGATTTTTTTAGTTGATGGAGACTTTAAATAACATATTGCCCATGTCCCTCATTTTCAAAATAAGCAAAAATGAGTCTTGTGGAGATTGTGGGTCTTGAAAGAAGTTGTTCAAATTGTTGCTTATAGAGCTTGTATCCTGACTCCCAGTACAATCGATGATCTTTCCATATAACATCACTGGGAGCTTAGGACAGAAATTATGAAGAGAGAGGCTTGAATTACACTTAGATGTGAAACGAGACAATAGTCAGAGAAGCAAGTTTCTCATCCTTTCTGATAAGGTAGCAGAGATTCAGGGAAGTGATGAAGTCAGACTGTTGTCCTCAAGGGTTTTGTAAGACTCAGATGATAGATTAATGCACTTTGCAAACCTTAAAGTGCTGTATAGATGTGAATCATCATCATCACCAATCCCTCTATTCTACACTTGCTGAGTTCAAGAAATTTTTATAAGGCTATATAGGTTGTACTGGTAAATCTTAAACAACCACCTCTCAGGGGAAAAGATGTGTTTCATTTGTGTTATTAAGTCTAGATAATCAGCAAAATAATAAATCAATTTGTTCTGTTGTGATTTGTTTTGATTGCCGATTTCTAAAGTGTAAATGCTCATAATAAAAATTTGACCATTTGCTCTGAAAACTGGTTAGAGCTGGCCCCAGCAAACATCCCTGGTTGTCTTAAAGACAGAGAGACATTATATGAATGCAAATTTTGCTCCTTCCTCACTCTCTCTCATTTCTATAAGAGTCTCATTCTATTCCTTTTCTTGTTTGTATTTCCACATTGTTTTCTTTTGAGTATTCACTGTCCTTTCAGGGAAAGTGTGGGGAGGTAGTTGTATATGTTGTGAGGACAGGGGAACTGATTCAGGGCTATCATTTTGCAAATGCTAAAGAGAATCTTTTAGCAGTTTAATTGGAATAATTATAAAAATATAAGGCTATTAAAATGATTAGATGCAGACTAAAAGGAAACAAGGAAGGGTGCTAAGGCAGAATGAGAAGTTAGCATACATATGTCAGACTGCTTGAAGTTTTGGCAGGTCAAAAGTATATATTATGGCTTTATTTATGGTAAATATATGTTCTGAGTACATGGTTTGTGGATGAACTATCTTCCTCATGCTTGAAATTTCTATTTCAACCACCTGAAGCAATAAATAGAAGTGAACTAAAAGTGACATAATTGGCTACTAGGCATCCTACGTTGGGACACTGGACCGCTGTTTCATCCATGCTATAACCTGAGAAGTTCATGGGATCCAACATCTCAGAGTCACTCTCATTCTTCCATCTAACCAGAGAACTATCTCAATGACATAATCCATCTTTTCTCTCACATATCTAGAAAAAATGAAGCCCTCCTACTAGTGTGAATATTTGTGGTTTCTAAGAGGTCAGTTCCCTAGGAATACTAGTGGAAGTATTTCAGCAGCTGTCTCTATCTCTATAAATTTTCTAGTACAAACTTGCAATGAATTTTGATTCCACTGACATCCAAAACATTAATTATTTTATTATTCTGTTTAGCATGGGGAAAAGGGAAAGAAGTAATTTTTCATTCAAGGTTTGACCTCTTAGGGTTTCCAATGACTAAATGAGGAAAGCAAAAGGGCAGACATATTCTAGCTGGTAGAGGGTTCTGCAGTTTTATGGTATGAGGACTTAGTTTTAAGTTTTTCTATTCAAAGAAGAATTATAGCAATAATGCTAGTAGACAAGATGACAGAAGACTGGAATGCTTGCTCTGGATTTAGGAATAATTACCTTGGGTAAATTTCTTAACTCCTCTGTACCTCCATTTCTTCATATGTCAAATAAAGATAATACCTTCTCTGCTTATCCCATTCAGATGCTGTAAGGTTTGAAAGAGAAAATGCATTTGAAAGAGCTCTGAAAGATATAAAGTGCTGAATGCTTGTGAGATTCTTTTATAGATATTTTTTACCTAGAAGTACGGAATTTCAAATAGTTGGAGTTTTTTCTTCCTTCTTTTCTTTTCTTTTCTTTTTTTTTGCTACTAGATAGTTTTCCCCCAAAACAAAATATATATAAACCAAACCCCATACTCTTGCCTGAACCTATAATTTCATTGCATATAGAGTTTCCAATGAGAAAATTCCTTGTAATATTGCAGGTTCATGACCAGCAATTTAATAAATGGTTCTTTGGGATATGGAGATTTAAGTGCTTTTTCCCAAGGTCACACAACTAATGTAGGCAGAGATAGGGCTTAAATCCAGATCTTCCTCACCCCAAGGCCAGCTGTCTTTCCCTAATGTCATCCTATGTCTAGTTATTTTTACAATTTCCTTGACAAAACATATTTATAATAATAATCATTTGCATTTATAAAATGCTTTAAAGCTTACAAATCACTTTCCTCACATAGACTCTGTAAGTTAGGTAGAATTCAGAATTCAGTTATAAAGTATCATTATCACACATAAGAAGAAGTCAGCCTAGGACAATGACAAGGTTAAGATAATTTAACTCTCAAATGATCACAAAAAATGCTGCATTGTAATGTCTGGATCTAGACTGAAAGTTCATGGATGATGAAGAGATCCATAATTGTCCAATGAGAATGGCATAGAGCAAAGCCTGACAAGGACATGAAAATGTATGACTTTTTTTTGTTTGAGACTTCTTGTACACAGTAAGTACTACAGAAATGTTTTACATGATTGCACATATATAACCTACGTTGGATTGCTTGCCATCTCAGGGAAGGGAGAGGGGAAAGAAGGAAGAATGGATAGAATTTGGAACTCAAAATTTTTTTAAAAATGTTAAAAATCTGCCTAGAAAATCCCAGTTCAGGATTCCTCATGGAACTAGGTAGTGCACATCGAGATAAAACTTCTTGCATCTAATTTATACTTTGCTACACACACCAGCAGATAATCTGAATGGAAATAATACATTTCTTCCTGACTCTTTTATGAACGCTTGTATGTGAAAGGATCTTGATTTATTATTCTGTAGTATAATTTTTTATACTTTAAGTACAGTTTCTTATATGGAGGTTTAATAAAGCACACAATGGTAAAAAATGTTAAAAATTATTTTAACATGTCATTGAGGGGATTAAAATATATTGTTTTAAAAAAAGAAAATATAAGACCAAGCCTAGAATGGGGATGAAACTCAAAATCTCCATTGTTGCTGCTACCTCTACTATCACAAGTAAAGTAAACCCTCAGTGTCTCATCCACTTCCCAATGCAATGCAAAATGTTATGGAGAAAACTCTGGGAATCGGCAGTTATTTTCTCTCCTCCACCATTTCTGTTTTCTTCCCATCATCTTTTTAAAATTTCTGCCTCTGAAACATTCTCATACTACATCTGAATGCCTCCCGGGACCAATGAGGCTTTGAAGATAATGGAGAACCAAACATCCATGGAAGTTTCTTTTATCTAAAAGTAAAGAATTATATTTAACTATTAATTACAATTACAGAAAGGGTTCCTATTTTGTTTTATGTAAACACTAATTACATAAATTATGACATTATGGTACAGCATCCACAAAATCTTTTGATTAATTAATCTTCCTAAATCAATCACTCAATCGGCATTTATTGTTTTTGCTATGTATCAGGCGTTGTCCTAGGTGCTCAGGAATTTCCTTCATTCCTTCATTTGCTCATCTATTAACAAATATTTATAAAGTATCCATTATGTCCATGCTAAGTGCTAGGATTTTTGCACGATGTAGGACAGAGTGAAGATTTTTATGAAAATCAAAGGAGGTTGGTGAAGAAACAATATTTTTTTAACTTGACTATGAAGTCTAGATTTAAATAGATATAGAGGGAAAGATTTGAAAACCATCATCCATCAGAACACCACTACCATGAAGCATTCTTAGAGGTTCCTTGAAAGACAGTGGGTGATGGGCAATAGCTATGTCCATTTTATTATCTTCAGGATCCACTTCAATATCGTCTTCAGAGACTGCAATTTCAAGGTAATCTATACTATGCCTGGGCTCAAGAAGATAGAAAAACACTGAGATAAAACCATATTTAGATTTAAAACTAACCTTAAAAGTAGTAAAAGAAGTGATCACATAGGAAAGGTCATTTGAGAGACCCAAGCTTTCAATTCTAGCCGAAGGTCAACTCCAACATGTTACTCTATCAATGATATATTTGATGTCCCATTTCAAAGCCCAATTGTTCTTCCATAATTTCAAAAGGGAAGTGAGTTGGAGAATGCTTGATTATTCTAATGACAAGTGCTGGATGGTAGGATAGCATTAGCAGCCAGAAATGTCTGCCAACAGATTGCTTCCTTTTCCCTACAATAAATGCTTCTTCATATCATTATGTCCAGACAAGATTACTGGGATGAGTTCCAGCTGGGACTGGCACACTGACTAAACAAGACATTGAGCAGTTGGTGCTTAACTTGGCCTGTCTCCCCTACTGAGCTGAGCAGACCAGACTACTGAATTAGCACCAACCTCATTGTCTGCCTTTTGTAATGACATGGTAACACATTCAAGGCATTGATCTTAATTTCCTAAATTCTCAAATGGACGCTAACGTTTCAGGGACTTTCTGGTTCCTAAATTCCCTGTTTGCAATGTTGATTACCCTAATAACCAGAAATTACTAGATCAGAGACTTTGGACCTCTAAATAATCTCAGGGTTTTGTTTTGTTTTTTTTTTAAATAATACATGCAAGCGTTAGTAAATTATAAAATAAATCCCAAAAAGCTGTTCAGCAAGCAAAATGATTCTCTCTACTCTGGAGGAAGTCTCTGATATTTCTATCAATTTATCTAGTTACCTATCTAGCTATAACATTTATAACTATATAGAACATATCTGCCATATATCATCTATCTATGTATGTTAAGGTCCTCTAAGATCATGACAGAGAACAACAAGGAAAGCCTTGTTTTATGATTCTCTGATTAACAATACTCGTCAAGACATAAAAGGAGTTCACCAAATATGTTTTCTATAGAGGTCACAGAAGATAACCTAATGAAATAAGTTTTCCCTAAGGGTCAGGGATTCTTAGCATGGGTTCTTTGAACTTGCTTTTCAAATATTTTTATATTTTATTTTCTGTTATAAGTCTCTGCATTTTTTCCATGTAAAAAATATCATAGTTTTCACCAGACTGCCAAAAGTTTCTGTGACACAACAGGCTGAGAACCCCTGAGCTAGAGACAGGAAAAATATAATATCAATATAATAATATAATATCAATAGCTTTTCAAGAAGGCTTCCATTGTTACAGGCAGACATTCAGTAGAGGAATTATGAAAAGACATGGACAAGAATCCCAAAGGGTGAGATGATCTGGTAGATCTGGTAATCTGTCATTGAGGGAAAAGGGAGGAAATGGATCCATTGAAATATTAAGTGCAAGTGATTTAAATCTTCCAGACAGTTACGCAACTCTAAAGATAAGGTGTGTTATAGAAAACTCCCTGTAAAAACCTACCAATTATCTTCTCACATTTTAATAAAGCATGTACTTAAAGAAATGCAAAGTTTATTTGCATATATGTTTTATATAGATGAGAAAACGATCACAGGTTACTGAAATCTTCTGTTTTGCTGGTAATCTTTTCTTCCTTTTTAATTTCTGGTTTAAAAAACAAGTATTATACATGATCCTTTCCATTCCTTTAGATTTTTCTCACTTTGAGTTACCTTGAGAACTCATCTTTGAGTACCATCCAAATTGTGTTGCCTCCCTCATGAATTTTTTCTCTCAAGTAACAACTTAGGTTCGGTGACTTTTCCCAACTTCTTCCTCATAAGTTCCATTTCTACTTATTCATAGGGATGAAAGAGGATAAAAGATCAGTTTTCATAGATATGACTGAGGATATAAAATCATGCTGTGTTTGTAATTGAAAACTAGGTTCTATTTAGTGGGAACAATGTTGTTCATGAAGTGTTCACCTTATTGGAACTTACTCTGCGTAGTTCCACTGGACTCAAATCAGTTACTATGTCTTAAACAATTATAACTTGGAAAACATGTCACACTTTTTAAAAAACATTAGTTTTTATTACTTTTTAAGTTCCAAACTGTTTCCCTCTTTTCCCCCCCATCCCACACTAGAGAAGGTTACTATTCAACACAGGTGTGTGTGTGTGTGTGTGTTTAAAACCATAGTATGCATACTTCTATTTATCACTTCTTTCTCCAAAGTAGGTGACATCTTCCTTCATAGGTGTTTTGTAATTGATTTAAATATTTTAATTTAAGGTTTTGGGAAAGGAAAGGAAAGGAAAGGAAAGGAAAGGAAAGGAAAGGAAAGGAAAGGAAAGGAAAGGAAAGGAAAGGAAAGGAAAGGAAAGGAAAGGAAAGGAAAGGAAAGGAAAGGAAAGGAGAAAGGAAAGGAGAAAGGGAAGGAGAAAGGAAAGGAAAGGGGAAAGGAAAGGAAAGGAAAGGAAAGGAAAGGAAAGGAAAGGAGAAAGGGAAGGAGAAAGGGAAGGAGAAAGGGAAGGAGAAAGGAAAGGAAAGGAAAGGAAAGGAAAGGAAAGGAAAGGAAAGGAAAGGAAAGGAAAGGAAAGGAAAGGAAAGGAGAAAGGGAAGGAGAAAGGAAAGGAAAGGAGAAAGGAAAGGAAAGGAAAGGAAAGGAAAGGAAAGGAAAGGAAAGGAAAGGAAAGGAAAGGAAAGGAAAGGAAGGAGAAAGGAAAGGAGAAAGGAAAGGAGAAAGGAAAGGAAAGGAAAGGAAAGGAAAGGAAAGGAAAGGAAAGGAAAGGAAAGGAGAAAGGAAAGGAGAAAGGAAGGAAAGGAGAAAGGAAAGGAGAAAGGAAGGAAAGGAGAAAGGAAAGGAGAAAGGAAAGGAGAAAGGAAGGAAGGAAAGGAAAGGAAGGAAAGGAAAGGAAAGGAAAGGAAAGAAAGGAAAGGAGGAAAGGAAAGGAGAAAGGGAAGGAGAAAGGAAAGGAAAGGAGAAAGGAAAGGAAAGGAAAGGAGAAAGGGAAGGAGAAAGGGAAGGAGAAAGGAAAGGAAAGGAAAGGAAAGGAAAGGAAAGGAAAGGAAAGGGAAAGGAAGAAAGGAAAGGAGAAAGGGAAGGAGAAAGGAAAGGAAAGGAGAAAGGAAAGGAAAGGAAAAGGAAAGGAAAGGAAAGGAAAGGAAAGGAAAGGAAAGGAAAGGAAAGAGAAAGGAAAGGAGAAAGGGAAGGAGAAAGGGAAGGAGTAAGGGAAGGAGAAAGGAAAGGAAAGGAGAAAGGAAAGGAGAAAGGGAAGGAAAGGAGAAAGGAAAGGAAAGGAAAGGAGAAAGGGAAGGAGAAAGGAAAGGAAGGAGAAAGGAAAGGAAAGGAAAGGAAAGGAAAGGAAAGGAAAGGAAAGAAAGGAAAGGAAAGGAAAGGAGAAAGGAAAGGAGAAAGGAAAGGGAAGGAAAGGAAAGGAAAGGAAAGGAAAGGAAAGGAAAGGAAAGGAAAGGAAAGGAAGGAAAGGAAAGGAAAGGAAAGGAAAGGAGAAAGGAAAGG